>NC_042616.1:454385087-454691428 GCF_901001135.1 Rhinatrema bivittatum
ACAAAGAAGAAACAGGTTGGCAGCAGCAGCGGAGGAAGAATGACCCATGGACCCTGACTGCATGCTCTGTTTATGTGTGTGAGTGAATGGGAGGCTGCCTGTGATGAGTGTATGTGTGAATGGAAGACTGCCTGTGATAAGTGTGTGTGTGAATGGGAGCTTGCCTGGGTTGCTTATGTGTACATGTGAATGGGAGCCTGCCTGGAATGGGTGTGTGTGTGAATGGGAACCTGCCTGGGGTAGGTTTATATGTGTGTGTGTGTGCACATGCATGCATGGGAGCCTTCCTGGGATGAGCAGGGTATGTGTGTGTGTGGGATGAGCAGGGTAGGTATGTGTGTGAGAGAGCCTGCCTGGGATTTGGGTGGATGTGAATGGGAGCTTGCCTGGGATGTGTGGGAATAAATGGGAGCTTGTCTGGGGTGTGTGTGTATGTGAGAGAGAATGGGAGCTGCCTGGGTTGAGTGTGTGTGTGTGTGTGTGTGTGTGTGAGTGTGAGAGAGAGAGAAAATGGGAGTTGCAGGTGGAATCCAACCTGCCAGCAGCTGATGAAGATGAGGACCTGGGGCTGCTGGTAGATCTGAACAAAAGAAGAGCTGGAGATGTCTGTGGGTTTGTCTGAGAGGGGAGCGTATGTGTGTATGAGCGTGTGTGTGTGTGTGTGTGTATAAGAACATAAGGAGATAATTAGTGCATCCCACTCCCACTACTCCACAACAATCCCAGGGTGACTGTAAATCGAAAGTTCCAGGTATGGAGAGCGTGAATTTTGAAATCCTTTTTCGCTTTATTTTTCAGGTGTTATTTGCTGTGCAATAAGAACATAAAAAATAAGAACATGCCATACTGGGTCAGACCAAGGGTCCATCAAGCCCAGCATCCTGTTTCCAACAGAGGCCAAACCAGGCCACAAGAACCTGCAAGTTCCCAAAAACTAAGTCTATTCCATGTTACTGTTGCTAGTAATAGCAGTGGTTATTTTCTAAGTCAACTTAATTAATATCAGGTGATGGACTTTTCCTCCAAGAACTTATCCAATCCTTTTTTAAACACAGCTACACTAACTGCACTTACCATATCCTCTGGTAACAAATTCCAGAGTTTAATTGTGTGTTGCGTGAAAAAGAACTTTCTCCGATTAGTTTTAAATGTGCTACTTGCTAACTTCATGGAGTGCCCCCTAGTATTTCTATTATCTGAAAGAGTAACCGATTCACATCTACCTGATCTAGACCTCTCATGATTTTAAACACCTCTATCATATCCCACCTCAGCCATCTCTTCTCCAAGCTGAAAAGTCCTAATCTCTTTAGTCTTTCCTCATAGGGGAGCTGTTCCATCCCCTGCTATTTTGAAATATTTTATTGGTGTTTGGGACATTTAAAAAAACTTGTATATGAGTTTTTATTTATTTGATCTTTTATTCATCAGCTTTTTAAAAAATAATATTATGTTTTTAGTATTATGATTATATATTTATTTTATTTCTTGATTTTATTGTTTGATGTTTGAGGAATGGTGATGTTTCTGGTTTTTCAATGTTGCACTGCATATACCATATAATATCTGGCTTCTTGCTGTTACCAGTTCAGTTTTTGTCTGCGTGTTTGTATTTCTACTTTATGGTTGCTTTATTCTGTATTTGGTGAGGGTCTGTTTCTGTTCTGCATGTGTGACTGAGGTGAGCCATTTTCCTAATAGGAAGTGTATTTGTGTATTTGGGCTTTCAGAGGGTCAAGCCCACACCCAACACACATCACAACAAGCCTAATGCCATATGGGTTGCAAGTGTCTTTTTTGTAAGGATTTATGGTTGGCATCACAGCAGTGCATGTAAAGATAATGTGATATTTTTACCTCAGAATCCTGTACTTTGATATTTTTTAATTAAAATATAAATGCATAGCTCTTAACTGTGTGTGTGGAATGGGGCGGGGTGCAAAGTGCAAGGATAAAAGGTTCGCCTGCAGCACCTCATACCCCTGCACCAGCCATGGGTTGGGGGGGGGGTGTCAGTTTTTACAGTTTGTATCACTTTGGTGGGCCCAGGACAGAGAGCAAATGAACGGCAGGGGGGGGGGGGAGGCAGCACAGTAATTGTTCGCACAGGGCAGCATAAAAGCTAGTACCGGCCCTGAATCCAGTAAGGAACATACCAGCTGGAATGCAGAAACATCTAAAAATGGACGTAACTTCTGTATCTGCCTAGGATCAAAAAACATCCTCTGTAAACGATAGCCAGTTAGGTTTCAAGTTATCTGGCTAAAGATAGAAGGGTAATTTTATTCAAGGATATTCAGCGGGACGTGTAACTCGCTGAATATCCAGAATAACTTATCCAGTGAACTTTAGCCGGAAAAGTTAGTAATTCTAAGATTTTTTTACTATTGGCCTAAATATATAAGTTAAGCATACGAACATAAGAACATGCCATACTGAGTCAGACTGAGGGTCCATCAAGCCCAGTATCCTGTTTCCAACAGTGGCCAAGCCAGGATACAGTGCCTGCCAAATACCCAAATAGTAAATGGATCCCATGCTACTAATGCTGGTAATAAGCAATTTATTGACTTTTCTAAATATACTTATACTAAGTGCCCTAACCACATCCTCCGGCAATGAATCCCAGAGCATAATTGTGCATTGAGTGAACAAGAATTTTCTCCGATTTGTTTTCAATGTGCTATTTGCTAACTTCATGGATTGTCCTCTAGCCCTTCCATTATCTGAATGAGTAAATAACCGAATCACATTTACACATTCTAGTTCTCTCAAGATTTTATAGACCACCTTTGCTTTCTCTTCTCCAAGCTGAACAGTCCTAACTTCTTAAGCCTTTCCAACCCCTTTATTATTTTGGTCGCTCTTCTCTGTATCTTCTCCAGTGCAACTATATCTTTTTTGAGATGTGACAATAAGGTGCGGTCTCACCATCGAGGGATACAGAGGCATTATGACATTTTCCGTTTTATTCACCATTCCCTTCCTAATAATTCCTAACATTCTATTTGCTTTTTTGCCCTCCGCGGCACACTGAGCTGACGATTTCAATGTATTATCCACTATGATGCCTAGATCTTTTTCGTGGGTAGTAACTCCTAAAATGAAACCTAACATTCGGGCCAATTCAGTAAAGTCCGCGGGAGAGCGCCCGTTCTCCCGGCGCACGCACAGACCACTCTCCTGTGCGCGCAATTCTGTATTTAAATGAGGCCCGGCGGTATAAACGTGCAAAAGGAGGCGCCAGGGACACTAGCGTGTCCCTAGCGCCTCTTTTTTGACAGGAGCGGCGGCTGTCAGCAGGTTTGACAGCCGACACTCAATTTTGCTGGCGTCGGTTCTCGAGCCCGCTGACAGCCACGGGCTCGGAAAACTGACGTCTGCAAAATTGAGCATCTGGTTTTCGACCCGACAGCAGCCAGCCAACTTCAAATTTTTTTTTTCTTTTCTTTTTTACTTTTGGAAAGTTTCGGGACCTCTGACTTAATATTGCCATGATATTAAGTCAGAGGGTGCACAGAAAAGCAGTTTTTACTGCTTTTCTGTGCACTTTCCTGGTACCCAAGAAATTAACACCTATCTTTGGGTAGGTGCTAATTTCTGAAAGTAAAATGTGCGGCTTGGCTGCACATTTTACTTTCTGTATCGCGCGGGAATACCTAATAGGGCCATCAACATGCATTGCATGTTGCGGGCACTATTAGGTTTGGCGGATTGGACGCACGTTTTCGGCCCCTTACTGAATAAGGGGTAAGGGAAAACGTGCGTCCAGTGGCGGCCTGATTGTGTAACTACAGCAAGGGTTATTTTTCCCTATATGCATCACCTTGCACTTATCCACATTAAATTTCATCTGCTGTTTAGACGCCCAATCTTCCAGTCTCACAAGGTCCTCCTGCAATTTATCACAATCCGCATGTGATTTAACTTCTCTGCATAATTTTGTGTCATAGGCTAAAACTGTTGTGAATAAATATATTTCATGAATATTCATTGTTGTTGCCCTAAAAACCCAGACCTGCTTGCGACCCTCGTGGAGCATGACTCGTCCGTTGTAGTCCAGATTGCTCTTGTCTTGCCTAGAATGTTATTTCCAAAAATTATTGCTTATTTCTTAGGATTAGAATTCTTTTCTTTTTTTTTTTTTTTTATTAAGGTGTTGTAATGCTATCTAACTCCTTAGTTTATGTTTCTTGAAAATGTTAATATTCTGGCTTGGTTGGAGCAGAGTAGATTATTAATGCCCATTCGTTCTTTTCTAGGTGTTATTTTAGCCGCTTTGATTTTGTATGGCATGAGAAGCCTTACTTTTCCTGCTTGCTTTTTGAGTCACAGCTTACTTGGTTTTTCAGGCCATTCAGCAGCAGAATGTCTTGGGACTCTGCACGCCAAGATTCCTCTGTTTACACGGGGCTGCATGTTGCCACTGGAGGCCCAGGAGAGGGTTTTGTTAGGATATCATTTCAAAACTCACAGGCTAGTATTTACATTCCTTCCTGGACTACTCCAGTATTAAGAAACCCAGTGCCCTTCTCTGAGTCACATCCAGACTCGACAGCCTCTTGGGAGGTAGGGCTGCCCCAGAGTTAGTTGGGCTACTTTATGGGCCAATTCTTGTACAAACATCCTCCGCCCCTCTCTAGGGGGGCATCTCGCAGCTTTGCTTTAATGGCTCCAGGCTGCTGTTTTCGTGGCCACTGTCCTAAAGTTCTAAAGATAACACAAGGAAGAAAAGCATTTTATCACTTTGGAGGCCTTAGATCCGTAAGAGTGAATTTTCAAAGGAGTTCTGCACGTAAAAGTCGCATCTATAGCATCGTAGCAGTTTTCATAAGTCCATGTACACCCGTACATCCTTTGGAGAATAACCTCCGTAATGCTTAGAGGCGTGTGAGGAGCTAAGGAGAGCCATGGGTCAGCCAGCGTCAATTTCAATTTTGCCACCAGTAGGACAGGGGGCAATTGGACATCACTCCTGCTTCTGAGGACTTGGTGACTTCATTTTAGGTAGGGGGGGGGGGTAGGGGATGATGGGAGGGGCGGTTATTGGTTGGAGGGCTTGTTTTTAAAGAAACGAGTGGAAAGGTGGGGTTTGCGAGAGGGGCAAGGCTGATGTTCGGGTCTGTTGGGGATGGAGAGGTTATATTGGGAGGGGGAGGGGGCACGATATTTGCCTAATAACATGCAGTATTTTCCAGTTTCACTCAGTATTTGTCTTACTGCAGCTTAGTGAATAGGCCCTTAAACAATAAACTGTACTTGTTACGCAAGCTGTGAGGAAACTGCAAACGTGCCAGGAAATGAAAGAGCATATGAGCAGCTGCAGGGGGATAGGAGTGGAGATAAAAGATAAGCACATTGCAGCATTACTCCTGTTGCAGCCTCTCTAAATCCTGTGGTGCTCTAATCATAGTAACATAGTAGGAGACAGCAGATAAAGACCCAAATGGTCCATCCAGTCTGCCCAGCAAGTTGTTTAAGAGTAGTAACTGCCGCTCTGTGCAGGTTACCCCCATGCATTCTGTTAAGGGTAGTAACCGCCGCTCTGTGCAGGTTACCCCCATGTATTCTGTTAAGGGTAGTAACTGCCGCTCTGTACAGCTTACCCCCATGCATTCTGTTAAGGGTAGTAACTGCCGCTCTGTGCAGGTTACCCCCATGCATTCTGTTAAGGGTAGTAACTGCCGCTCTGTGCAGGTTACCCCCATGCATTCTGTTAAGGGTAGTAACTGCCGCTCTGTACAGGTTACCCCATGCATTCTGTTAAGGGTAGTAACTGCCGCTCTGTGCAGGTTACCCCCATGTATTCTGTTAAGGGTAGTAACTGCCGCTCTGTACAGCTTACCCCCATGCATTCTGTTAAGGGTAGTAACTGCCGCTCTGTGCAGGTTACCCCCATGCATTCTGTTAAGGGTAGTAACTGCCGCTCTGTGCAGGTTACCCCCATGCATTCTGTTAAGGGTAGTAACTGCCGCTCTGTACAGGTTACCCCATGCATTCTGTTAAGGGTAGTAACTGCCGCTCTGTGCAGCTTACCCCCATGCATTCTGTTAAGGGTAGTAACTGCCGCTCGGTGCAGGTTACCCCATGTATTCTGTTAAGGGTTGTAAATGCCGCTCTATGCAGGTTACCCCCATGCATTCTGTTAAGGGTAGTAACTGCCGCTCTGTGCAGGTTACCCCCATGCATTCTGTTAAGGGTAGTAACTGCCACTCTGTACAGGTTACCCCCCATGCATTCTGTTAAGGGTAGTAACTGCTGCTCTGTACAGGTTACCCCCATGCATTCTGTTAAGGGTGGTAACTGCCGCTCTGTGCAGGTTACCCCCATGCATTCTGTTAAGGGTAGTAACCACCGCTCTGTGCAGGTTACCCCCATGTGTTCTGTTAAGGGTAGTAACTGCTGCTCTGTACAGCTTACCCCCATGCATTCTGTTAAGGGTAGTAACTGCCGCTCTGTGCAGGTTACCCCCATGCATTCTGTTAAGGGTAGTAACTGCCGCTCTGTGCAGGTTACCCCCATGCATTCTGTTAAGGGTAGTAACTGCCGCTCTGTACAGGTTATCCCATGCATTCTGTTAAGGGTAGTAACTGCCGCTCGCTGCAGGTTACCCCATGTATTCTGTTAAGGGTTGTAACTGCCCCTCTGTGCAGGTTACCCCCATGCATTCTGTTAAAGGTAGTAACTGCTGCTCTGTGCAGGTTACACCCATGCGTTCTGTTAGGGTAGTAACTGCCGCTCTATGCAGGTTACCCGAATGCGTTCCGTTAAGGATATTAACTTTTGATCCATGCAAAAATGTTGCACAGGTTAACACAAGTTACCCCATTTCTTCATTTCCATCCTCTATCTACTAGGGATCAACTCATCACACATGCTACCTGTGTGGCCAGAGGCTCCAAGCAGTATCCCTATAACCATTTGCCCAGGATCTGGAAGGATGTAGTAACTTTGCCTAGTCTCCTGTTATTGCTGAATAGCCTACACATGGGTGGATTACTGTCAGGTAGATGCATAAAAAAAATATACATGCACAATCATATTTTAATTAGGAAATCCTTATGCAAATAGAGCAATCTGCTTGAAAGGACTTTATGATGTAGTCCCTATAACACACAGTATTTTGAAAATACTTGCTTGTGTGCATACTTGGAATCACCAGTTCGCCATACCTTCACCAGTTTACCCAGTCCTCCTCTAGTTCAACTAGACCCTCTAGCACTTCACCCTGAAGTTCATCCAGACCGCCCAAAAACTGCAGCCAAAAGACAAATCCGATTTTCACTTGCGCCAGTCAATGAGCAGGTTTAAAAGTGTACAAATAAGTTCGATAATGCATATGTGAATATTTCTTACAAATAGTAACTACTGCATCTACTTCTGGATCCTGCCCCACAGTGCCCCTAGACCACCCCTTTTTTCCTCGGTAAAATATCTGCGTGAAACCAAAAATACACGTGTATTCTCAACCTTTATAAACTGGCATGTATGCACTCACATTCTACTCACTTGCATATACAATTTTTACGCATAGTGCCCCTTTGGAAATTCACTCCATAATGCATGGCAATCAACATCCTAGAAAAAAAAAACCCCAGAAACTGAACTTGTGCTAGAGTTTATTAAAGGGAAATTGAACACAACTGCAGGAGAGAAATAAAGGTGGGCAGAAAGGCTGGGAGACCAGAGGCAGCCCTTAAGGCAGGAGAAGAACCAAAAGGAGCAGTAGAACCCAGAAAGTGTTTTCACTGTTGATGTCAAGGATGCCTTCTTTTTATATCATTTATAATGTTATTGAATATCACATTGCATAACAGCATGGAAAGATGCCATCCCCTCGGGGAAGCATCATATCATAATTCACAAGGTTTTACCATAGTGTACATAATTTTAATCCAAAAACCTTATTCCCCCTCCTGCTCCCCCTATGAGCATTGTATAAGTTCAATTCTGAGCCAGCATAATTTGGACTAGTATGTTGAATTCGAAAGAAAAATATATATTGCATTCCAATAGCCCAATGGAAAATGTCTAAACCAAAGTAATTTTGTTTAAATTTAAGATGTGGTGACTCTCCAACGGCAACCCCTTCTCTCAATGTAAACTCAGTAATGGCTTCTACATTAAAATAAAGGTGATATATAAAGTTAAAGTTTTGTCTCTCTAGTTGTTTTTCTCCTTCCATCTCACGTATGGTGTCCATATTCTCTTAAATTTATCAACAGAATCATGGTTATATGCATAGATTCCTCCCATACAGTATAGGAATTTAGGAAATCCATTTTCACTAGAAAAATAGAAAATGGTGGTACTTGTGCAGATCTCCAGAATTTAGCTAGGACATTTCTAGACGCTACTATTGCTTGCTGTACCAATTTTTGCTGGAAGCGATCACCCACTGGAATTTGCACATTGAGTAATGCATTTACAGGTTGCAGAGTAAAAGTAAGGGCAAGTATATCATTCAACCAAATGGAAATGTTCTGCCAAAAAACCTGAATTTGAGGGCAGTCCTACCACATATGGTACATCAGATATGCCATACTGGGTCAGACCGAGGGTCCATCAAGCCCAGCATCCTGTTTCCAACAGAGGCCAATCCAGGCTACGAGTACCTGGCAAGCACCCAAACATCAAAGAGATGTACGTGCAGGTGCCCTGGAGCAGACCGGACCTCTAATAAAATGCCCCGAAGTGGCACCAGTTAAGGGCGCTGCTCCACCCTCACCGCGCGAAAGGAGCCGTGCAATCGAAACGCTGATCTGCAGCATTACTGTGACCGGGCGCCAGGAAAGGGCCCGTCTTGCCCATCTTGAGCCTCCACGGACAAAGACCGCAGGGGCGCGAGGCCCGCGGCTCTGAATGAGCTTCCTCTCGCTGCCGGAGATGCCTTCCAAGCACAGGCGCGGAAGCCAATCAGCGACTGCCTTGGCCTCGACCGCCGCGCGGCGCCTGAACAACCTTTCCAGCATTCATTTTTAGAGGTAGGGGAGAAACGATGAATGCTCTCCGGGGTGTGGTACCATCTTAATAAAAGTTTATAGCCCGTTTCTATCAGGGAGGCTGAGATAAGACCCCTTCGCACATCTACATAAATGGCCCTCCAGTCTTCATCTGCCAGTTTGCAACCTAGGTCCTGCTCCCAGTTCAGGAGGTGTTTAGGTTTAGAGGGGGGATCCTTATTTAGCAAGCTATAAATCTTAGATAATATTTTTCCCATTTTGTCAGCACTCCGACACATAGATTCAAACATAGGTACTCCCTGTTGCAAACTGACAGTAATAGTGGGGTCATATAAGAAGTGTCTAAGTTCTGTGTAGGCATAGATCGCATCATGAGGGAGGTCATAATTTCATTGTAATTCCCTAAAATCTAGAAAACCTTGCAACCCCCATAGATGTTCAAACTTAGTTATTCCTCTTCGCTTCCATAAATGGAACAGAGTGGAATCTACACTGGGGGCAAAGGAGGTGTTATTATATAGTGAGGAACCATAATGATAAATCCTATCTCCTATCAGAGTGTTTTTCCATGTTTTCCAAAGCTGTAATGTGGAGGACACAGAAGGGGGAACCATTTCCAGGGTTCTCCAGGTTTTCCTGGGTTGCCAGAGCATGGCATTTAAGGGCATTGGTCCAATCATTGACTGTTCTAGGTGGACCCAGGACGCTGGGGAGGCAGACTTGTGCAAAAATACTATGGCTTTTAAGCGAGCAGCTGCATGGTACCATAAAAGATTGGGAACCCCCAGCGCCCCCTGCTCTCTAGATAAATAGAGAATGTGGCAGGCAGATCCTCGGTGTTCTCCCCTTCCATATAAAACTCATTGAACGTTTTTGCCAATTCTTGATGTGGTGTGTGGGTATTGAGATGGGGAGGGTTTGGAAGAGATATAAGATTCTGGGCAAGACATTCATTTTGATTGACACAATTCATCCCAGCCACGAAATGCTATATATATATTCCATTCTTCTAGTTCTTTATATATTTTGACTAGTAAGGGGGGGATACTTTAATTGGAAAAGGTCTTGGGTGTTACCTATATATATCCCCAGGTATTTGATCTTGTGTTTGGCCCATTTGAATGGGTATAGGGATCGCAGCAAAGATGCTTGGGGCTCTCCAACCATGAAATTAAGAATTTCCGATTTGTCCCAGTTGATAGTAAAACCAGAGACAGCACTGTAATTAGTCATTTCCGCCACTGTTGCTTGGACTGAGGTGGCTGGGTTGGTCAAGGTGAATAAAACGTCACCAGCAAATAATGACATTTTAGATGAAAAGGTCCCTACTGTTACGTCAGAGATATCTTTATTGGCTCTCACCCTGCTAGCTAATAGTTCTAAAAATATAGCAAAAAGAAGGGGTGAAAGGGGGCATCCCTGTCTGGTATCCTGTTCCACCCGAAATAAGTCTGAGTAACTTCCATTTACTTTTATGCAGGCCCGGGGGGATTCGTATAGTTTGCTAATCTAGCAAATAAAGGTATGGCCAAACCGCATTTTTTCTAGTGTTTTGAATAAAAAAGGCCAGTGTACCAAATCGAACGCCTTCTCGGCATCAACTGAAAGCAATAGGAAAGGGTCTCCCTTTTTCCCAATCCACCATATCAAATCTGCAATCTTTCAAACATTGTCCGCAGCCATTCGTCCAGAGACAAAGTCAAGGATGCCTTCTATGAACAGCTAGACAGAGTCATAAAAGATGTCCCTTACAATAATAAATTGAATCACATGGGTAACTTCAACTTTAGAGGTGGCTCTGATATAGCTTCCTGGAACAAACTGTTGAGGCACAATCGCCTTGGCAAAACCAATTCATAGAGGGGTAGATTTTATAAATCTGGGCACACGCGTACTTTTGTTTGCGCACCAGGCGCGAACAAGAGTACGCGGGATTTTAATAGATACGCGCGTAGCCCCGCATATCCATTAAAATCCGGGGTCGGCGCACGCAAGCCTGCCCAAAATCGGCAGCCTGCACGCGCCGAGCCGCGCAGCCTGCCTCCGTTCCCTCCGAGGCCGCTCTGAAATCGGAGCGGCCTCGGAGGGAACTTTCCTTCCACCCCCCGTACCTTCCCTTCCCTTCCCCTACCTAAACCCCCCCCCCCCCAGCCCTATCAACCCCTCCCTACCGTTGTCGCGCTCCATGTTCCGGTCCGGGGGCTGGTCCGGAGGCCGCGGCCATGCCCCCGGATCTCCCCTGGGCTGAAACCTTTCCCGCAGCGCCGCCCCCGAAACGCCGCATCACTCCCGGCACGCACCTGACACACCCCCGACACACCCCTCCATGCAAGCCCCGGGACTTACGTGCGTCCTGGGGCTTGCGCGCGCCGCCGAGCCTATGCAAAATAGGCTCGGCGCGCGCAGCGGGGGTTTGGGGTAGGTTTTCGGGGGGTACGCGCGTATCTTACGTGCGTACTCCTTTGAAAATCTACCCCATAGTCTCTTCTTCTGTCAAATGCCCTGAAAATAAACTTTGCAGTCACTAACACCATGTTCCAAAAGCTAAACAAGTGCAAGACTACCTGAATCCAAAACAGCTGTGAGATGGGGATATCCATGTTTTCCATCAAGTGCCCTGCGCCTTAACCCCTTGCTGCATCAGTATGTTACTTGAACTTATTTGTTAAGTTATGTTACATTATTTAACATGTGATTTCTTTATTCTGACTTCTTGTTTGCCAGTTCCCGGCTACCCTTCTCTCCTGTTCCTTGTAGTCCCACTCCCTGTCCTTGTTTGAGGTGCTTTCTACCTTCAGTTCGGATGTAAACCGGAATGATCTAACCACTAATACCGGTATAGAAAAGAATTAAATAAATAAATGAGTGATTACCTACCAGTTTGGTAAGAGGTTATATGTGTGCACCCAGTGCAAAGAGCTCCTGGCTCTCAGAGAATAAGTTTGATCTCTGGAGGCTAGAGCAGCAAACCTGGAGGAACTGAGCCAGAGAGAGGGGTACATAGAGGAGACCTTTAGGGACATAATGGAGCAGTCCTATTTCCAGTCTGGCAGCCCTTGTATGGCCTTAGAGAAGCAAGGCCATCTGGTAGGACAGCATCACCCTAGTGTAGCAAGACATGATCCTGTAGCTAGGACTTTTCCTCTAGGTGATGCAATGTACTCTTGCACTAAAGCTGTGTCTCCAAGGGCACTGCCCAGGAGGGAAGAGTTAGGACGGCCATGGTAGTTGGCAATTCAATTATTTGGAATGTAGATAGCTGGATCTCTGTGGGCATGAGGTTTGTTTGGCTGCCTGCTGAAAAGGTGGCAGACTTCATGCATCACTTAGATAGGGTGCTAGACGTGCTGGGAGGAGTCTACTGTCATGGTACATGTGGGCACCAACAACATAGAAAGGTGCTGGAGGGAAGTTCTTAGAGCTAAATTTAGGCTTGTAGATTAAAAAGTGAAATTCAGAACCTCCAGGGTAGCATTCTCAGAAATGCTTCCTGTTCCACGCGCAGGACCCAAGAGATAAGCAGAGCTCTGAAGTCTCAATGCATGGATGAGGCCATAGTGCAGTGAAGGGTGCCTTAGATTTGATTAAAAAAAAACCCTGGGCAATATTTTGGGAAGGAGAAGCTAGTTCTGAAAGGATGGATTCCACCTTAAACAGGATGGAACCCAGCTTCTGGTGCTAATATTTAAAAAGGAGAGAGAGCAGCTTTTAAAGCAAATCATTATGTTTTATGTATGTACTTTTATTGTGAGCTGCTTAGGGCTGTATATAAACGGCATATAAATGCTTGAAATAAATAAATAAATAGGGGAAAGCCGACAGTCGGGAGCGCATGGTTCAGAGTGAGGTATTTTCAAAAGATGCTGATTTAACTGTGAAGTTAGAATATTTTTATAGAGAGGCTGTGGTAGAGGCAGAAGTAGCCCAGATGCCTTTAAAGAGCAGACAGATATAAATAATTCAAAACTACCTGTTTCAGCTGCTAGACAGGTTGTAAATGAAATAGAAAGTATAAACACTGCAACATAGATGTAAGGCATTAATAATAAGGCAAACCAAAGGGCAGTTTGGTGGAGAGGCAAAAACTCAAAATACAAACCTTTTCAAGTATTTTTGCAGCAAGAAGCTTGTGAGGGAGTCGGTTGGATGTTAGATGACCAAGGGGTAGAAGAGACATTCAGGGAAGACAAAGCCATAGCAGAAAAACTAGATGAATTCTTTGCTTTGGTCTTTACTGAAGAGGTTTCTTACTCTAGAAAAAGTCTTTGAGGGTGATAATTGAGAGGAACTGAATAAAATCACGGTGAACCAGGACGATGTGTCAGAGAAAACTGACAAACTGACAAATAACGACTAAATAATGAAATTGTACACTTATTACTAGTAATCTCTAACTTCTCATTCAAATCTGCTGTGGAGGATGGCCAAATGTATGCCTGAGGACTTGAAGGCAGCCAACATAACACCCATGTTTAAAAAAGATTCCATGGTAAGCCAAGAAACTACAGACGGGTAAGCCTGACGTTGGTACCAGTCAAAATGGTAGAAGCTATTCTGAAGAACAAAATTACTGGTCCTCTGGATAGACACAGACTAATGGGGCAGAGTCAACACGGATTTACCCAAGGGAAGTCTTGCCTTACAAATCTGCTGGGTTTTTTTGTTTGGGGTTAACAAACATGTTAAAAAGGGTGAGTTGGTTGATATAGTGTATTTGGATTTTCAGAAGGCTTTGACAAAATCCCTCATGAAACACTCATCAGGAAATTAAAAAATCATAGGATATTGTGGATTGGTAACTGGCTAAAAGAAAAAGAAACAGAGAGTAAGACTGAATGGTCATTTCTTTCAATGGATAAAGGTAAATAGTAGAGTACCCCAGGGATCTGTACTGGAACTGGTGTTTTTTTAATACATTTATAAATGATCTGAAAAAGGAACTGATGAGTGAGGTGATCAGATTCCAGGATGACACAAAATTATTCAAAGTTGCTAGATCATGAGTTGATTGTGGGGAATTGCAAGAGGACATTGTGAGACTGGGCAACTGGACATCTAAATGGCAGATGAAATTTAATGTAGACATGTTCTAAATGATGCATCCAGGGAAGAATAATCCAATCTATTAGGTATCACCACTCAGGACAAGGATCTTGAAGTCATTGTGGACAATACTTTGAAATCGTCGGCCCAGTGCTTGGCAGTGGCCAAAAAAGCAAATAGAATGTTAGGTAATATTTGGAAAGAAATGGATTTCATAATGCTTCTATTGATCCATGGTACCACTGCACCTTGAGTATTGTGTTCAGTTCTAATCACCACATCTTAAAAATGATATGGCAAACCAGAAAAGAAACAGAGAAGGGTGACCAAAATGATAAGGGGATGGAACAGCTTCCCACCGAGGAAAGGCTGAATAGTTTAGTGTTCTTCAGCCTAGACAAGAGACAGCTGAGAGGAGATTATGATAGAGATCTATAAAATCTAGAATGAGGTAGAATGGGTAAACAAGGAATGGTTATTTATGCCTTCTGATACAACTAGAACTAGAAGACAATTCACGAAGCTAATAGGTAGCATATTTAAAACAAATAGAAAAAGTATAATTTCTCTCAGTGCACAATTAAACTGTGGAATGTCTTGCCAGAGGATGTGTCAAGAAATGTTGTTAGCAGAGCTCAGCTGACCCTAAAAAGGGTTTATACAAGTTCCTGGAGGAAAAGGCCATAAACTGTTATTGGCCATATAGACTTGGGAAAGCCACTGCTTATCACAGGTTGTGAGTGAGAAAGGTTCAATCTATTCTTGGGATCCTGCTGAGTGCTTGTGACCTGGAGTGGCCACTGTCAGAGACAGGATCCTGTGCTTGATGCCATTTCTTATGCTTTTAAGTTCTTATGCATGCACCCCTGTTCCAAGCAATCACAGTTTTTGGCAGCACTATTGTCAGACAGGAATATTCATTATATTTATGATATAAAGATTACATGCACTATGGGTGCTGCAGATTGCTGGTCCAATCACAGAATAATGTGGACTGTGAAGTGGCATAGAGCAAATTTTGTGATACAATCTATTTTGCAAGTGCTGGTGTTCTTGGCTTTGTTAAAACCTGACAGAGAAAACTGAAATCCTGAACCACTGAGCAGAATATTTCTACTCTCTTCTAAATCTCCCTTCCAGCATGTCTGAAGAAGCTCTGCATGACACCTCCCAACAAACAATACCGGCAGAGCTGGGCAGACAACTATTTTTCAGTAAAGCTGTCAGCCAGGTGTCACCAGGGAAATCTCTAGGGCCAGATAGCAAACCATAAGTGGTTTTCAAGCAAGGAGATGATTACATGCTCTTGTAACTTATACAACTCTTCCAGTGTATTTGGAAGCATAAGTCTGTGCCCCATGATTTTAAAGATGCATTAATCATCCATCTATAAGAGGAAGGGCAACAGAACCAGCATTAATCATCCATCTATAAGAGGAAGGGCAAGAGAACCAGCATTAATCATCCATCTATAAGAGGAAGGGCAAGAGAACCAGCATTAATCTTCCATCTATAAGAGGAAGGGCAACAGAACCA
Source organism: Rhinatrema bivittatum (assembly GCF_901001135.1). Taxonomy (NCBI): domain Eukaryota; kingdom Metazoa; phylum Chordata; class Amphibia; order Gymnophiona; family Rhinatrematidae; genus Rhinatrema; species Rhinatrema bivittatum. Next base: position 454,400,630 of record NC_042616.1, read on the forward strand.
GCTGCAATAACTACCATGGAATGTCTCTGCTGTCTGTTGCTGGCAAAGTGCTGGAAAGAGTAATTCTCAATATAATGTGGAGCAACTTGTGGACAGTGTCTTCCCAGAATCATACTGTGGATTCAGGCCTGCCCAAGAGACCACAGATGATGAATGCTCAACCAGACAAATTTAGGAAAATGCCTTAAGCAAATTGAAGATCTATATATATGGACTTTATAGACCCGACAAAAGCCTTTGATACAACTACAATGGCTTATGAAAAATCCTCTAGAAACTTGGCTGCCCAGAGAAGTTTGTTTTCATCATCAGATTTTTCCATGCATGCCAAGGTGCAGAAATGTGGTGAATCCTCTTATATCTTCTTAGCCTCAAATGGCACATAAGAAGGCTGCATAATTGGTGCCAGCTCTCTTCTCTATTGTCTTTTCCATGATACTCCTGAATGCCTTCCAAGACATAGATCAGGGAATTTGCATCCAGTCACGATCAGGTGGAGGGTTGTTCAACCTGATACATCTTTAGGCTCACTCTAAGGTGGTGGAATCATTGGTCAGGGACTTGTTGTTTATGGATTACTGTATACTAATAGCTTACTCGCTGGAAGACATCCAGGTTTTCATAGTCTGGTTCTCCCAGGCAGCTTTGGGCTTAGATTACTATAAAAATAAAATAGATTGTATGCCAGCCAGCAACCTCTAAGCCCTATGTCAAGTTCTCCCTTTGATAGATTCCATCATCATCTATGGAATAATAGAGGGTGAAACTACTCATGAAGATCAAAGTCTACCAGGCAGTAGTACTGTACACACTGTTATGTGGATGTGAATCTTGGATGCTATACCACAGAAGCAGGCAACTCAAGCAATTCCATCAGTGCTCTCCGAGATCCATCTAGAATATAAGTTGCAAAGACAGGATCTCCAATAGAGAAATCCTTGAAAGGTGCTAAATTTTTAGCATGGAAGATATGGTGGTGAAAGCTCAACTTCAGTGGTGGGCTATATCATAAAAATGGAGGACACCAGAATTCCCAAAATTATGCTCTATAGCCAGCTGAAAAGTGGACACAGGTCACAGGGAAGACCACACCTCAGATTCAGGGACACCCTCAAGTGCAACCTTAAAAATCTGTAAGGTAGATCTCAACAGTTTGGGGGGACACCTCCTTGGACAGGGTCAAATGGAGACAACTTGGTCCCTTGCCTGTCCATAACTTGGAAACAATTGGGCCGATGTAATAAGCTGCAGTAAACTTGCTGTGGGTTTTTGCACTTGGTATTACGCGCGTTTTCCCATGCTAATCTTACATGTGCATATAATAACGCGGTTAGCGCAGGAAAAAACACATGCACAAATCTGCTCAAAAAGCCAGCATGATTCTATGTTAATGCCATGCAAAGGAGGCAATTAATTATTCAGGGGTAATGCAGAGAGCCGCACTGGTATTAGTGCAGTTTTTTAAAGCAGGTTTTTCAGTGCCTGGATCAGGGCAGGAGTTAAGTGTAAAAACCTGTCTGGAGGTTGAAAAATGAAGCGACATAAGCCAGAAGAGAGGTTGGAGAGGGAACAACCACATGTCAGAAATGCTGAATGCTTTTGTAGTCCTTTCCAAATCTCTTCTGCATTTCTCCCGTTCACCGGCATCTGTCATTATACTCCCATGAGGTCAGTGATGAATCATGAAGGGGTTAGACATTGCTCTACCATCTTCAGTCTCACTTCCGGACCACTAACTCACTACTGTCTTAAAGGCTTTCAACCAAGAATCAATCACGGGTCACCACATTAATGTGGGTGTATGCACGGTTTATTGCATAGGGCCTTCAGCATGGGTTGCAGTGCCCACATTTGCATGGATATTTGTTTTGCGTGGATTTTCTGCACGATTCTTATTTGCATGTCATCCCCTTACTACATCCCATGGAGGTGCCTGCTTTTTTTGTGTGTGCTAAAAAGAAATACGTGCTGAAAAATAGCACCGATTTCACAGTGGGTCTTATTACATCGCCCACCCCCCAAGCGAATGCAAGCACAAAAGAAAAAGAATGAGAGAAGAAAGGCCAACTTCATTAATTGCAGGTTTCATTTGCATCACCTGTAGTCTTACTTGTGGGTCAAGGATTGGTCTTATATCACATCAATGGTCACACAAATAAATGTAGTCAAAGAGAAATGCTGAAAACTCCTATGTTGTTATTGACGGGAGATCCCATCGTCAAACAAAGTTTATATGCAGAAAGTGTAATGCAAAGCCTTTGATGTGTACCATTGAGTTTAACTGCCATAGAAACTGCCATTTATGTGGATGTAAATCAGGGATGGGCAATTCCGATCCTCGAGGGCCGCACACCAGTCGGCTGTTTTAGGATATCCCTAGTGAATATGCATGAAATAGATTTTCATACAACTGAGGCAGAGTGCATGCAAATCCATCTCATGTGTCTTCATTGGGGATATCCTGAAAACTTGACTGATTTGCTGCCCTCGAGGATCAGAATTGCCCACCCCTGATGTGAATGTTTGTGTTCTTTAGTGACTCGACCCCCTAAATGTAGTTTTTATTTTTAATATTTTATGTAGCACCTTCTCATCTAGCTAATGCGGAGAGCGCTCTTTTGTTTACTACATCTGTTCTGTCTCGTTTCAGCATAAGCCCTGGGTGACTCAGCAGAGCTTTACTTAGGCCCTCTCTCATTATGCGTGCCTAGAAGAGGCAGCAAGAATAAGAAAGAATAGCAAAATTCTCCTATTTCACAGGGCTTGTACTGAAAGGGGCGACATCGTGCCATCAGTGATATCGCCGTCAGACCAAATGACGCCGTACATTCAGCTGGGCCATATTTTAATGCCTTGCATGAAATCCTGAAAATTACTTTCACTGCATGTTCATGTTCCCACTGCCTTGCAGAACTCATGTGGCGACAGCCGAAGCTGGTGGCAGTTTTCCTTTAAGGGTGCAAAGGGCTATAACCTCTCGGTATTAAAGGATTGAAACTGCCAGTACTTGCCATGCTGGGGAGGACTGTGCTTTGTTAGATATGCAATATAAATAGAAATAGGACAGAAGAGGACAAGCGAAAGGCAACCAATATGATGTGGGGTCTGAACTGGAAGACATATGAGGTTAGAATTGAGGATCTAAATATGCATATCCAAGAGTAGATATGATATAGACTTTTAAATACCTGAATGGTATTATAAATGCACAAGAACCAAACCTTTTCCAGTGGAAAAGAAGCTATAGAACTAGGGGTTATGTTATAAAGTTTCAAGTGGGTAGACTCAGGAACAGTATCAGGGAATACTTTATCACAGAACGATGCCTGGAAGAGGTGGTGGAGATCAGAACAGTAATGGAATTTAAAAGGGCCAGGATAAACACAGAAGATCCCTAGCAAACCGAAATAACCAGGGAGAGGCAGTTACATCCCTAAACAGAAGGCATGGGGTAATTTTCACGAAGTGGCATTTACAACCCTGAAAAGCTTGTTGGGTGGGCAGACTGCATACACCATTGTGGTCTTTATCTGCTGCATTTACTATGTAACCTGTTCCAAGCTTATTTTGCATCTCAGTGCAATAAAGCTTCTTTCCTGTTTTTTGACTTATTGGGCCTGAGTGTTATTTGAGCACAATGTCGTTAAAATTATTAAACAAAAAACACCCCTGTAAGGTTGATATCTTTTTACTGGACTAACTTAATACTTTTCTTGCCTAGCTTTCAGGAGCTACACTCCCTTCAAGTCAAAGCAAAATGAGCAGATCCTTACCAGGTCAATGAGAATATAGCTCCTGAAAGCTAGTCAAGAAATATAGCTCAGTAGAAAGGTGTCACCTTATATTGTTTTTGGTTTTTGACCTTTATATATATTCATTGAAGTGAACTAACATGGCAACAACTCTACTTTATCTACTGCAATTATTAGAAAGTTGGTGGTAATGGTGATGTTCCCAGGTGATCAAGCTCCTCCATCTGTGCATGAAATGCTGTCTCAGCTGAAGACTCTGAATTAAAATTGAAATTCTGCTGTATGAACCCAGGACAATCTATTCTAACCCTTCGTTTCCTATGACAGCATCACCTTACTAGATAGCTCAGATAGCTTCAAAAAAGCTAAGATAAGTGCCTAATTTTAGCTAAACTTAGGGCCCTTTAGGGCTGCTATCCATTTTCCTAGATAATTTAAGTGCCTAGTGCTGAAAATTAGTGCCAAGCTCTTAACATTGTTTCCCCACCCTAACTCCACCCCCATAGCCATCCACTTTTTAGGATCATAAATTTAGGCCCTCAGCCCTAGTAAATTTTTGAAAGGATCAATTTAAGAAGCCAGACCTTTTGCGTTTAACCATGATTTTAATGTACAGGTATGTTTATTTTTTATATTTATGCTGGTTTTATTTTTCCTTTTTTTCTTATGGTTTTGTCTATTTTGTTTCCTAAAATTATTTTTAAAATAAAACAACTAACATATTCCAATAAAAATAATAACTCACAAATGAGGCACCTAAGTTGATCTCTTAGCCAACAGCCTGGGGGTGAGGATGCCGATGCATGTGATATTTTTGCCAAGAGGGCTACTTTGAAACTTGCCTGTGGATTATAGGAGAGATACTTAATGAATTTTAATGAAAACATCTCAAAAGTGCCATTTATAATCCATAAAGAATAAGGGCCAGATTTCTCGCAGAGCTTCTGAAGTGCCGTTCGATGCAGGGCGAGCAGAGTTTTCTTTTAACACTACAGAGAAAAGATGTAAGTCAAAGGTTGAAATGTGCAGTCATTATGAAATAAAGATTCAACTTTGTCTAACGAAAATTAGAGGGAAAACCATGCCGTCTGTGCAGATGAACGCTCCGGGCAGCTCAATTCCAGCCTCTTTGATTAACGCTATGCAAGAGTAGAGCCTCCAGCAGTTCTTCCGAGGTGGTCTTGACTCACATTTAGTCAGTGACAGCTCAGGCTCAAAGAGATGGCAATGTCTGGGCCTTTTTGGGTAATTAGAATTAAATATTATAAAGTAAAATAGTGATACGTTTCCTGAAGAACCAGGGCTAAGAGAAAAGCAAAGCCTTGTGTCTTGGGGGTTTGTAACAAGGTCACTGAGGCCCTGCTTCAAGTTGCAAATGTATCTACCCATGCAGAGCAAGGATCTGTAGCCATGCAGGAAGCATGCAGCTTTCGGGGACCCATCTATCCTGGTCACCTGATAATCCACATCAGAGAGATGTGCACACGTGCACTCTGTCACAAGCACAGCCCAAGGGTCAAATTCTGCAGCAAGACTTAGAAAATCCGGTGGCACATTTGTTGAGATTTGCATATTCATTCATTACCTTTCCACTGGTTTCCAAGGCAACTTACAAAGTCAACAGAGTTGGCTATCATAATTAACTACTAAATATAACAATCACAATAGATTAAATACACGTAGTAAAATCTCACCAATCCAATTGACACATTTATTTTTATGTGCTTCAAAGCTCATTACATTTAGGTACTCTATGTATTTCCCTGTCCACAAAGGATTTGCAATCAAAATTTGTACCTGAGGCCATGGAGGGTAAAATGACTTACCCAAGGTCACAAGGAGTGACAGTGGGATTTGAACGCTGGCTTCTCAGCCTGCTGCTCTAATCATTAGACTCCTCCTCCTCCTCCCATAACTTGAAAATAATGTAAAATTGTGTTTTACTTTATATAAATAAAGTTGCCTGACATTTATAATTTATTTTCTTCTTTCTTCGGGGAATAAGGCATTTTAGTGATTGACACAAGGAGGGGAGGAGAGAGATAGAGAATAAGGGTAGGATAAGGAAGTTGGGGAATGGGGTGGAGAACTCAGAAGAGGGAGATGAAGAAGAAGAGCAGAGAGATAGCAGATGAAGGGGTACAGAGATGAGGGGAGGAGGGGGAGCTAAGGGTGAAGAGGAAACTAGGGTTGCTAAATGTCCAGATTTTTTCTGGACTGTCCTGATTTTAGGGTAAATGGCTGAAAGTCCAACAGAAGGTTAAAACATCTGGAAATTGTCCAGATTTTAACCTTTTCTGAGTCCAGCGCTAATGCTCTCCCTATGGTGGCCAAAGATAAGGCCCGGAGAGGCTGCCATGGATCCATTCCCATTGCAGCTGAAGATGAGGCCTGGCAGGGCTGCCACAGATCCCATCCCACAGCGGCTGAAGACAAGACCGAGAGGTGTTCAAGGAAAAGGCCCAGAAAAGAGGTGGGTGTCAGATAGTGTGTGTATGTGTGGGAGTGATAAAATGGAAGCATCATCTGAATGCGTGAGAATGTGACAGAGGAAGGAATGGGAGCTCGTATGGGTGAGATCCTTGATACACGTGGGAGGGGGATGTGAATGTGAGAGAAAACGGGTGTGTGTGATAGCCTACATGGGTGTGTACATGTGAGAGAAAGCGAAAAAGTGTTGTGAGAGCCTTTATGCATGTGTGTGTGTGTGTGAGAGAGACCGAGAGTGTATGTGTGGGAGCCTGCCTGCATGTCAGTGTGTGAGTTTATGTACATGTGTGTGAAGTGTGAGCATGAGAGGGTGTGTGTGAGAACCTGTGTGCATGTGTGTGACAGTGAGAGAGCGAGAGGGTGAGTGTGAGAATCTGTGTGCATGTAAGTGTGAAAAAGAGAGTGAGAAGATGTGTGTGTCAGAGCCTATGTGCATGTGCACAACTATGAGAGAGCAAGAAGGTCTGTGTGAGAGCCTGTGTGCATGTGTGTGACTGTGAGAGAGCAAGAGGGTGAGTGTTAGAGCCTGTCTTGGAGTCATTTTTTGTTATGTTTATAGAGGGTAGGCCATATGGATTCAGAGTTCTCACCCAGACACAGACTAGTTTGAAGGTCACAAGCCAATCTCTGAGTGAACTTCTATTTACTGTTTTGCACTATGAAATGTTTATGAACAGGCAAGAATCTGTTTATTTTAGTTTTTACAGTAGATCTATAATGAGAATGCAAGCAATTTACTTATACTAAAGACTGACAGAAAGTGAAGGCCACACAGCCGTGCCTGAAATTTGATAAGAATTTAGAGGGAGGGAACATCACTGTTTTCCCAAGCATTGTGTTGTATAAGGGAAAATAACTGAGAGAGAGGAGAATGCGCTCTGGACATGATAGCACAGGCCGATCCTTTGGAAACATTTAAGCTTTTTATACCATTACTACTTCTGTGTGATCTGATTTTATTTGTTCTCTCCTCCTATTGCTCAAACAAACTTTCTTTCCGTGATGTACTGAATCAAAGTTTGTGTGTGACTCCTTGTGTAGGGAATAAGTTCCTGGCCTCAAGCCCCCAGGTATAATCCCAGTAACTGTGTGTGTTTATATTGGGTAAGCCCCTCAGGTAGCCCCCAGTGTAGACCTCAGTGAGATTAGCCCCCCAGGTCAGAGCCCCTGGGCAGAATGCCAGTGTGCACAGTCTGAACCCGGAACAGTCTGTGTGCATGTGTGTGTGACAATTTCAGGGTGAATGGAAATGTTAAGATCCCAGGTCTGGAGAGCGGAAGATTTTAAAATCCTTTTTACTTTTAATTTTTGCATGCTATTTGATGTCTGCTGTTGTGAAATATTGATGTTCTGGAAAACTTTATAATACTTTTATGAGTTTTTAATTATTGAATGTTCTATTCATAATCTGTTTTGAAAAATGCATTCTTTTTGTTAGTATTATTTTACTATTATGAATATGATTGATGATTCATATTGCTTGATTTTATTGTTTGTTTTACGACAAATGGTAATTTTGCAGTGCATACAGAACATGGCTTGTTGCAATTTCCACTTCTGTTTTTGTCTGCACATTTCTGTTTATATTTTATGGTCTTCTTATTCTGTTTTTGTCTCCAGCAATTAACTGACACTTGTAGGTATATTTTGTTTAATCCATGAGGTGTTAAATATCGTCTGAATAAGATCTTGTATACATTTTCTAAAACTGTTGATGTACTGCTGTCAAATGGTTTTAAAGGTAGTTTTGTTGGGTGGCTCGAACTGGCCAGGGCTTTCTTCATTACATATAGGGGGCCCTTAGAAGTTTTTCTTGTAATGTCTTATAGCCAAGTTGCAGATACAGGTCATGTCAGGCCAAGGTATACATAATCTAGGGGTGTGCTCTGCTTCTTGGTTATTTAGGAAACATTTTAAGTTTGTGTTGGAGATATTTTGGCTCATTTTTACTGGTGATGTGTGACCCCGGGATACAAGATAGAAAAACAAAAAATCTGCTTTTGTCCTGTAAATGTTTGATGAGGCAGCGGGAGGAGAGAGGGTGGGGTTTGGGGGAATTCTGATGCTGGACCGAGGACGGGGAAAGTAGCACAAGGGGGTGCAGTAGAAGGTAATTTATTTATTTTAATAAAAGTTTCTTACAATTCCATTGTAAATTCAATGCGGTTTATAAGAAACAGCAACGACAAACACGTGTGTTGTCGGGGCCGCCGTCTTCCCCGCCGCTCTCATGAGGAGTGTTCAGAATTTTCACAGTTGACAGCTGGCAATCCTAGAGGGAAAGGGGGATGAGGGGAAGAAAAGATAGGAGACTGCTGGAGAGGGGGAGGATCCTGGATGGAAGAGGGGGGGAGATGCAGAATCAGGAGAGAGGACTGAGCCACTCTCGCGATGATCCCTCCTCACGCACTCCTGAACTCCTCGCGCATTCTTACACACGTTCCATGTCCCCTCGGTCCTCTTACTCACACACAGCCCACATCTCCTCTGATCCTCCCCCTCAGTGTCACTTGGACGGTGGCTTGGGCTGCTTCCTCGTCTTGTGCAGCCTGGGGCCGGAATGTCGTACCTTGACCTGCGGATGGGGGGGCGGGTAAGAACCTCAGTGCCGCACAGGTTAAAGCACAGCATTCCAGCTTCAGGTCGTATAGGAAGAGGAGGCAGTGCCAGGTGCTGCGTTGCTGCTGCCACAAACCCCCGGCCCCTGCTCTCCCGCGGCAATTCTGCAGAGAAGAAGGAATGCCACCGGAAGCGACGGATTTTGCCCCTACTTTTTTTTTTTCTGGGCTGGGAAAATAGGAACAATGCATCACACGCACTTCTAAAAATCAAGGGTTATAGCATTGTTTTCATCCCCTCCTCCCTTCTCCCTGGGAATGACTCGTCAGAATCCGGCTAAAAATACGTGAAAGCAGAGACATGGGTGGTGACTCCTTGGGCCCTCACTAGATGGCCTTCATTAAGAGCTTGGGTTGCACGTGTAGGAAGGGAGATTGCCTCTTCAGTGCTCCCTGCGTGGCGGCTGCAGTGGTAGGGCTCCTGCTTGTGAAGTGCAGGCAGGTTGAGAGATCACTACTTTTACTTTTGTTTTTCCTCCCCTCTTCCTGTGGCTTAGACTTCACTGCCCCAGTAGCACAGACTAAGAAGGAAGCAGATACTTTTCCAGCCACCCTCTGTCTGGTAGGGTTGTCTCAAGTTTTGAGTTAAGAGACTTTGGAATTCATTTTCGGAGTTTTCTTGTGAATCCCTGGGCATGACTCAAGAAGGCAAAGTCCCTGCCCTGGGAAGGATAGGAGTAGAAAAAAATCTGCTGGCTCCCGACTCACAGCCAGTGAATTGAACATTAGGGACCCGCTGCAGGGGAGCCCCATTTTTGCATTTTTGTGATTTTTTTTTGGCTTTTGTTTTGTGAAGAAGCTTTTGCTGCCACTCTTGTTTCCAACAGGATACTGTGGCCAGTTCTAGGAACTTGTCCAAACCTTTTTTAAATGCAACTACAGTAATAGCTTTCACCACATCCTCTGGCAATGAATTCCAGAGCTTAATTATGTGTTGAGTAAAAAAACATTTTCTCTTATTAGTTTCAAATGTATCACCTAGTAACTTCATTGTCTGTCCCCTGATCTTTATACTTTTTGAAAACATAGACAACCGATTTGCGTTCACCCATTTCAGTCCACTCATTATTTTATAAACCTCTATTTGAGTTGTAATAGCGTGCACCAAATTAAAAAAAAACAACAAAATTTCATGATTTTTTAAAATCATTTCAGTTTAGAAATGATATGAAATAAAATAGGCAGTGTTGTTGATATTGCCTATGTCATTAAAAACAAAAGAACATCCCTATTTCCTAATAATTCCTCACATTGTTTGCATTCTTAGCGGCTGCCGCACACTGAGCAGAGGATGTCAATGTATTAACAACGATGATGTCTAGATCCTTTTCCTGGATAGTGACTCCCAATGTGGAACCTTGCATTGTGTAGCTATAATTTTTGTCCACATTAAATGTCATCTGCCATTTGAATGCCCAATCTCCCAGTCTTGCAAGTCCTTTTGAAATTTCTCACAATCCTCTTGTGATTTAACAACTTTGAAGAATTTTGTATCATCAACAAATTTGATCTCCTCACTCATTATTCTCATCTCTAGGCCATTTATAAATATGTTAAAAAAAACACTAGTCCCAGTACGGATCCCTGGGGGGACTCCTCTATTCATCTTTCTCTATTAAGAAAATGTACCATTTAACCCTACTCTCTGTTTTCTGTCTTTTAACCAGTAACCAATCCACAATAGAATATTGCCTCCTATCCTCTGACTTTTTAATTTGCTCAAGAACCTCTCATGAGGTAATTTGTCAAATGCTTTCTGAAAATCCAGCTACACCATATCAACTGGCTCACCTCTATCCATATTTATTCATGCCTTCAAAAAAATATAGCAGATTGGTGAGCCAAGAAGTCCCTTGGCTAAATCCATGTTGGCTTTGTCCCATTATGACTATCTTTATAGTCAGTAATTTAGTCAGATGTTATTGAATCTTTGGGAAAATTTGATGCTTGAAGTTAAATGTATTTCCCCAACTAATTAGGGGAAACTCAAATACATCCCACAAACCTAGACCTGGCTGAAGTTCTTTCTCAAAATAGTCATCCATCTGTACTGAGCAGCACATGGTGAGAAATTTAAAGAAGCTCAAAAATGATAACCCGAAAGAGAACATATTAATTTTGTTGTTTGTATAATATTATTTTATGAGGTTTTTTTTCTGAAATTTTACACAATGTGATTCATAATTTCCTTTCAGAAGAACAGGATTAGTTAAATTAGTTCAGGGATACCAGATGGCCACAGGTCACCAGGGGTAGGCTTGAGTCTGGCTTGGTTTTGATTCCCCACCTGTTAAATATATCTGGAATTGTGAATCCCTACATGCAATGGGCTGAAACCAGGATTAGCCCATCAGGTCCCTGATGATCTGGAGCCATCTGGTGATCCTATAGTGCTAGGAAAAAAAAAAAGAATACTGGCACAGATATTGCACCAAACACCACGTAGGCCATCAAAGGTTTGCAGCCTCACGTGCTGTCCCCTAAATCAATATTAATCACCTCCACAGAGAAGCCAGCTGTAAATTCAGTAAAGCCGTCAATGAAATGTTATAAAGACAAAGTGAATCATGCAGAAGGCTAATAATCTGCAGGAGAAATGGAAAGGGATTGGTTTGTGGTGCTACTGTTAAGAGCCTGACAAGTGACAGCTTGCGCAGAAGTGATAGATGAGCTTCGTTTACCCACTGATAATTAAAGCTTGTTGTAGTTTCTGCCTGTCTCTTTCTTGCTCCTCACTTCTTTATCTTTCCACTGGTCTCTCTCCTTTTCTTTGTGTCCTGCTGGCTCCTCTTTATTTCTTCTTTTCTCTCTTCCGCTCCCTTTCTCGCTGCTTTCAAGATTCATGGAGGTTTGTCGGCATTACAGTTTGTACATGGTCTTACCAATATAATGACATTAAGAGGCTGATTCACTGAGGCTTGTTTCCCATTCTGGATCTATGGGAAAGACCTGGATGAGTCAGACCCTCAGTAGTAAAGAAGGAAAGAATTATAAAGCCCAGAAAAGAAGCAAAAACAATTGCAGGGTTCTGGTGATGTTCATTAATGTCCCTGCTCAGACCACATTTCTGGCCTGGGGCAGGATATCATATATTTTGATGCCATAGCTGCTGTTTCCCCCCAGGATTATACAGAGTTTTTCCTGCTCCTTCTTTTGTGAGAAGTCTTTGATTTTTATTCTGTCAGCTTTGGAACATTTGCATCTCTGATTTCTTTGTATTTTACACAGGACAAGAGGAAATGCATTACCTCGGTTTGAATGCATAATCTGGACTCTTTAGATTTTTGTCTGCATATTCCTGTTTCTAATTTGTGGTCACTTATTCTGTATTTAGTGAAGGTCTATCTGTGTTTTGCATGTCTGAACTGTTAGCATGTAGTTTGCATGTAGGAATCTACTGCAGTCTAGCTTGTTTTATTTTCTAGTCTGCACCTCCAAATAGGGGGTGTATTGGTGTTATAGGGCCTGAAGTAATATCTGCAGTGTTGCTTTCTCAAAGGTAGGGTTGTTGCTGTTTGAGTCGTGGCAATTAGTGCTGTTATGGTACAGCAACTTTTTTTGTAGGGTTTTGTTTTACTTTACAAAATGCCTAGTAATGGAGGTAGCTTGCATCACTTACTGAGGGGACTTTTGCTTTGCTCTCATTTTTGGAGGAGCTTCTATGGATAAGGATTTTATTTGAGGGTGCTTAACTTTCAAAAGTGCTCACGTGCACCTATTTACGCATGTATATGGACACACGCATAATTGCTACAGCATTTTATAACCTGTGTGGAAACAATATGTGCAGGTTATAAAATACAAGTTAATCTGTACATGAACATGTTCCTGCATGTAAAAACCATGAGTCACACAAATTTGGACTTATCCGGATAAATGCCAATTTATCCAGCTGTGCATCAGCATGAAGTCTGAAAAAATGCTTTTTAGATGGAAAAGTAGTGCTTTTCAGACTTATCCATCTAAGTAGCACTTGCTTGCTATTACTTAGCTGGATACATCGGAATATAGCCAGATAAGTCCAAATTTTGTCTGTTTAAGTAGCAGCAAATGTGCTACTTAGCTGGATAAGTGTGTGCAAATAATAATCCCAGGTATTTGTACTTCAAATTTTAAAAGGTTACGCGTGTAGATTTTACTTGCATTAATTAGTTGCCTTTATCCCGATGTAAGCTGGCTTCTACTCGCACAAGTCAGGGGATTTTTACATGTGTGCAGCTCATGAAGACCCTCCTGGTTCTTCAGCCTGAAGTCCCCCCATTTCACCCAGACTTCCTCCTAAGTCATTTTCTTTTTCACTTTTAAGACGTTTATGATCACTTACAACAGATAGGGGTAGATTTTAAAAACTGCACCAGCGGCCTCGGAGGGACTTTCTTTCCACCCCTCGCACCTTCCCCTCCCTTCCCGTACCTAACCCACCCCCCCAGCCCTATCTAAACCCCCCCCTACCTTTGTTGGACAAGTTACAACTGCCCGATGTAGGCGTAACTTGCGCATGCTGGGCCGGCTGCCGGCGCGCGATTCCCCGGCCCGGGAGCAGTTTTGGAGGCCTCGGCCACGCCCCCGAAATGCTCCCGGGCCGGAACCATGCCCGCGGCCCCGCCCCCGAATGACGTGCCACCGCGACACGCCCCCGACACATCCCCAACACGCCCCCCCAGGAAAACCCCAGGACTTACGCGCGTCCCGGGGCTTGTGCGCTCCGCCGAGCCTATTCAACATAGGCTCAGTACGTGCAGGGGGAACTTGGGGCAGGTTTTCGGGGGATATGTGCATATCTTACGCACGTACCCCTTTGAAAATCTGCCCCATATTGTGCAGGAGTAAATATATATGCAAGTAAAAGACTGACACACATAAATGTTGGCCCCTCCCCAGAATGCCACTGTTCCTCCATGCACACAGTTGCCTGTGGACCCTGATTTATGCATGTACAGTATGTTGTATGTTGCAGTTTTTAAAACAGCATGCACTCCTGTATGTGCTATTTTATGTGTACAAGTGCTACTTTTTAAGTGCACAAATGTTTGAAAATTCACCTTTAAATCTTTCCCTTTGTAAAAAAAATGTTGGTTTTTTTTAACAAGTCTAACATCTACAGAAAATGGATATATATGACAAACTAGAACAAGGATCCTATCCTCAGAAACTGGCTTCCTTAAGGGGGCATTTTTAAAAAAATGTCATAATTATCCACAACCTCATTTACAAGAAATCAGTAATCTGGTTATGTTCAAGCTTACGTATTTATCAACCTGCTCACCACTTCTGCTCACTGAACAAAGGTTTTCTTGAAATTCCTTCAGTTAAACTGGCTAGGTTAGATCTTATAAGAAAGCGTGCTTTCTCAGTTGCTGACCCTACCCTCTGGAATTCTCTACCAGATTCATTAAGGCTTCTGGAAAATCCTAAAGAATTTAAGAAAAAACTAAAGACCTAACTATATGCACTGGCGCTTAAACAACCAATGTCTGTTTGATCCTCTCCACTTCCTTTATTGCAGACTCCAGCTATTTTCCTGTTGATTAACGTTATTTGAGTTTGTATTATGCTTTTGTGTTTTAATGATAAATGTTTGTTTTAATTACTGTACATGTATGTGATGGAAACCGCTTCGACCTATCCCCATTGAAGAACGCGGTGGTATATAAATAATTTCAAAAAAATAAATAAATACATGTGCCACGGTGCTATCACTTCGAAACTTGCCACAGGTACAGAGGACACACGGTCTGCTTTTTTTTTTTTTTTGCAAGTAGAATTTTGCTCGAAAAATGTGCATCGAATTAAAAATGCAATCTCTGCACCTACTTTTCCTTCCTGATCTAAACATGTACTTGGGAACGACTCCTTTCAATTCGGCTGAAAATCTGCACACATTCTTCTACAGCACGCGGTCTTTCAGGTGCATTGAGAGAGGGCAGCGTGTGGGTGGCTGATTAACTTGAAGGAAAATGCTTGTTAAAACCCCCCCCCCCCCCCCATAAATTGCTTTGAAATTTGGCCTCTAAGCAGGAGCGGCTCAAGGCGATCTGCCTCCCTCCAAGGGAAGGGGGGGGGGGGGGGCGCACGAAGGGGAGTTAACTTCCTTGAGGTGAAATTCTGCAGAAGGGGAAAGCACCTGCTTCTCATCCTTCCCCAGCATCTATCCCCTTAAAACCTTGTTCCCTGTCTACTTCCCAATCTTTCCTCTCCTTCATCTCCTCTCCCCCTCTTCTTTCATCTTGTCTTCTTTCCCTCACCATACACCACCCTGCTTGGGGGGCAGGGGGGGGGCGGGGTAAGAACTAAGAACTTGCCATACTGGGTCAGACCAAGGTCCATCAAGCCCAGCATCCTGTTTCCAACAGTGGCCAATTCAGGCCATAAGAACCTGGCAAGTACCCAAAAACTAAGTCTATCCCATGTTACCGTTGCTAGTAATAGCAGTGGCTATTTTCTAAGTCAACTTAATTAATAGCAGGTAATGGACTTCTCCTCCAAGAACTTATCCAATCCTTTTTTAAACACAGCTATACTAACTGCACTTACCATATCCTCTGACAACAAATTCCAGAGTTTAATTGTGCGTTGAGTAAAAAAGAACTTTCTCCGATTAGTTTTAAATGTGCCCCATGCTAACTTCATGGAGTGCCCCCTAGTCCTTCTATTATCTGAAAGAGTAAATAACAGATTCACATCTACCCGTTCTAGACCTCTCATGATTTTAAACACCTCTATCATATCCCCCCTCAGCCGCCTCTTCTGCTCGCTTGTCACTTGCCGGGGTGCCACACAGGTCATCTTCTTGCCGGCGGGGATGGGAAGTCTGCCGGCATGTCACTTACTTAACTATGCTCCTGCGTGGTTTCATTTCTGTCTTGCTGGCAGATGGGTTGGCTCGCCTCCATGACATCACTCAAACCAGGCTGCCCCCACCTCAAAAAAAAATTTGTCACCTGAGCCAACCACTTCATCTTACCTAATGAAAGAACCATCCCTAGCTTTAAGTCACATAGCTGGAGGTCGACAACTGTTTCTTTGTTCACAGTTGCCTGCCAAATAGGACAGTGGTAATTGCCCTGTTAGCTGATCAGCGAGGAGTGGTACGGTAGCTACAGTGGGACCAATACAACTCCTGTTTCCCTCTGTATAGGAATACATAGTATTTTGTTTTTCTTAAGGTCTTAGAAATCTATCAGCCACCTCATTAGTTTGTGGGTTGCATGGAATGATTTTTTTTTATGCTTAAATTAAAGATATTTTGCAGACTGGAAACTGTGAAATAGAGGCTCATTTTCAGTTTTAGCAATGGCTGCTATTCCATAAACAGAAAAAAATCTTCTCCTGTCTTGGCATGGCACCATTCACAGATGTGGTACTAACAAGTTCAACCTCTGGGGAGGGAAAACAGTCAGCGATGAATGACAAAAATAGGTGTCCACCATAAGGAAGATCCCCGGTCTGTTCACTTCTTCCCTGCCCCCCATGACTATCCCCGGTCCGTTCACCTGTGAGCTGAAGACACAACAGCTAGAAAGAGGTCAGTAGCAGTAGGACAGACTCTCCCTCGCACCCCTTCCCGATCTCTTAACTCAGCCGCTGCTAACAGTTACGTAGTATTGTGTGACTGGAAATGCTTGTGCTTTGCAGTCTCCTCACCCTTTGTTCACAGAAAGTAATCTCCATTTCTGGGCACCCAGGGAGTACTGAATAATAGCAGAAGATAACACAGAAGCTTGTGGGCAGTAGGTAGGCCCCTGCTCCTTTTCCTCCGTCCCTTCTCTCCTTTGCTAGAGGGAGCCTGGACACACAGTTCCCAATCTTTCTTCCCCCACAGATTCTTTTCCCTTTCTCTGGCTTGGTCAAGGTCACATCTGGCAGCTGCTCAGAGAAGAACGTGTTAGGTAAAGGTTGCAATATAATGATCAGGAGCAGTGCAAAAAAAGGACAAGAAGCCTGCCATCTTAAAGAACGCACACAGCAAAGTTCTCCTATCAGTAGCTTTGGCAATATTTAAAAAATAAAAAAATGAGACAAAGAAATCCTTTCTGCGCATGTCTTATCCCAAAGAGGTATAAAACCCCAGCCTATCATACCCGAGTCAGATTCCTTGACAGAGAGCTGATAGACATGTAAATGTCTATACTAACCACTGTGCCAATGTACCAATGTAACCAATGTAAATACTAACCACAAAGAGACATTACTGCACAATGTAAATAATCTACCTCTGTAAAGTTTATATTTATTCCTATCTATTCTTATTCTCCTTCATTCCCCAGTTTCAACGACCTTGTTATATTGTAACTTTTTGCTTCTTCTGCACTGGTTAAATGAACAAAGTTTTCACTCCCCTGTTATCTGTAAACCGGCATGATATGATTGTATCATGAATGCTGGTATAGAAAAGCCTTAAGTAAATAAATAAAATAAATAGACAGCAAGAGGAATCTCTGCAATGACCCAGGATCTCCAGTACTGACCTGTCTCCACCGAGAACTTGCTTAGCTGACACCGTCTGGGGAGGGCAATCAGAGACACCCTTTTCAGAAAAAGGTGACAGCTTCCACTGGGCTTCTGTATATAATTATACCCTATTGGTTGGGGTAATTACCTTTACTTATTGTGCTGATTATATATATATATATATATATATGTGTGTGTGTGTGTGTGTATATATATATATATATATATATATAGTGTGTATAGTGTGTGTGTGTGTGTGTATATATATATATATATATATATATATATATGGTATGTATTTTGTTTTGTCATTTTTCCTAGGTATTCTCAAAAGCACCTGTTGTATACAGATATTATACAGGGAAAATATAGCTTTCATTGTTTCACAAAAAAGACCTAGTGAGCATTATTAGAGAGAAAGATTGGGTCATTTTCTCAGGTGTATTCTTCTGACCTCTCCTATTCATAACCCCTACTCAGCAGCACCCGTGACACACTGGCCTCTTTCTAGCTGCTTTGGTTGTGTCATCAGCCCATGGGTGAATGGACTAGGGATAGCCTTGGGAGGGGTAAACAGATTGAGGATAGCCATGGGGTAGGGAGGGAAGGAGTGAACGGACCATTGACCCATGGATAAGGTGACCCTGTTTTTCAAGATTCATTTTGAGACTTTAATTTCTCAGTGTGTATATACAGTACACTGGATAGGACTGACTGAGCCCCTTTATGGTGGAACAGCTTCTTGGAGAGCACAGACTTTGATTTTCATACTGGGATAACTGCTGACAGACCTTATGGACCTAGAGGTAAAAAGAAATGGGGAGAAGAGTGGATAGTGCAGGGGAAGTGAGCAGTTAAGAGTACTGTAAGATTTTCATCCGATGACTGTAGGGGCTGAAGATTTATTTGTTCTATTTTTAATTCCTGTTTTTTTTTTAATGTTTTTGTATCCTTGTTTTTGGTTGTCTACTAGTTTTGATTGTTCTTGTAAATTTGCACATGGCTTTCAGCTGCCTGTGTATATATATAGACTAGAAAAGCGTTAATAAACGATTTTAAATTAAAAAAAGCTCAGACTGACAACAGTGCAGATAGTTCCAACAGTGTCTGTTTATTCACAGAGATATTTGAAAGCACAGAATTAATCCACATCCACAGGAAAATCCACAGTGAAGTTGGCACATTTAATAGCTTCTAACGATAGCAGTAATATGTGCTTCCCACAGGGAATTCTTTATCAGAGAATAAAACACCAAAGAGTCCAACTGTCTGTATGGTGCAAGATCCTCCATTATCCAAAGACTAACATCCTTATGCCCACAAGCTTAAGGAACCGCTTTCCTCAAATTCTTCACACAGCCTACCCACATGCATATTAGTTATTAGCTCACTCAGTCCTTCATGTTGGTGAACCCTTTCCAAAGGATTAGGAAAATCATAAATTATTCTGTCATAGTCCGTTCTTGCTGCTGTTGATATAAATCAGAACCTAGGAGCTGGAAAGGAGACTGAAACTCTTCACACTGGGAAAAAGATCCCCCCACCCCCAGAGGCTCAACGAAACAGGTGCTATCTCTTAGGCTTCCTTCTTCAGATTCTCTGAGCAGAAAATGTTTTCACCACTTACTCCCATACAAAGGGTTTCCAGGCTGAACTGCAAGGGGTTAAAGGTGGACACCTCTCCTCAAACAAAGGCATAGAATAGTTAAGAGCACCATAGCAATAAGACACCAGCACTGCACTGGACAGACGAGGTGGAAACAGAGGAAAGACCTGAGGACAGTGCAATATGGGAAAGAAAAATCAGTTTAGAAAGGTACAAAAATAGCATTTTCTTTTCACTGTAGTTATTGGAATACTATGAGGTTTGTTGAAGTACTAAATTATATATTGCATATTCAAGATCATAGTGTTCACCATAAGTTACTGCTCTGGGGAAATAGTTATCCCAGGCCTTGATTTGCTTTTGCTTAACTGAACAAAAAAAAAAGCAAACAGAATGTTAGGAATTATTAGGAAGGGAATGGTGAATAAAATGGAAAATAACATAATGCCTCTGTATTGCTCCATGGTGAGACCGTACCTTGAATTCTGTGTACAATTCTGGTTGTCGCATTTCAAAAAAGATATAGTTGTACTGGAGAAGGCACAGAGATGGGTGACGAAGATGATAAAGGGGATGGAACAGCTCCCCTATGAGGAAAGACTAAAGAGGTTAGGGTTGTTCAGCTTGGAGAAGAGACGACTGAGGGGGGATATGATAGAGGTCTTTAAGATCATGAGAGGTCTTGAACAGGTAAATGTGAATCAGTTATTTACTCTTTTGGATAATAGAAGGACTAGGGGGCACTCCATGAAGTTAGCATGTGGCACATTTAAAACTAATCGGAGAAAGTTCTTTTTCACTCAACGCACAATTAAACTCTGGAATTTGTTGCCAGAGGATATGGTTAGTGCAGTTAGTATAGCTGTGTTTAAAAAAGGATTGGATAAGTTCTTGGAGGAGAAGTCATTACCTGCTATTAATGAAGTTGACTTAGAGAATAGCCACTGCTATTACTAGCAATAGTAACATGAAATAGACTTAGTTTTTGGGTACTTGCCAGGTTCTTATGGCCTGGGTTGGCCATTGTTGGAAACAGGATGCTGGGCTTGATGGACCCTTGGTCTGACGCAGTATGGCATGTTCTTATGTTTTTACCACAAATTTCCAGGGTGATCTGACGCTGTGCACTCCTTAAACCTTGTTTGCCAGGCCACTTTAATATTTTCAGCAACTTCCATTGCATTTACGCCAGAGAGTAATAACAGAATACTACGTCTGGTCACTGATGTTGGTTTACCCAGCTACACCTGCCCCAGGCACCCAAGCGTTAGAATATTTTATGGCTGGAATTGAGCCATCTGCATTCTGGCTTGAATTCAGTCTTCGGTGGAGTGGTCCAGACTTTGGAAGTTTGCCTAGATTTCTGCAATGGCCAATTGGGATTTTAATTTAATTTGAATACAAACTTGATATACTGCTCTTCTCAACAAATCAAAGTAGTTTACAATTTCATAAAACAAAATATAACATTGCTAAAAAATGTAATGAACATATTATACTCTAACAACATCATTTTTCATATACATGTCATTCGATACAAGCACAAACGAGACCATGAAGTTACAACACAACAGACATTCATTTTCAAGTCTCTGCCTTCATTTTAAACCTTTGGGCAAACCCACCCATTTCAGTGCGAGCCAGCTCGGATTTTTAAAAACAAGCTGACACTAATTTGCCAGGTAGAGGGCAGGCAAAAAGATTTGTTGCCGCCTAAGCCCCTCTCCCATATAATCTGTCATTTTTAGTAGCAGTTGCATTTAGAGCTCAAGCATGTATCCAGTTCAGAGCTGTCCTTGTTCCAGTTCGACCCACTGGGTTAAAAATTGCAAGTCAAGTCAAGCTACAACTGATGTACATTTTAAGGACACAGGTCACGAGTTCCGAGACAATTTGATATACACTGAGTGATGAGTCAGACACAGCTTGCTTTGCTCAGCTACAACTGCTTCCAAGATCAAAAGGAGTTTCAGCCATAGCTGATCTGGTTCCCTATCTCTTGTTGAAATATAAAATGTGAAAACGGCTGTATAAATCTGTATCTGGTAAGGTGACATTTCCCCCAAAATCTTATGGGGTTCATTTTCCTCAATTTTTTGTCTGTTTTTCAAAATATAATTAACTCACAGAAATTCCTAGAACATTTTAGTCCTGATGAAATATGATTGTAAATGGATTAAAAAGTAGGCTTGGGAAGTGCTGCATTCTGATGGCTCAGTTCATTCACTGATCCTTCAGCCTTCGCAGGAAAATCTTGTGAGCTGCTAACCTGTGGCAAGATAGCTTTAACCATGCTTGAGCAGGAGCAATAATCTTTAACTGCTGCCAGCTGGAGTGCCCATGGCTGAGAGCGCTGTGACAGCAGGGATGGTGGAGAAGCAGTAGGAGCCAGGACTATCTGTCCTACTGGTCCCGCAGTTGTGCTATCATACAATGGCCAAGCTGTGGCTCTTTTATTTGCAAAATGTAGCTCTTGACCTCTTATCCCATGGTAATTGAATATCAGAAAAGGGGGTACAGTATTGTATTGATTTGTAGTTCTTACAAGAATTTCGGTATATAAAAATTAAAAATAAATAAAATAAATAAATAAATTGTCTCCCTCCTAATCTCCCTGAAATCAGCAATGCAAATTGGATTGTCTGGCACTTTATTTGTTCCCAAAGCCCATGCAGTCAAGTATTCTGCGGCAGGTATGAGGGGGGCCCAAGGCTAGAGTGGAAGATATAGAGAGAGGGAGAGAGGGCCAAGATAAGGGGTTGCAGGAGGACCATGTGCGATGGGATTTGGGGGGGGGGGGGGGGGAGTAAAGAAGACATGAAAGCCACAGATGAGTTTGAAAGAATTGGAGGAAAGGCAATCTAGGGGAGTAAGAAAACCAGAGGGGAGAGGGTGTATGTGCAAGAAAACCAGAGGTGGTAATGGGGGAGGGGTGAAAGAGCCAGACATGATGTCAGGGTAAGGGTGGAACAGAGGCAGTGATTAGGGTTTGTGTGAAAGTGAGCCAGAGGTAGAGGAGGGAGGGAGGGATCGAGCCAGAGTTCGTAAAAGAAAGGGGGGCAAGGATAGATGATGGCCATAGTTAGTGATGTGTAGGGAAGGGTAAGAGAGAGCTAGAGGAGAAGAAGAGAGGGAAGGTAACAGTGTGTGAGGGAGGGGGTGGAAAGAATGAGAAGAAGAGATGCGATTGGGATGGAGGGGCGTGAGAGAGAAAGTCAGAGATGGTAGTTAGGAGGGAAAAGGGTATGAGAGACACACAGAGGGGTGATGGGTGTGGTATGTGTGTAAGAGAGCCTGAAGGAGTGATGACTGAGGATATTAAGAGAGAAAGGGGATGGAGGCAGAATGGAGAAAGAGATATCATAGGGGTAGAAGAGAGGGTCACGGGGATACTGGTGCAGTAAAGGAGGTAAAGTAGCACAAGAGGTAGCGCAGGAAGTATTTTGTTGAGGTCCCCTAGTGCTTGTGGCACTAGGGGATGTTATGCTGGGGCTGTGGTGGGGGCAGGGTAGCGAAATTGTATTTGTTTATTTAGGCATTTTATATACCGTCAATCCAGAATAAGATCACAATGGTTTACAAAATCAGTGTTCATATTCTTGGTCAGGGTGGGGGGAGTGAGAGAGCCTGGTGGGAAAATTGAGACAAGTGGGGGAGAGGTTGGAAAGACCGAGAATGAGATTGGTTGGGTACAAGGTAGGGAGACTGAGAGAGAGAAAGAGACAGAAATTGGAAAGAGTATGACGAAGAGTATGCTTGTCAGAGATTGGTGAGGAAAGAGTAGAATAGAGCTCATCCCCATTGTGGTGAAGAGGAACACAGACCCTGACCAAGCAAGGCCACCATGGGAGCTCATTCCTGTGGGGGCGAAAAAAAGGCCCGCTAAAGGAAAGCCACAGTGGAACTGGAGCCCATCTCTGCAGCGAAGGAAGAAGAGGTTTGGCGGTGAGGCCCGGTGCATGCATGTGAGAATGGGAACCCAGGTATGAATGGGAGTCTGGATGAGAGCTTGGTGTGTGGGTGTGAATGGGTGCCTGGGTGAGAGCTGGTGTGTGTAGGTGTGAATGGGTGCCTGGCTAGGAGCTTGTGTGTGTGTGTGTAGGTGTGAATGGGTGCGAGAGCATTTGTGTGTGATGGAGAGCTTGTATATAAGAGAGCATATGTGTGACTGAGAAAGAGACTGGTCAGGGAGGTGATGTGTTTGTGTGTGAGAGAGAGAGAGACTGGTCAGGAAGATGACTGGTGAGTATGTGAGAGACCGAGACTGGTCATGGGGTCTAATTGGATGTGTATGTGTATGAGTGACTGGTTGTGGGCGCTAAGGAAGAGGACTATGAGGACAGAGCTTCAGCAGCCCTTGCTGCTTCTGGTGAATGCTATTGGCCTGCAAGGGAAAGGAGTAGGAGAGTTGCTGGAAAGGATAAGTAAAGGTGGCTTTTGAAGTTTATTTTTCTTGATTGACTGCCATTTTAATTATTGGGTATTATGTGATATCTGCTTTTTTGAAATATTTTATTGATATTTGGAGACTTTTAATCATTTTTATGAGTTTTTAATTGTTGGATATTATTCTGTTCAGCAGCTGTTTTGTAACAATTTTAGTATAGCTTTACAATTATTTCTGTGTGGGGTTCTATAGCAGCTTGGCTTATTCTGTTTTCCAAATAGGAGGTGTATTGGTGTTTAGGACCTGGTTTAATATTTGTAGTGTTGCCTTTTCATAGATAGGGTTGTTACTGTTTGAGTGTGTTCCATAATACAGGTGTAACTTTGTGTGGGTTAGTTTGTGTGCATTATTGCAGATCCTGGGACTATGTTAGGTGCTATATTTCTCTTTCCATTTCTCCAGGTTTGCACTGCATGCAGAGTGGCTTTTTTGGTTTTCCATTCCAGTTTGTCTCCATATTTATAATTTGTGGTTTTTCTGTACTTGGTGAAGGTCAGTTCTGGGTGTGTGACCGAGGTGAGGTATTTTACTAGCATGTAGGCATTTGTATCAATCTTATTTGTTGTGTTTTCTCAATAGTGGTAAATTACTGTCTTTTCATAAGGAAGGCTATTGTGCCTGGTAGTAAAGGGAGTTTGTTTTGCATTTACTGAGATGTCATCAGAACCAGAATATCTTTTTTGTATGGTGAGTTGTATGGGTAATGCCCTAGTTCTGCTCTGCACCCATTGTTGGGGGTTGAGGGGGTTCCTGAGGATGCAGAATGTATATTTACATTTAGTCCTGTGATGGTCACATGTTCAGTGTGTCATGCATGTGAGAACCATCTGTCTGGTGTGTCCCGGCCGAAAAAAGGTTGAGAACCACTGTTGTAGAGTAATAAACCCAATGTGATATCACATTATGCCAGTTTGCTGTATCAGGGACTCATGGTTCAAATTGCATGGACTATTTCTAATCTTCTAAAAGCAAGAAAAAGGGAGAAACATTATCAGCTTCCGCTATCACATAGCTTATTTAACATACTGTTAAATATATTCTTCTATAACAGCGGTTCTCAACCTGTGGGTCGCGACCCTGTTGGGGGTCGAATGATGATTTGCCAGGGGTCGCCTAAGACAATCGGAAATATGGGTTTTTTGTCTATTCTAACATGTAAAACTTGTCATTGTACAAATTTTTTCCATTGGTAGTTACTATTTTTTACTATAATTGTCATTCGAGGATAGATGTTGCAGACAACTGAATCAGAATGATTTCAAACATTTTAATTGTCACAGCATAAATATTTTTAACAGTTTAAATTACTGTCCATCAAACGGCGTGGTGTAACGCAACGTTACGCCATTGCGGGATCAAATATATTATTTCTATGGTGAAGATATATGCACGTCGTGACGTAATTGAAAAGCACTGCCATTTCTAATTAGTAATACGCCATCGTTTTATAGTCCATGTTATTGAAGGTAATATTTTCATTATGGAACAACCCATGAAAATGGATCTCGAACAAAAGAACGTTAAGAAAAGAGAATATAATGACGA
The DNA here is from genome assembly GCF_901001135.1 of Rhinatrema bivittatum. Classification (NCBI taxonomy): domain Eukaryota; kingdom Metazoa; phylum Chordata; class Amphibia; order Gymnophiona; family Rhinatrematidae; genus Rhinatrema; species Rhinatrema bivittatum. The sequence continues at coordinate 454,425,539 of NC_042616.1, forward strand.
TTTTTTACGGTATGGTTTTACTTCAAAAGTTAAAGCAGGAATTGAGAAACCCCAATGCGTTATTTGTAAGGAAGTTCTATCAGCCGAATCTATGAAGCCGAACAAACTGAAATGTCATTTTGATAGCAAGCATCCGAGCTTTGCCATGCTTTTCAAATTTTCACATAAGTGTGCAACATGAATATGGTGAATACGCAATAGAAAAGTAAATAAATGCAAGTCATAAAGATAAAATTTTATTTATTTGTAATTTAATTATAAGCAGAAATATATACAGTACAGTTACTTAGGACTATGAACGAAAATAATTTTACGGTTGGGGTCGCCACATAGTGGGGAATTGTATTAAAAGGGTCGCAGAACTATAAAGGTTGAGAACCGCTGTACAAGGCTGACAATGATATCATCAAGTACATTAGTGAAACTTTATTTAGTCCTGAAAAACTTGTATAAAAACAGTGACTCAGTATGCCAGGTTAAACTCTTTGTTAGAAGAAAATTACTATTAAAATAAATGCCATTCTATCTCTGAATTTAACCCACCAGGGAGTATCGAGTGCATGCGATAATTCCATTGCTGTTCTCTATGACTCAATATTCTCATCCTATCCCCTCCCTGCCAATCTGTGCAAACATGATTTAGTACAGTCCATATAACGTCCTCAAGTTTGTGTCCCATATTTGAAAAATGTGCCACTAATGGAGCTCCTGCCTTGAAGTATTTAGACAGCTTTTGTGTTCAATTAGTCTTGTTCTTATTCTCCATTTTGTTTTGCCTAAGTAATGTAAATTACGCGGACATATAATCAAACAGACCACAAAAATAGCTTTACAATTTTAGTCTTGTCGAATGACCACAGTCTGTCCACTCGATGGTCCCTCACTGTCACCTGATGGTCCCTCAATTTCAGTGAGCATATACCACAGACACCACAACGCGCTGTGTAATATTCTTCTTCCGAAGCAACAATGTGATTCATAGCTGAACGAATAATTCTCTCTTTAATATTTAGTGCTTCTAGTAAAGGCAAACGTAGGCGACTCCCCCAAATATGGGTAACCACTTAGAACCAACCAGTGCTTCCTAAATACTGGCACCTATCTGGGAAGATAGGATGGAAAATCTCAATGTGCATGTCGGTCGAGTTGGTATTCCTTTCTGGACCAATTGTGACCTATTTCTGGCCCAGCTCCAGAAAGAACCACCAGCTCGACAGACATGCACATTGAGATTTTCCACTCTATCTTCTCAGATAGGTGCCAGTATTAGGAAGCACTGGTTGGTTCTAAGTGGTTACCCATATTTGAAGGAGTCGCCTATGTGGGAAATATAAGCTTTGCCAGCAGGCCAATTTGGGGTTTAAACACTAACTTCCCTTCTCCCTGACATTTGCCTGAATAAAAGCATCACTTGTGCTTAAGTCTCTGCCTAGGAAAGGATACCTGACTTCATGTATTTCTCTGGCTTGTGCTTAGCCCTGAATTCCTGGGGGAGGGGCTGGGTGTTCCCTAGTCAGAGGCAGGACAAAGTCAGGAGGTATAGATTTCAGCAGCCATTGAAATGATCCGTGCACACCCCCTGAGCCAAAGCCAATAGTGTAAGGACTCGTCTGTTGCTATGGGAAAGTAGCCAATCATGTAATGACACATCATCTGCCTTTGTATGAATGTACAATAAAAGGAAGAGCCTCGTGAGGGCTCAGCCTTTTGCCTTCTCTTCCTGCCTGCGATGAAAGCTGTCTCAAGTGTGTTCCTTGCCTCCATACTCAACATGCCTAAGTTTGCCTTTACTTGAAGCACTAAATACTAAAGTGCGAATTATTCGTTCGACTATGAATCAGAAGGTTTATTTTCAGCCTCATCATAAACTTCCTAAGCCTTTTTACCCCTAATGATGTTTGCCCTTCTCTCTGTATGGTGTAGTACAGCACTGCCACATCCTTGAGAGTTGTCCCTGTTCTGAGCTGGTCTTGAGCTCCAGCAGTCGGTAGGAAGTAAACAGAGCAACACCTGTCATTCTGTTTCCCCAAACCTACCACTGTTACCTCGGTGGTACATGTGATCTCTGCTGGGCAGCTTATGCACTATGCACACTCAAGATACATTTTATGCAGTGGCTATTTTCTCCTGGGATATGCTAGGTTGCCAACCTGGAATCTTTCCAAACTGTGGAAAATTCATTTTTTTAAAAAGATATTGCAGTTCAAGATTGGAAACATAGGGACAATTTCCAAATACTACACACTCCTAAGGCATCATAAGAAATTTTAAGGTCATTATTCAAAAGCCATTTAGATGGATACCTTTAAAGTTATCTATCTAAATGGCAAAACTAGCATATTCAGCCACTTATATAGCTAAATTCTAGCCGGATAACTAGTTAGAATTTAGTCGAATAAGTGGGGGGTGTTTCAGAGGTGAGTGGAAGATGTTCCAGGGAGAAGTGGCCTTAGATGGATAAGTTATCTGGCTAATGCAAATATCAATCATTAGCCGGATAATTTATCCAGATACGTTATCCAGCTAACTCTGGTCTGGCCACAGTTCTGTCCTAAGGTTAGCTGGATAAGTTGGGTATATTCAGCCATGCTCTAAATATACCCTGCTAGCTAGCTGGATAAAATTATCCAGCTAACTAGCCGAGCCACAAGGTGGCTGAAAATGAATTCCTTTAAAACTCGTGGGCCGGATCTTGTGCATCGTGAGATCAGCAGCCAGGAAGTGCTGGACTGCGTGTTTTCATCACACTTATGGTGCAGGCACGAGGCAGCTGTTGGAACCCATCCTGCCAGCCCTCGAAGAGAGGAAGAGGCCTGCACACTACTGTAGCTGTCCAGGGAGGGAAGAAAAACGACAAGTGATACAGGGGGTACCGGTAGGAGTGGATATGATCTTTTGTGGGCTGGCACAGTGGGAAAGAAAGAAGGTCTGGGGTCATGGGGAGGGGAGGTCGACATGGGTCCCCCTTCCCCCACTATCCCGCTGCTCACCAGTGATGTTATATGATATTTTATGGGAATTTACACAGGTTTCTATAAATATCAATTCCAGATCACAGGCTTCTCAAAACATCAACTGTGATAATTGAATATTGTGCAAAAGTAAACAAAGACCTATATAAAGTGAAGTGAAAGAACACAAAAACCTCTCCAGCTTTCAACCAGAGACCTTGGATGTGTTCCTCCTGGACCTGTTAATGAGCATTGGTGCACCACCCCCTGGTAGAATAGAGGTCACCCCCCCTGTCTGGAACATTATCCACATTCCTGTCTTGATATTACCGCATTCCATTTCTGGAAACAGGATGCTGGGCTTGATGGACCCTTGGTCTGACCCAGTATGGCATTTTCTTATGTTCTTATGTTCTTATGTATGATGAATTCCCTCCCCTGCTGGATCAGACCCTTGTAATCTGGTCTGCTGTAACACATAGGCTTATTACATTCAGATTCTAAAAATAATTTCAGGTTGGATTTCTTCACGTATCGCTTTTCGTATTAGAGTTACCATTTACTGTATGCAGTGTTTGATACCATAAGGTGTTGTGGCCTTTATTCAATCTGACCAGAATCTTTTCATTATTTTGGGCATGTGATCAGGCAGCACAGTTTCAAACTGGCTACTGTTTGAGATTAGATCTCCTTGGTTAAAAAAAAAAAGACATGCACCGATAAGTGCCAGCCACATGGGTTTTAAAATGACCTGGCTCAACAGTGCAATTCTTTATCTTTAATTCGGCAGCGGTTCTGGCTCCAGAGCGAGCTTCTACAGCAGGGGTCAGGAACCTTTTTGGCTGAGAGAGCCATAAACGCCACATATTTTAAAATGTAATTCCATGAGAGCCATACAATATGTTTAAAACTAAATATAAGTAAATGTGTGCATTTTATGTAAGATCACACTTTTAAAGTACAATAAGTCTCTGAAAATATTACACCAGGCCTTAAGACACCAATACATCTCCTATTAGGAAAACGGACCAAGTCAGGCTGCTATAGAGTCCTACACAGAAACTACACGCCAGCAGAAAACCTCACCTGAATCACGTGCTGTCCCTCACCTAACATAGAATAAAGAGACCAAAACGCATAACAAGAGCATACAGAAAAAAATGAATTGGAAACTGCAACAAGCCAGAGTCTCTGTATGCAGTGTAACAAAGGAAAAAAGAAACATCACCCATCCTTATAAAACAAATCAAGAAATATAAAATCATCAGCAGTAAAACTGTACTAACAAAAAGAACATATTTCGAAACAGCTAATGAGTGGAATATCCAATAATTAAAAACACATATAAAACATTTCCAGATACCAACAAAATATTTCAAAATAGCAGACACAAAGACCCAGTAATGAAAAATAATAAGGATACAAACATTTTTTTGCTCTGCATACCTGGGAACGTTTGATATCCAGGTGTCCTGAGATTGTTCTGAATTAGCAGGAGGTGGGGTGGTTTGCTTGGAACTTTCTCCTCTCTCAGTCACATACCAGCGCTCTCTCTCACACTGGCTCTCAATGACACACCTATACACACATGCTCTCTCAGTACTCACATATACATGTTTTTTCTCACTCACTTATATAGGCTCTTAATTACACATTTACACACATGCTGTCTATCTTTTCACGCTTACACACACACACAGGCTTTCAATCACATAAATACATGCTGTCTTTTTCTCTCACACACAGACTCATTCACATGCTTACAAACATGTCCTCTCTTTCTCTCATTTACACACAGGCTCTCAATCACATACTCACATGCTCCCTCACCTAAATCAGCTCTCAATCACACACAGACACACATGGTCTCTCTCTCTCATTTAAACACAGGCTCTCAATCACATATTCACATGCTCCATCACCTAAACCAGCTCTCAATCACACACAGACACACATGATCTCTCTCTTACTTATACACACAGGCTCTTAATCATACATACACATGATTTCTCTCACACACAAAGGATCTCAATCATACACACATACTCTTTCACACAAACAGGTTCCCAATGGTAAACTTACATTCATGCTCTCTCTCTCTCACAGGCAGGCTCTCAATCACAGACATACTCTCTTTCACATGTACAGGCTCTCAATCATTCACATACATGCAATCTCTCACTCTCTCTCACACACACACACACAGGTCCCCCCCGCGGCCCGGAAGAGGAAGTGAAGAGTATCGGGTGCCTGCGCGGCAAGAAGAGGCCACGCTAGTGCGCTCGGCATCGGCCCGAAGAAAAGAAGACTGCAGCGCGGCTCGGAGGAAAATGAAGAGGTTTAGCCGCGGCCGATGGGACTCCGCCTCTGCGAGGGCTGAAAATGAAGAGGTTAGCGTTGGGAGGAGGCTGCTGCTGCCGCGAGTTCCCGGGGTGAGGGAGAGACAGAGTGAATGAGCGAGCACGTTTGCTCGCTCATTCACTCTGTCTCTCCCCGGGAACTCGCGGCAGCAGCAGCCTCCTCCCAACGCTAACCTCTTCATTTTCAGCCCTCGCGGAGGCGGAGTCCCATCGGCCGCGGCTGAACCTCTTCATTTTCCTCCGAGCCGCGCTGCAGTCTTCTTTTCTTCGGGCCGATGCCGAGCGCACTAGCGTGGCCTCTTCTTGCCGCGCAGGCACCCGATACTCTTCACTTCCTCTTCCGGGCCGCGAGGGGGGGGGGGGCGCGAAGAGAGCACGCCGGTGCCGCTGACTCCAGCTGTCCTGCCGCGTTCTGCCCGGGCTGACAGCATTTTAAGCCCGGGCGGAGGAGGACCGGGGAGCAGCTGGGTCAGCGGGAAAGTGTGGCGACTGTCTGCGAGCCAGATGCAGCCCTCAAAAGAGCCATATCTGGCTCGCGAGCCATGGGTTCCCGACCCCTGTTCTACAGGGAAGCATCTCTTGTTGCGTGCAGGGTCAGCTCTTGTTCTTCAACCACGCACTTGGGGGAGGGAGGGGAAGAATTTTTCACTTTTTATGACTGTTGTGTATGTACTTTACATACAGATGTATATTTTTCGGTTGTGTGTTGCTGCGGAATCTGCAGGGTCTGTCACCAACCATGCTTTCACTGTCCTTGGCTTCAGAGCTACTCAACATTATATCTGATGAAATATGTTTTTTTCCCTATACGGGGAGAGTAAATTTATAATAGCCCGCATGTAGAAAGTGCACATGGACCTCAGCCTAAATTTTCCAAGTGGACTTACACATGGACCACAGTCCTGCGTGCATGTGCACGTTTCCACCTGCTTGGGAGCTGGCGTACATTGTGTGTGCATGCATCCGTGCTCATGCTTTCGAAAATCAAAAAGCATGCGAACAAATAGTTTCTCTGCTTCAACTCCTCCCACAGGAATGTTTTTTTCTGACATGCAAAAAGGTATTTGGGAAATCACTTTTGCTTGTACTTTTACGCAAATAACCCCCAAAAAGGGCAATTTTCAAAAGCCAATATACGCACAACAAAACAGATTTTCCGCTCGCAAATGCTTTTGAAAATTAGGCCCGAAATATTCCTGCTATCATGATATATACTATGGATATATTAGCAGCAGAAAGTGGATATGAGAGCTTCAGGATTCAGTAATGAAGTGTAGAATTTGTATAATCCTCTGTAGGGGGGTCCCTTGATCCCTGTTCTGGTTTGACCCCAGGTTAGGATTTAAGTTAGGAGATGGAGTTGGCAGATTATCCCTGACAAGCATCTCTAGTGAGGCTGTTTGTATTGCTCAGCCAGACTGCATAAATGTAGGCAGAACAGGGAGTAGGTGTGGCCATTTTGTTTTGGATTTTGGAGTAGCAGGAGTGTGTAGGAGTGGCTCTCAATTTCAGGCCTCACAGCCTGGTAGCAGAGAGGGCAAAGTACAAAGGCAGATTCCTGGCTAATGCCCACTCAGTCTGGTAGGGTTTTTCTGGGTGGAGGAGCAGTTTCTGAGAATCCTTCTTCTTTATTTGTGTGGTGCTTGGAGGCACTCTGTTTCTGTCTTCAGGAGGACTGTAACTCCTGCCAGGAGGAGGACAGGGGAAAGAGAATTGGTGGCTCCTATCCTAAGGAAATGCAGGGGTAGCAGTTCTTGCCTCAGGAGAGGATATTTTTCTGGGATTTTGAGAATATTTTGTTCTTGTTTTTGGTTGGGAAGAAATTTTTGTGTCATCATTCCTGCCTGGGAGATGAGATTGAGAAGGACTTCTGGGTTTTTTGTTTTTGTTTTTGTCCTCTGGTATTTCAGGGACCAACAGAGTGGTCCCTGAAATACCAGAGGACAAGAGGACCTAGTACCCATCACTAAGGACCCACTTTTGACCCCCCACCCCACCCTCACCCCTACCAGGGGGAAGGGTTTTTCCAGGTACCTGCCAACCAAAGGACACTTGTTCAGAGGAGCCAGGTCTAAGATGTAAAGAACACTGGGGTTTCTGAGAAGATCAATTGGAGACTGTCTGCTCATTGTTTTTGGAGATTTTTGGTTACAGTAAATTTTTATGTTGAAACACCTCACCAGAGTGTCCAGTATTTTATTGAGTACTGAAGGTGAACTTAGATCCAGGTCATCCTAACATGAGTTGAGTATACCAGTGAAAGAAGGAGAGTATGAGGCTGTTTCCCCCTGTGTGCCTTGAGCAACGGTTAAATCCAGGGCCGGTATTTCCATTACGAAAACTAGGTGGTTGCCTAGAGGTGCCAAAATTTTGGGGGTGGCAAAATCCTACCAGCATGGGGAGAGCCAATACTGCCAAAAAAAAAGGAAGTGTTGTGCTGGATCTGCCACCATTAGGTAAGTGGGGTGGGGGTGGGTGGGATGCATGACCAAAAGTTTGCCTAGGGTGCAAAATACTCTTGTACCAGCCCTGGTTAAATCTTCTCCCCTGCTGGAAAGAATCCTGGCACCCCAGGGCTTGTGAATGTTGTGGGAGCGCTAGGGAGCGGTCCCGATTCTGGGGAGAGATGTGTGCCCTTGTACCGCGGCGCGACTGCAGGGAGCTCAGAGGAAGCGCTGAGGCAGGCAAGACGTGTCCAAGCACAGGCTGACAGGCTGAAGACCAGAGGCCCTGACCCCTTCCGAACCTGAACTTACCAGGAGAGACCCAACAACGCAATGCTGGTCTCTGGGGTAGCCCTCCAGCCACTCGATAGCCCTTTTGGACCTGCTGCCTGGAAATGGCAGATGCGACAGGACGGACAGATGTCAAGGACAAGCGATGGCACTGGAACAGGAACAAGACAAAGACACTTGGAGACTTGGACGAGGCAAAGACACTGGGCCATTGGACGAGGTAAAGGCAGGCAGTGGCTCAGGATGAAGAAAGGGTCTGGGTGGCTCTCATAGCAGGATCCAGCCGGAGTGGAGGCTTCTGGGACCCGGCGTGGCTAACGCCCAGGTTGGCCATCTGGAAGCGGAATCCGCCGGGGGAGGCTAGGGCTAGACCCGGAACCAGGAATGTCTGAAGTGAAGAGCCAGGATGCACTAGGATGTCTGGAGGGCATCTGAAGAGAGGAGCCGGAAGAAGTGGATGCCTGGAGGCGGAACATCTGAAGACGAAGACATCAGGATCATCTGAAGACAAGAACATCAAAAGACAGGAACATCTGAAGACAGGGCTGACGAGGATGCAGGATCTGACGAGAGACCAGAAAACATGGATGAAGACAAGATGGAGGACCAGGAACCACAGATGAGGACAAGGGAATTCCCACGAGGAACAGAGTGCCTTGAAGAAGCTGGAATCGATGAAGAGTCCAGGAACAGACTGGCTCCTTGCGAAAGCATTGAAGAACTGGTGAACGGCCCTTTTTTAGGGCTGAAGAGGAGACTCCTGGATGACATCATCAAGTGGGGCCACAGGGCTTTTCCCAACGTTTCCCTTTAAAAAGCGAAGAGAGGCGCGGCCTCCGTACCTCATGGAAGGACAACGAGGACGGCGTCCGTGCCGTGAAGACGGGCAGAAGCGGCACTAGGCCTCAAGGCCAGGTCCCAGCAACAGCGGCTCCATGCCGTGAAGATGACAGGGTCAGTAGCGGCCTCGCTGCGCAGCAACAGTGGCAGCAGTAGCCTCCAGGCTGCAAGAAAGGAGCGTCGGCCGTGGCCTGGGAGAGGATTGAGAGGCTGCTTGCGGCTAGGCCTGCGAGCAGCATCGCGACAGTGAATTGAGAAAGGGAATTTGAGGCCCTGGGACATAGTGTACCCCTGCATTCCAGGCCCTCACCAAAAATGGGGTTACACGCACCTACATTTAGGAATCTTGATTTAAGAACTTAAATTTTTTTTTTAACTTTCTTCTGCTGCATACCGACAAAGTTGTCAGGACGTATTGTCACAAGAGAAAAGATGACTGATTATTGGTTAAGGCTATGAATAGCTACACCTAGATTTATTCCACAGTATAACATGCAAATGCACCTATTCCCCTCGATGCAGATTATAATAGTCAAAACGTACATGTCAGGTTTACATATGCCAAGATTGTGCGGTTTTGAATAGTGTCATTTGTGAAGTGTTACAGATATTTTTCAAGCATGCTTTTCACCAGTTGTACTATCTCTTATATGTATAGTGAAGCCATGTGAATGTTTACCACCCTTTTAGATGTTCTTTACTGACAGTACCATAGGAATGCTTTATGTGCTTGACGATGAGACCATTTGTTAAACTTTTAAACTGAACATGTGCAGGAATTTACGCTTGTTATTGTAAAACAAACAGATAAAGCAGAGACAAAGAAATGGACAAAAGGAGGAACCAGCATCCATATCAGCATGGCTGACAGGGTTCCCCAAGCTCCGTCAGCAGAAGAACAGTGAATGTTGTCAGTGGCAGAATCAGTGGGGCTGACAGAGAAGGTCAGGTCCTGCCAGCTGAAGAGAAATAGGAGGATCTCCTCTCAGGAAACAGCACTGGTGGGTCTCGGGAGGGGAAGACGGTTCTTTGGCCCCATTCAGGGCCTGGGAAGCAGCAGTTAGGAGAGAATGGGCTACAGCAGGAATGGGAAGAGGAGCATGATGAAAAGAGAGGGAAGCCTGCACCTGGTTGAGGGGGTGAAAGGGGAAAAAGGACTGAGCCTGTAAGGAGCGGAGGAGTAGAATGAGAGAGATCAAACCAAATGAAAAGATATCTTGACGTATGACAATAATTTGGTATCCAGTTAAACTTGCACTTTTGCACAATAAGAACATAAGAAAATGCCATACTGGTTCAGACCAAGGGTCCATCAAGCCCAGCATCCTGTTTCCAACAGTGGCCAATCCAGGCCATAAGAACCTGGCAAGTACCCAAAAACTAAGTCTATTCCATGTTACCATTGCTAATGGCAGTGGCTATTCTCTAAGTGAACTTAATAGCAGGTAATGGACTTCTCCTCCAAGAACTTATCCAATCCTTTTTTAAACCCAGCTGCACTAACTGCACTAACCACATCCTCTGGCAACAAATTCCAGAGCTTAATTGTGCGTTGAGTAAAAAAGAACTTTCTCCGATTAGTTTTAAATGTGCCCCTGCTAACTTCATGGAGAGCTCCCTAGTCTTTTTATTATCTGAAAGAGTAAATAACCGATTCACATTTACCCGGTCTAGACCTCTCATCATTTTAAACACCTCTATCATATCCCCCCTCAGCCGTCTCTTCTCCAAGCTGAAAAGTCCTAACCTCTTTAGTCTTTCCTCATAGGGGAGCTGTTCCATTCCCCTTATCATTTTGGTAGCCCTTCTCTGTACCTTCTCCATCGCAATTATATCTTTTTTTTTTTTTTTCTTTTTTTTTTTTTTAATTCTTTATTTATCATTTTCAAATTACAAATTAGGAAACTTTACTTTAGGTAGTTTACATATATTGGATATAAATAATATAGTTTCAAATAAAATCTAACAAGAGAAGAAAAACAAATATAATCCAATGTCTACTTCCTCTGATAATAATTATGTATTTGTAATATAATTGTAAACTTTACCTATCCATTCATAATACTATTTACAAGAAAAACCAAGCTAAAGTTGGGGGCATGAGAAAACAAAGTGGGAGTTCTTAAGAATCAATAATAAATAAAATTGGCATTTAACATAGATCAATCTGAAACCAAACCTAATTGCCTCTTAGTCGACCGGGGAAGAAGTAATAGGTCTACGGGCGTCCAAGAACTGCCGGAGCTGTTCTGGTTGAAAGAATATAAAGGATTCATCCCCCTTTCTTAGGCAGCATTTACAGGGATAGCGAAGCATAAACATATATCCTAGAACCACAACATCCTGCCTTAGAGAAAGAAATTCTTTCCTTCTAATCTGTGTAATTTGAGCCAGATCCGGATATATTCTAACAGGTTGTCCATAGAACATTAAGGAAAATTTTCTAAAGAAATTTCGCATTACACCATTCAAATCTTGGACAGTAATAAACGCTACTAACAGAGTATTACGTTCTAAAACATCTGTATCAGAATTTTCTAGGAAGCTGGTTAAGTTCATAGGAATAGTCAATTATATCTTTTTTGAGGAATGCATACATGTTTTTTGCTCTCTAAAAGAATATGAAGAATAGCTGAAAATTGTTACTGACTTGATCTACACACCAGTTAGAGCACTGGCAACTAGTCCTCCTAAGAAAAATCCAGAGCAAAGACCTACAGGATTCTAAGGAGTTATGCAGGGAGTCCACAATTTTGTAAGTGTAGGAAAGATACAGTGGTTGTAAATGAGCAAAAGTAGACAAAGCCTTGAAAGATCTTAGATTGCATGAACAATATTGATAGATGTTTGGAAATATTTGATGCTGCAAGGGAAATTGAACTAGATAGACCTCAAAGTGTAAAGTTTGTGGGGTTTGTCTCTGTTCTGAGTGAGGATGAAGGTATAAATCTAGTTCAGATAAAGTCTGAAACTGAGATTAGCCCGATGGCTATAAAGGCTTTATAAAAATAGGCCTGAATGCAATAAGATTGATTGATTGATTGACTTATTTAGCTCAAAATTTCCACCTTATCCAGCACAAGAAGCTCAAAGTGGATTACATTTTATAAAATTGAATAACACAGGAAGCCATAGGTGACATTGCTTAATTTTTTAAAGTGCTTTCAGGATTCATTATGTATTCTTTTAGACATACAAATACTTTTGACATATTCTTCTAGGCCATTTATCTCAGCATGTGAGATCAGTTGATATAGTTATGCTAATCACAGGGTTCATGAGGAGGAGATGGGGAGAATGCTGATGGTTTAGTGTGGTTTTGGAACTGCATAATTAATATTACCTGAAAGGGAAACATTAGCTAAGAAAAGACTGAATGCTTTATTTAGTAAGTTTTGTATGTGAATTGTATCTTATATTCATACCCTGCTTAGGTGGAGTCTATGAATCTTTTATGTGAATTTCACTGGATTCAATATCACGCAGTTAAAGACAGAAGCAAGCAATTATGTAACGACAAACAGGAAGAAAATCACAACTGACTTTTCTCAATTTATAATGATTCAACCCCCGCCTCAAAGGAGGGGCAGGCGGGTTGCCACACTTATCAGTCCTGCAGATCAATAGACCACTCACAGCAAAGTGGGGGAACGCAGGTTCTGTGAACCAGGGACAGGAACAGACCCGCAGGGCCACCAAGAGGTTCAACGCTCTACCAAGGACAAACCCGTCCACTCCCAAGATGTGTTCCAAACAAAGATAATTTACTAGAGGTACAAAATAAAATCCAAAAGGTATACAATGTAGGAAATTACAAGAATCAGTTCTTCTTAGATCATCAGGTTTCACAGATAAATCAAGGAAAACAAAAGAGGATTAGATGCCAAAGTCTTTTTCAATCTTTATTGCAGTGGAGACATAATCCTCTTTTGTTTTCCTAACAGCTTTCTTAGATCGCCTACCTTCTTGTTTTTTGGGGGGGGAGACCTCCAGAATTACTGAGGCACCTACTTTATGGGAGAAATGTTTTAAATGATTAGTTCTTGTAATAATAATGTTTGGTCACTGGATGGCATTTCTTTATAATTGAATGTTGGGTTTTCTGATGTCAGGTGTTTGGGGAACAATGTGTGTCTTTTCCTTTAAGGTTTGGGGGGTTTCTTATTGTATCTCAAATTTCAAGCAGGAGATAAAAAAGAATGGGGATTAGGTGGGTTTTTGCCATTTCCTTCCCTGCCCTTGGACAATTAGGGTGAGGATTAGGGATCTTCAGCTGTGCAATCTACTGGCGTACTCAGCCTGTGGCTTGGGAAGCCCAAGAACCCTCCAAAAGGGGATGGGACCCTGCAGGGGTTCTGCCCCTCAAGGGAAGAGGTCCAAGACCATGAAGATCAGGAGTGGAGTATGGCTTGGAGCAGAGAAGTATCAGGGTGACTGCGGAGAGACAAGGTATGGGTTCTTTCCCCGCCCAGGAGAACTATCATGAAGCAAGTAAGAGGCATGAATTCACCCTGAGTGTTCTTGAAGTGTAGGGTTCAGGGAACCAGAGGAGCTTACCAGAGTGGCAGCATTGAGGTGGCCATTAGCTATGTGCATGAAATGGGGTTTTCACTCCTCTTGAGGAACACAGTGTAATAAGGAAAAAACCTGAGATTGAGAATGGGGTGAGGCTTAGTGATGAAGTACCCCAGAGGTCCTTGATGGGAGGGAGGCGAGAGAGAGAGGGAGGGACGGACTGAGAGGGAGGGACTGAGAGGGAGGGACGGAGAGAGAGATGTCCACTGGAAGATGATAATGCGGATATTTTAAGGAAACTGGTTTAAGACCATGTGAGTTATGGGGGAAATGCATGGAACAACCTAGCCCTCCTTTAGGACCGAGGGAGAGAAAAGGCAGTGGAGAGAATACCAGGTTGACCCTGAAGGTCAGTTGTAATTGTAAGATTCACTGTTATGGAAGCCCATGATTTTATGTCCTGTTCAGTGTTTGTTTGTAACACCTTAGTTATCCAGATACATAGTTTAACTGGCTGGTTAGCTCCAGAAAAACAATAAAGTTGCTGGTTTTGGAATTTGATACATTGTGTCAGTCTTCATGTAGGACGATATCCTATGTTTAACCACTGAAAGCACACAATATGAATCATAATAGCCAAAGAGGGATCCTGACAAGTATGCTGACATGCCAAAAAAAACAAAACAAAACACTGTTGCAGTGGAAAAAGAAGAAACTTTGCCCAGCTGAAAACTTTAACCAGAACTAAAGGATATTTACCAAGATCTGCTGGTTTGTAAACTCCTGTGTAAAAAAAACCAAGGTAGAAGGACAATGCAGCAACTTAGTACAAAAGCAGAAGTCACTGACCGGCCAAGGGAAATCCAGAGGTCAGAGGGGCCCCAAACCTTAAACAAAGGGAGAGCACTCTGAAATGGAGAAAATGCTGATGGTGGCAGACAGCCTTGTTCCAGACATGGCAGGACCCCCCCTTCCGGAAGAAAAAGGGAGGGGGAAAAAAGACCGGCAATGCAGCAAAGACTCTCCACCCACTACATGGTTATGCATGAGCTTATACATATTTATCAGCTGGAAAGTATAAGATTGGGGCAAATAAGGAGAAAGGGAGTGGACCCGAAGCAGCCTCTGCACCCCCTGCTATTGAAGAGGGAGAAGACTAGGTATGGCCAGGAGACCGGAGAGAGGAAACACCTGGCCTGGGTTCAGATAGTGGTATGGAATCTGAGGCAGTGAGAAGATGAGAAAAGCATGGCAGCTCTGCCCCAGACCCGGAAGCCAGCCTCCCTCCCCTGCCCACATTCTCCAAACCTCCAGCCAGAGCCTGCTTCAAAGGTAAACAGGGAAATCGCCTGAAGTTGGGACCAGGAGTAAGTTGGGACAGGAGTAAGTTGCGATGCAAAGAGCTCCTGGCTCTCAGAGAACGAGTCCGATCTCTGGAGGCTAGAGTGGCAGACCTGGAGGAGCTGAGACAGACAGAGAGGTATATAGATGAGACCTTCAGGGACATAGTTGTCAAGTCCCAACTTCAGACTGGCAGCCCTGGTGCTGCCTTGGAGGAAGGTCTCATGATGGGAGAGCACCAACCAGGTGCAGCAGGAAAGAATCCTGTAGCAAGGACCTGCTCTCCAGGTGATGCATTGTCCTTTCGCACTGAGGATATCTCCCCAAGGCCTACTGCCCTGGAGGGAAGGGTTAGGTTGGCCGTCATAGTTGGTGATTCGATTATTAGGAATGTAGATAGCTGGGTGGCTGGTGGGCATGAGGATCGCCTGGTAACATGCCTACCTGGTGCGAAGGTGGCGGACCTCACGCATCACCTAGATAGGATTTTAGACAGTGCTGGGGAGGAGCCGGCTGTCGTGGTACATGTGGGCACCAACGACATAGGAAAATGTGGGAGGGTGGTTCTGGAAGCCAAATTTAGGCTCTTAGGTAGAAAGCTTAAATCCAGAACCTCCAGGGTAGCATTCTCTGAAATGCTCCCTATTCCACATGCAGGTCACCAGGGGCAGATAGAGCTCCGGAGTCTCAATGCATGGATGAGATGATGGTGCAAGGAAGAGGGATTCAGTTTTGTTGGGAACTGGGGAACCTTTTGGGGAAGGGGGAGTCTCTTCCGAAGGGATGGGCTCCGCCTTAACCAGGGTGGAACTAGACTGCTGGAGCTAACCTTCAAAAAGGGGATAGAGCAGCTTTTAAACTAGAAAAAAGGGGAAAGCCAACAGTCGCTCAGCAGCGCATGGTTTGGAGAGAGGTATCTTCAAAGGATACTAATGATGCATTAGAATTAGGGCATCCCGACAGTGAGGTTCCAATAATTAGAGAAATAGTCCAAGTGCCTGTAACTAAAAACTTACCTGAGCTAAAAAATTCTAACTTATCCCTATCAATTAAAAAGCAGAATGAAAATACAAACAAAAAACAAACTTGAAATGTTTGTATGCTAATGCCAGAAGTCTAAGAAGTAAGATAGGAGAATTAGAATGTATAGCAGTGAATGATGACATAGACTTAATTGGCATCTCAGAGACATGGTGGAAAGAGGATAACCAATGGGACAGTGCTATACCGGGGTACAAATTATATCGCAATGACAGAGAGGAGCACCCGGGAGGAGGTGTGGCGTTTTATGTCCGGGATGGCATAGAGTCCAACAGGATAAATATCCTGCATGAGACCAAATACAAAATTGAATCTTTATGGGTAGAAATCCCTTGTGTGTCGGGGAAGTCTATAGTGATAGGGGTATACTACCGTCCACCTGGTCAAGATGGTGAGACGGACAGTGAAATGCTAAGAGAAATTAGGGAAGCTAACCAAATTGGTAGTGCAGTAATAATGGGAGACTTCAAGGGCTCTGTACGCCAACCGTGATTGGTTATTCAGTCCAGGGGCCAGCTCTACAGATGAGTCTAACAACTGTATACTTCCTTTCTCGATTATGGGGAGCGCTATTGCGTCCATGATGAGACGACATTGGTCTGCCTTAGCACTGACAGAACTTTTACATAGTTCCCTGCGTTTCACATATAAGTGTGGTCGGAACTTAAGGGATAGACTAGTACATTCCTACTCATATGACGCTCTACCCGAAAGACCGGGGGGACATGGCCCATGTGGGCATTGTACTATGTGCAGACATACTGAACAAATGGTCGGGTTTACGCATCCCACTACTGGGCAACTGTTTAAACTCCGTTCTACTTCTGACTGTCTCACCAAAGGCGTGGTATATATTGTTAAATGTCCTTGCCCTCTACTCTATGTAGGTAAAACAACACGGATGTTAAAAACCCGCATGATTGAACATTGTTCGAACATCCGCCTACATAGAGTAGATGAACCCCTGGTCTCCCATTGGATCGATTGCGGCCACTCTATTTCTGATTTCAGCTTCACGGTTATTGAGGTGGTTTCACGCCCGGCTCGGGGTGGTGACTTCTCTATGTTCCTCGGGCGCCGTGAGCAGAAGTGGATTTTTACACTAAATACAGTGGCTCCGCAAGGTCTGAACAAGGAGATTGAATGGAACCTGTTTTACTAGGTTGCCATGGGGACATTAACGGGACGGATCCGCTGACACCTGTTACCTTTCACAGTTCTTGCGTGAGTCGCTGCATTCGCGCCGTTTTCTATGTTTAAATAGCTGACACCTGTGAGAGCCTGCGCGCTCCGGGTATCTGTTTAAAGGTATGTACATGTTTGTTACGTTTGTTACTATGTAGCCACCATTATCACCATTCTAATATAGATTTATTTTTACATTTAGATTTGACTGTACCCTTGGTCCCCCCTGACGCAGCCTGGCGAAACACGGGTCCGTGTCGGGGGACCTCTTTTACATGGTTTGATTTTGAAGCTATGGAGTTGCCGATATAAACATTCTCACTTTGTGATTTTGGAATCTATTAAAGTACATCACTAAATGGTGATTTAACATTTATCCTGCACCAGCATTTTGTGTGACTTACCTATGTGTATGGTTGCTGCTTCTTCTTTTGCATCTGGATTTGTGCCATAATACTGAAGCATTTAATGGCTACCGATGATTACACGTTTAGTTACTCAGAAGCGGCTGTCAATGCGGTACTCACTACGAGTCTATTTTTTGAAGACTCAGTCCCGGAGTCCGTCTCCCCTGCTTCATGGACAGAATTGATTAACACACAGAAGCGGCTGACCAGAGCGGAACTTCACTCTTCTACACTTATAGAGTATTGTCGCACTCGGAGGATCCCTCGGGGACTTCGAATGCAAAAAGCACCACGCCTTCATACAGATAATTCTACTTTTATTGCATGTTGGAACAAAATTTTGAACAAATGTTCCTTGGACTTGATGGTCCTCATCATAGAAACCAACAAAGAGTTGATTGAGCAACTCAAAGAGGAAGTATCACAAAAACTGGATAGTATTAAACAGTCCACAGCAGTGGAATCGTTTGATCAGCAATTACAAGAATTTCAGGATAATTTGTCTAAATTTCGTTCTGACCTTAAGGCGGTCAAATTTAGCAAATTTCAACGGGACGCCACTGATTATCACACGGGATACGTCTATAAATGGATGAACCAGAAGCCCTCCAAGAAGGTGACATTCGCCGAGGACTCCTCTTCTGGGGACTCTTCTGCGGAAGAGTCAAGGGCCCAACAACAACGGGGCACATCTCGCCGCAACCGGGGTCCGCAAGCTCACGAGAACACCTCAGCTTCAACGCCTCCCGATCAAGCTACTGCTGGACCCTTGGATACATCTGCTTCTGGACAGTTTGTATCTTCACGTTACTCATCAATTGCCGCGTCTTTTTTAGACTCAGGCCACAATCAACGGAACACTCGCAGCACGCGTACGAGGGGCGCCACGGTCACGCAGCGTGTACAGAGACATACGCGCGCAACGCAACCGCAAGTGGATCCGTGGCAATAAATCCTGTGCACACGAACCTGGAAACTGTCTTTAATTTATCATCCCGCGCTCTTTCTGAGAATGAACGTAAGCTTTTATACAGGGGGTTATCGTTTGTTCCCACGATTAAAGGTGATGTCTTTGATGTGTTCACACACCTCCATCGTTTTTTTAGAACGCTTCGATTGAAACTGTTCTTTAGAGACTCCCTTCCTGTTGCTGACATGTCTGTGGTCCATCCCAGGTCGCGGTGGATCCCTCCCGGCCCTATTGACGTTTCCTTAGGGGCGTTTGAACGGTTAGTGAGTAAGGGTGTATTAGAAATCTTTTCCCATAGGAAATTCGTGCGGTATAACCTGTCCAAAGCGGAGTCACAAGCACTGTCCAGTCTAGCGAGGGATTCATCTATAACTATAAAACCGGCTGACAAGGGGGGGCGGGATTGTTGTCCAGGACCGCACTGAGTATGATCATGAAGCACTACGACAACTCAATGATCCAGAATTTTATAGACTTTTACCCAATGACCCCACGGAACTGCTGAAGGATATGATTGGACAAGTGGTTCAGGAGGCAGCTGACAGACACATGATTACTCCAAAAGAAGTTAAATTTCTGACTACGGCACATCCTATAATGCCTCAATTTTACACGCTACCCAAAATTCACAAGACTTTAGATCATCCCCCTGGCCGTCCCATCGTTGCAGGTATTGGTTCGTTATTAGAACCATTATCACAGTTCGTTGACCTCTTTCTTAAACCATTTGTGTCACAAATTCAATCGTATATACGGGACTCAATGCATTTGATTACCATCTTGTCTGAGCTGGTCCCTCCTGATGCACCTTTCTTCCTGGTCACATTAGACGTGGTGTCCCTATATTCCAATATCCCACAGCACGAGGCCCTTCAGGTGATCTTTAATACCCTGGAAAAACGGCCACGCCCCCATCGTATTTCCACTCAATTTCTAGCTAGGTTATCTGAACTGGCCCTGACCAATAATTTTTTTCAGTTTCAGAATTTATTTTATCAACAGATAAAAGGGACAGCCATGGGGGCCACCATGGCCCCCAGTTTGGCCTGTCTGTTCATGGACCAGTTTGAATGTCAGTACATCTACCCTTCCGAGTAGTTTTCTTTTATTTATATGTGGCGTCGATACATAGACGACGTCTTAGTCATCTGGAGGGGCACCGACGTCCAGTTCTTTTGCTTTCTGGACTGGTTAAACTCTTTAAGTTCGCACATTCAGTTCAATTTTAGTATACATCCTAGGTCTATTGCATTTTTGGATACCATGATCACAGCAGAGGCGCAGGGTTTTGTAACTACACTTTACCGTAAGGACACTGACCGCAATACACTTCTACAATATCAGAGCTGCCATCCACGACCCCTGCGGGACAACATACCGACGGGACAATTTTTACGGCTCCGCCGCGTGTGCTCTACCCGCCCTGAATATTTGACACAAGCCCATATTATGTTTAGTCGCTTCTTGGAGCGCGGCTATCCATACAGGGTGATCAAGAGAGCCTACAAAAGGGCTCTGTACGCCAACCGTGATTGGTTATTCAGTCCAGGGGCCAGCTCTACAGATGAGTCTAACAACTGTATACTTCCTTTCTCGATTATGGGGAGCGCTATTGCGTCCATGATGAGACGACATGGGTCTGCCTTAGCACTGACAGAACTTTTACATAGTTCCCTGCGTTTCACATATAAGCGTGGTCGGAACTTAAGGGATAGACTAGTACATTCCTACTCATATGACGCTCTACCCGAAAGACCGGGGGGACATGGCCCATGTGGGCATTGTACTATGTGCAGACATACTGAACAAATGGTCGGGTTTACGCATCCCACTACTGGGCAACTGTTTAAACTCCGTTCTACTTCTGACTGTCTCACCAAAGGCATGGTATATATTGTTAAATGTCCTTGCCCTCTTCTCTATGTAGGTAAAACAACACGGATGTTAAAAACCCGCATGATTGAACATTGTTCGAACATCAGCCTACATAGAGTAGATGAACCCCTGGTCTCCCATTGGATCGATTGCGGCCACTCTATTTCTGATTTCAGCTTCACGGTTATTGAGGTGGTTTCACGCCCAGCTCGGGGTGGTGACTTCTCTATGTTCCTCGGGCGCCGTGAGCAGAAGTGGATTTTTACACTAAATACAGTGGCTCCGCAAGGTCTGAACAAGGAGATTGAATGGAACCTGTTTTACTAGGTTGCCATGGGGACATTAACGGGACGGATCCGCTGACACCTGTTACCTTTCACAGTTCTCGCGTGAGTCGCTGCATTCGCGCCGTTTTCTATGCTTAAATAGCTGACACCTGTGAGAGCCTGCGCGCTCCGGGTATCTGTTTAAAGGTATGTACATGTTTGTTACGTTTGTTACTATGTAGCCACCATTATCACCATTCTAATATAGATTTATTTTTACATTTAGATTTGACTGTACCCTTGGTCCCCCCCGACGCAGCCTGGCGAAACACGGGTCCGTGTCGGGGGACCTCTTTTACATGGTTTGATTTTGAAGCTATGGAGTTGCCGATATAAACATTCTCACTTTGTGATTTTGGAATCTATTAAAGTACATCACTAAATGGTGATTTAACATTTATCCTGCACCAGCGTTTTGTGAGACTTCAATTATCCCAATATTGACTGGGTAAATGTATCATCAGGACACGCTAGAGAGATAACGTTCCTGGATGGAATAAATGATAGCTTTATGGAGCAATTGGTTCAGGAACCGACGAGAGAGGGAGCAATTTTAGATCTAATTCTCAGTGGAGCACAGGACTTGGTGAGAGAGGTAATAGTGGTGAGGCCACTTGGCAATAGTGATCATAATATGATCAAATTTGATTTAATGACTGGAAGAGGAACAGTGTGCAAATCCAAGGCTCTCGTGCTAAACTTTCAAAAGGGAAACTTTGATAAAATGAGAAAAATTGTTAGAAAAAACCTGAAAGGAGCAGCTACAAAAGTAAAGAATGTCCAAGAGGCATGGTCATTGTTAAAAAATACCATTCTAGAAGCACAGTATAGATGTATTCCACACATTAAGAAAGGTGGAAAGAAGGCAAAACGATTACCGGCATGGTTAAAAGGGGAGGTGAAAGAAGCTATTTTAGCCAAAAGATCTTCATTCAAAAATTGGAAGAAGGATCCAACAGAAGAAAATAGGATAAAGCATAAACATTGGCAAGTTAAATGTAACGTATCAAAAAGAACAATAGACAATTTCCACAATAACACACAGTATCCAAAAAGGAAATGTCACTTGTATTGAATCACCAATTCCCAAAATTTGAAATAATATTTATCAATTGTGTGTGATTTTACTCTGATTTTAGTTGAACCGCATCATCAAGCCTGACGGCGTGTGCTCTGTATTTCAACTCGAGAACCGCCCGGTCTTCTAATCATTTGCGGCAAAATTAGATCTTTTTTCAAATCTTTTTTCTTTGTCTTTTTCTATTTTTCTTGAATTTTCTATTGGTTTTCTATTGGTTTTCTCAATTGTGTATTCGTTATACCTTTTATATTAACCTTTAGTCTTATATTCAATAAGCACTGTTGATGTCAAAATATATTTTAAATCAAGCTCAACATACGGTCGAAGTTTCGCAGCGGTAGCTGCTTCATCAGGAGCTGTAGTACAAGTGCAAGAGTTTAAACAAGAATAAAGACACACTTTCTCTGTCAAGTAGAATCCTTCAAATAGGACGAGTCTCGTCTCACCACGTCCCCTGTTCCTCTTGTTGAAAGACGTGGTGAGACGAGACTCGTCCTATTTGAAGGATTCTACTTGACAGAGAAAGTGTGTCTTTATTCTTGTTTAAACTCTTGCACTTGTACTACAGCTCCTGATGAAGCAGCTACCGCTGCGAAACTTCGACCGTATGTTGAGCTTGATTTAAAATATATTTTGACATCAACAGTGCTTATTGAATATAAGACTAAAGGTTAATATAAAAGGTATAACGAATACACAATTGAGAAAACCAATAGAAAACCAATAGAAAATTCAAGAAAAATAGAAAAAGACAAAGAAAAAAGATTTGAAAAAAGATCTAATTTTGCCGCAAATGATTAGAAGACCGGGCGGTTCTCGAGTTGAAATACAGAGCACACGCCGTCAGGCTTGATGATGCGGTTCAACTAAAATCAGAGTAAAATCACACACAATTGATAAATATTATTTCAAATTTTGGGAATTGGTGATTCAATACAAGTGACAAGTTAAATGTAAGACATTGATAAGACAGGCTAAGAGAGAATTTGAAAAGAAGTTGGCTGTAGAGGCAAAAACTCACAGTAAAAACTTTTTAAAATATATCCGAAGCAGAAAGCCTGTGAGGGAGTCATTTGGCCCATTAGATGATCGAGGGGTTAAAGGGGCACTTAGAGAAGATAAGGCCATCGCAGAAAGATTAAATGATTTCTTTGCTTCGGTGTTTACTGAAGAGGATGTTGGGGAGGTACCCACAATGGAGAAGGTTTTCATGGGTAATGATTCAGATGAACTGAATCAAATCACGGTGAACCTAGAAGATGTGTTAGGCCTGATTGACAAACTGAAGAGTAGTAAATCACCTGGACCGGATGGTATACACCCCAGAGTTCTGAAGGAACTAAAAAATGAAATTTCAGACCTATTAGTAAAAGTTTGTAACCTATCATTAAAATCATCCATAGTACCTGAAGACTGGAGGATAGCAAATGTAACCCCAATATTTAAAAAGGTCTCCAGGGGCGATCCGGGAAACTACAGACCGGTTAGCCTGACTTCAGTGCCAGGAAAAATAGTGGAAAGTGTTCTAAACATCAAAATCACAGAACATATAGAAAGACATGGTTTAATGGAACAAAGTCAGCATGGCTTTACCCAGGGCAAGTCTTGCCTCACAAATCTGCTTCACTTTTTTGAAGGAGTTAATAAACACGTGGATAAAAGTGAACCGGTAGATGTAGTATACTTGGATTTTCAGAAGGCGTTTGACAAAGTTCCTTATGAGAGGCTTCTAGGAAAAGTAAAAAGTCATGGGATAGGTGGCGATGTCCTTTCGTGGATTGCAAACTGTCTAAAAGACAGGGAACAGAGAGTAGGATTAAATGGACAATTTTCTCAGTGGAAGAGAGTGGACAGTGGAGTGCCTCAGGGATCTGTATTGGGACCCTTACTTTTCAATATATTTATAAATGATCTGGAAAGAAATACGACGAGTGAGATAATCAAATTTGCAGATGACACAAAATTGTTCAGAGTAGTTAAATCACAAGCAGATTGTGATAAATTGCAGGAAGACCTTGTGAGACTGGAAAATTGGGCATCCAAATGGCAGATGAAATTTAATGTGGATAAGTGCAAGGTGATGCATATAGGGAAAAATAACCCATGCTATAATTACACAATGTTGGGTTCCATATTAGGTGCTACAACCCAAGAAAGAGATCTAGGCGTCATAGTGGATAACACATTGAAATCGTCGGTTCAGTGTGCTGCGGCAGTTAAAAAAGCAAACAGAATGTTGGGAATTATTAGAAAGGGAATGGTGAATAAAACGGAAAATGTCATAATGCCTCTGTATCGCTCCATGGTGAGACAGCACCTTGAATACTGTGTACAATTCTGGTCGCCGCATCTCAAAAAAGATATAATTGCGATGGAGAAGGTACAGAGAAGGGCTACCAAAATGATAAGGGGAATGGAACAGCTCCCCTATGAGGAAAGACTAAAGAGGTTAGGACTTTTCAGCTTGAGAAGAGACGGCTGAGGGGGGATATGATAGAGATGTTTAAAATTATGAGAGGTCTAGAACGGGTAGATGTGAATCGGTTATTTACTCTTTCGGATAGTAGAAAGACTAGGGGGCACTCCATGAAGTCAGCATGGGGCACATTTAAAACTAATCGGAGAAAGTTCTTTTTTACTCAACGCACAATTAAACTCTGGAATTTGTTGCCAGGGGATGTGGTTAGTACAATTAGGGGCGGATTTTAAAAGGCGCGCGAATAGCCTACTTTTGTTTGCGCTCCAGGCGCAAACAAAAGTACGCTGGATTTTAGTAGATACGCGCGGAGCCGCGCGTATCTGCTAAAAACCTGGATCGGCGCGCGCAAGGCTATGGATTTTGTATAGCCGGCGCGCGCCGAGCCGCGCAGCCTACCCCCATTCCCTCCAAGGCCGCTCCGAAATTGGAGCGGCCTCGGAGGGAACTTTCCTTTGCCCTCCCCTCACCTTCCCCTCCCTTCCCCTACCTAACCCACCCGCCCGGCCCTGTCTAAACCCCCCCCTTACCTTTGTCGGGGGATTTACGCCTCCCTCCGGGAGGCGTAAATCCCCGCGCGCCAGCGGGCCTCCTGCGCGCCGGGCCGCGACCTGGGGGCGGGTACGGAGGGCGCGGCCACACCCCCGGACCGCCCCGGGCCGTAGCCACGCCCCCGTACCCGCCCCCAAAACGCTGCCGACACGCCCCCGAAACGCCGCGACGACCGGGCCCCGCCCCCCGACACGCCCCCGACACCCCCCCCTCGGAGAACCCCGGGACTTACGCGAGTCCCGGGGCTCTGCGCGCGCCGGGAGGCCTATGTAAAATAGGCTTCCCGGTGCGCAGGGCCCTGCTCGCGTAAATCCGCCCGGTTTTGGGCGGATTTACGCGAGCAGGGCTCTGAAAATCCGCCCCTTAGTATAGCTGTGTTTAAAAAAGGATTGGATAAGTTCTTGGAGGAGAAGTCCATTACCTGCTATTAAGTTCACTTAGAGAATAGCCACTGCCATTAGCAATGGTTACATGGAATAGACTTAGTTTTTGGGTACTTGCCAGGTTCTTATGGCCTGGATTGGCCACTGTTGGAAACAGGATGCTGGGCTTGATGGACCCTTGGTCTGACCCAGTAATGGCATTTTCTTATGTTCTTATATTAGGCAGGCTAAGGTTTATGGCATGTTTAAACCTCCTATGGTACAGAACTTTCTTTAGGGTAAACTGGTGCTCAGTAGCAAGGATGTTAGAGACATGTTTTTTTGTTGTTATCTTCTAAATGCTAATCCTGCCAAATCTGATAAATAAAAGTCTAATTCTGTGGAGAAATCGTTTTCTTCTCCTGAACTTAGGATTGTGAGGTGAGGAGGGAGGGGAACCAGATGTGTCCTGAGGCAGACAGGTTCCTGCATCCCTAAAACTTACCTACATTCATCATTTTTCCATCCCTTTTACTTAGGGGTGGGGGTTGGAGACATGGAGAGGAGTGAGTGGGTTATCCTCCCTGTCCTGGTAGCACAAGTGCAAATGGAGTTATTGTGTCACAGACTGCTATCAGTAGGTCCACTTCACCATCTACATAACCATTGGAAGAACCCTCAAAATATATTTGGAAGGTATGACCCCAATTCCATCATTTTATGTACCCGAGGGTAGGGTTGCACTTTTATTTTAAAAATTATTTTTCCTTCTAAAAATGTTTCAGGCCGATACAGTAAGGTGCGTTAGTGCCCGGCGCACCCGCATTTGCCGCACGCACAGTTCGGATCACATACCGCTCGATACTGTATTTAAATGGCATGCAAATGCAAGTCGCGTCCAACGCGCGTCCATGAAGCGCAATCCATTTTACTGTATAGGCGCTGTATAGCCTATACAGTATCCTGGGTGCGCTGGTACCTGTCATTTCAAATGACAGGTACCAGGAAGTGGATCCCAACTTTAAGCAAAAGAAAACCTAAGGCGAGCAAGGCGCAGGGCGAAAAGCGACTCAACATGCTATTAAAATATTGTAAATAAAGTGTAACAAAAGTTAACTTACTTTTTCTTACAGTCCTCTCTGCCCTCCTCCGGAGGCTCGCACCGCGGCTCCCCTGCCTCCCAGGGGCAGCCGGCGGCGAAAGCGGCTTCCAGCGGCTTCCAGTGGCCCCCGCCAGCGAAGATGGATGAACGCACGCCCATAGTGCATTGGCGCTCGTCAGCAAAGGCGCATGAACCGGCGTGCGTGATGTCACGGCGTACGTTCATACGCTTTCGCTGACTTGGGCGCCCGTCAGGTTGAGATGGGGGTCAGCATTGACCCACTCAACTTCCCAGTTTGCAGTGACTTTTTTTGTTTTTTTCTCCTGCCACTTTAAATGTGTGGTGGGAGCCTTGGGATCCACGTTAGGGTTCTGGGCCTCCTGCCGCATATGTTACTGTTTCAAATAGGTGCAGATATTTTATTGTGGCTGACATATTTTCATAAAATTGACCGGTAATGACCTTCTTTGCATGCCTATGCATTCATGCATGCAAGCAAGGTTATTGTAATAGGGGAGGGTATCTGAGCAGGGAGATGCAAAATATTGCATAGATTGTGATATAATGCGTGTTAGAGCACTAATGTGGCTTGATGAATCACCTGGGGTGGGGAAAACAAAAATCCTGATCTCCAAAAATAGCTGCCTTAAAATATTTCTCCAAACAGTCCTGTCCAAAAATCAGCAGCTTTGCCATGAGTCAAGACAACCAACATCTGATGTCCACAGCAAGGGAAAACTGACCTTACTGCAAAAACTGCTCTTAAAAAATCTTCCTAAACTTTTCATCAACAACTAGCCTCCAAAACTACTCACCCTTTGCTGCTTACTGGGCGCAAAGGTGAAAATAAGAAACCCAGCCCCTCAAGATCAAGGGTTGGCCTGTCTCACAAGATCTAGAGCAAAGGGCCTAAAATTACAACTTCAAAAATCTCCAAAAATCCAAGCCCCTTAAAACTCATCTCAAAACTCACTCCTATCCAACACTTCTTGATTAATCTTCTGTAGCCGAAGATTAGACCCCTCTTGATCAGTCTACCAGAGGTAGAGAAAGACCCTCTTGGTCAGTCTGCCAGGGGAGCAGAAAGATCCTTTCACATGCAAAGTCATGCAGGTTTGAAATTTCATCAGGGTAAGGAAAGGATACAGCCACATCTGACATGGTCAAGGCAGCTACATGTTCCTGAAGGAAAAGTAATTAGCCAGATAGACTTGGGAAAGTCACTACTTAGATATTATGTGGGATCGGATGTGACCTGGACTGGCCACTGTCTGAGACAGAATGCTGGGCTCGATGGACCCTGGGCTGACCTAGCGTGGCGCTTCTTATGTTCTTATAGCAGGTGGGGATGAAGGGGTGACAATCTTGGACATGACTGGCAGGGAAAGGATTGGGGTTATGCTGGTGAGCGCCTGAATTGGGAACAGCAAATCGAACCTTCATTATGTGTTAGAGCTAGTTCTGCGTTGTGATAATGTAAAGCAGATGCTGAGAAAAGAAACACAGAGTCTCCAGAGGCTGGAAATGCAAATAATTAATTATCAAAACAAATCCAAAGCCAAAAATTCCTGTCTAGTTTAAGCCATGTAAAAGAAGCTATTGTGGGATCTGATTGATGAAGGACTACCAGCCAGGGACAGTAAAGCTGCAAATGCAAGTCCAGCACCGACAACTAAGCTGGCAGGCACACAGCAGTGAGACACTAGTTTGGTATTTACAACTTTAATTAATATACTAATAGCTCACTGGCTAGTGGCTGGCTACTAGAATAGCTAGCTAAGCTATAAATCTATCTAGTAGATTGATATAATAATAAATAATCTACTACACTACTGCTGCACTATTTGGTATTTTTAGATATATTATATACTTAAGCCCCAGACCACAGGACAGATATATATTATAATATAGGATATATATATATATTGGATGTATAGGATATAGGTGTGACTCTAGTAATCCTACCTAATAAACGAAGCTTGACCGACGTGCCGCAAATGCGCAGTAGAGAGCAGCTCTACTGCGCATGTGCGGGCGAGCACGTCGGTCTTAGGCAGCGTCAAAAAAAACAAACAAACATGGCGGCGGCAGCGGCAGTAGCGGCAGCGGCGGTAGCGGGCGGCGGTAGCAGCGGCGGCGGCGGTAGCAGGCGGCGGCGGTAGCGGTAGCGGGCGGCGGCAGCGGTAGCGGTAGCGGGCGGCGGCAGTAGCAGCAGCGGGCGGTAGCGGTAGCGGGCGGCGGCAGTAGCGGCAGTGGGTGCGGCGGTAGTGGTAGCGGGCGGCGGCAGCGGTAGCGGTAGCGGGCGGCGGCAGTAGCGGCAGCGGGTGGTAGCGGTAGCGGCAGCGGCGGCGGTGGTAGCGGCGGCAGCGGTAGCGGGCGGCGGCAGCGGCCAGTAGCGAGGGAGGGAGGCGAGAGAGGGAGGGACGGACTGAGAGGGAGGGACGGAGGAAGTGGGAGGGACGGAGAGAGAGAGTGAGAGGGAGGGACGGAGTGAGAGGGAGGGACTGAGTGGGAGGGAGGGACTGAGTGAGGGACTGGGAGGGAGGGACTGAGTGAGGGGGAGGGACTGGGAGGGAGGGACTGAGTGAGGGGAGAGTGAGAATGAGGGAGAGGTGAGAGTCAGGGATGTGAGTAAGTGGAAGGGGGAGAGGGAGAATGAGGGAGAGGTGAGAGACAGGGCCGCAGCGGCGAAGACGGGCGGCAGCAGTGAGGGAGGAGAGAGAGGGAGGGACTGAGTGAGAGGGGAGGAGAGAGAGGGAGTGGGAGTGTGAGAGGGGGAGGGAGGGAGTGGGACTGAGAGGGGGGAGGGAGGGAGTGGGACTGAGTGGGGGGAGGGAGGGAGGGGGACTGGGACTGAGGGAGGGAGGGGGACTGGGACTGAGTGGGGGGGAGGGAGGGAGGGGGACTG
This sequence comes from Rhinatrema bivittatum, assembly GCF_901001135.1. NCBI lineage: Eukaryota > Metazoa > Chordata > Amphibia > Gymnophiona > Rhinatrematidae > Rhinatrema > Rhinatrema bivittatum. The sequence continues at coordinate 454,454,566 of NC_042616.1, forward strand.
GGACTGAGTGAGGGGGAGTGGGAGGGAGTGGGACTGAGAGGGAGGGAGGGAGAGGGATAGAGGAGGGAGGGAGTGAGTGAGACTGAGTGGGAGGGAGGGACTGAGTGGGAGGAGAGGGAGGGTGGGGAGGAGTGGGTGAGTGTGAGGGAGGGAGGTAGGGGGTGGTGAAGAGTGAGGGGAGAGAGAATGAGGGGGAGGTGAGAGACACAGGGATGTAGCCCGTTTTAACGGGCTTAACGGCTTGTCTGATTGATATACTATACTAGTAGTGGCTCACTGGCTAATAGCTAGCCACTAGCCAGTGACACTAGGCTAATAGCCTAGCTAGCTATAATAAATCTAGTAGATTAAACATAAACAAGTTAATATAGTACATCTAGTAGATTGATATAATATTTAAATCTACTAAAACTCTACTGCTGCAATGCCCAGAAAGCACCTACCTTACAAGTACTGCTGCTGGTGCCTAGGCTAGGATAATGCTGCGAAGTGCTCACTCACTGCTAATTAGAAAGCAGCAGTACTACTCCTAGCAAGCTCACTGGTAGTGGCTGGCTACTGGTTAGCTATATAGGCTACTGTGGCTACTGGCTACTATGGCTAGTAGTAGTAGCAGCAGCAGCAGCTAGCTAAGCTAGCTAAGCCAGCTAGCTTAACAAATACAATAAAGACTGTATAACTAACTATCAATCAACAGCTGCAGCTATAATGACTGATTGAATAAAGAGCTGATGTTTTCTCCTCAAACCTACAAAACAAAAGCAACACACAAGCAGAGCACCCCTTATTATATAGCTATTAGCTATGCTTAATAGCTAGTGAGTAAAAGTAGGAGGGAAAATAAACCTATAATTGGCCAATTCAAAAATACACTTAACCAATTATCATGTACCTCTCATAAAAAATGAAACAGGATTGGAAAATTAAAAGTGTGTGCATGCACATTGCATATTGCATATGCATAATGCATATATAATACAATAATGACCCCCTTTTTAAAATGCACAGGGATTGGCAAATTCAAAATATGCACTAGCATTTCATCTGCCAGTGCCTGGTAACAGAAGAATAACAAACAAATTCTAGTCACATGACTGATGACATAATCAATCACAGATTCACAGTAGGACTAGAATTTTTGTCAAGCTATCCCCCATTCCCATTCCCCATCCTCCCCATATAAAACAATCTGTACAAAAAACAGCACCACAGCTGTTGGTAACCTTGGTAACATGAATAAATAACAAGACGACTACCAATAGGAATACATATTCATCCCTAAATTGACTAAAAAGTGTCAATTTAGTATCATTTTATCTTACTGCGCACTAACAGATAGTAATGCGCACTGACATACACATAGTGTGCACTAGCACAGAGTTACTGTGCAGTATAGTCACGGCATTTACTGCGCATTAAGGTCCCATTACTGCGCAGTAATGCCTGACACAGCACGCACTAAAGGATATTACTGTGCACAATGCACTTGTGATATACTGCGCACTAAACAGTGTTACTGCGCACTATTGGATATTAAGTGCGCAGTAACATCGGTTAGTTCGCAGTAATACAAAAATGACTTTAACCCGAAAATTCGTTAAAATGTGTTTCTTTTTTTGGTATTGCTGACCAATGACGAATTAGACAATGTCGTTGACATTGTCTAATTTGTAAAAAATGAATGCACTTCTCTAAAACTCAGTGAGGTTGATTTTAAAATGAGTGCGCGTGCGCCCCTTCACGCACATATAAGGGCTTGAGGGAGGATACGCCAGAATTTGTAATCGTGCATGCACTCACATGCATATGTCTTAAAATGCACCAACTGCGCGTAAGAATGCTCCTAATTTTAAGAGGTTACTCGAGCACAGCTAGTGCTGTGCTCGAGTAACCTCAACTTTGTCGGCTTTTACGTGCATATGTCAGTGAATTTTAAAAAGTGCTCGCTTGAGGCACATTCCCAATTTTCCAATTAGTCCACTAGTTTGTCCAGTTAATAGTGAGGTCCTTCAGACACCTCTAGTTCTTCCTCCTGCACGCTGCCCAGCTGACTCAGACCCCTCACCCTGTCCTATAAGCCCTAAAACTTGAGGTCTACAGACTTACTCTTTCTCTAGAGCAGTAGTCAAGTTATGTGGATATCTAGCATAGGTACGCTGTGGGTTTCATTTTTAAAATTCAGAGTTACACACATCTTAGCCCTGCCCCAGAACACCCAAATCCCACCCATGTCCCACCCCTTTTGTGCCCCCTTATTCCTCACATGAGCATAGTACATACGTATTTTGTGGCTTTTTAAAATCCATATTACTTGCGCGTGGCCCACATACACGCGAATGTGTGCATTTTTGTATGAACAACGCTTTTAAAATTGACCTAAGTGCATAGCCCAGAAAGTGATCAGCTTATAATGCCATCTAGTGATCCTTTAGGATTATATACTGTATATGTATATATATATATATATAAGTCAAAGAATAAGGCAATGTATTGTATTTTATTTGTGCTTACTATTTAATATACCAAAAAAAAACCCCCAAAACCAAAATATTTGGGGAGGAAAAAGCACTACCACTTCTAGTTTTAATTAATCTCACAAACTACGTAATTCAGTTAAAATAATTATGCTTTATTGAAAATGTAACATAATATCAATTTTGCTTTCTTTTATAGAACATACCAACATCTAATAAAAATATTCTTTATATTTAATTTCAGCCTTAATAACAGTATCCTCAAACATACAGTCTTAGACCCAATTAATATTTACCCTCAATTCTATAATTTTCAATAAAGCATAATTATTTTAACTGAATTACATAGTTTGTGAGATTAATCAAAACTAGAAGTGGTAGTGCTTTTTCTCCCCAAATATTTTGGTTTTGGGGGGGGGGGGGGGGGTTTGGTATATATATATATATATATATATATATATATATATATATATATATATATATTTATATCTCTCTCTCTCTCTGGACATATATAGATAGATATATATTTATCTATCTCTGAGAAGTAACCAAATTTGTGAGTGGCCCAACTGACTACATGGATGAAAGGTTCTGTTTGCTCACCCCGGTCTAGGATGTCGTCTACCAATTAGTTAATTAGGGAAGAAGTGAAATTTATGTTGGAAATCTTTTGAGGGCTCAATTTGGACATGTTCCAGGCTACATGACATACATATCAAGGGTCAGCTTGGTTTGCATTTGGGGACTGTTGAAGCACACACTGCAGGAAAAGCGCACAAGGGAGGTACCCCAAGAGCTGGTTTTGAAAAAATCCCTTGGGCTATGTTTTTATGGAATCTGCCCCTGCTGCCAGCCTATAAGCTTTGAACATTCTCATAGTGCCGGTACCATGACAGAGAAAGCAGAGCGGTAGGGAGCAGAAGAAGAGGCCTCCAACGGTCCTCCAGCTAGCAACTCCAGGTCTTTTTGGCTCGCACAGCCTAGAGATCCCCAGCAGGTACATTACTCCAGTTAGCAGTTCCTCCTGCATCTGTTAACAAGATGCACTTTAGTTGGCGTGGCAAGCAATTTTTTGGGAGGAACCCTTGCAAACTCATATTCATGCCACTGAGGATTATGGGCGAGGAAACACATGTCACTATTATGTCCTTTGATGTTAGTTTTGAAGTATTTTTTTCATTTTAAATATCTTGTGTCCTTATATACTTCTCAATTTTCTTTTTAGTATGCTAGTCATAAGGTCATAGAAGCAGAGGTCTGGTCCCGAATAAAGTTCTCCCACAGAGATCTGGTCTTGCTCTTCTTTGTGATGTGTTATCCTGTCTTTGTAGACACCTTGGTAATTATTTACATGGAACAAAAAGTCCTGCAAAACAACTGTCCTCAATCTCAAAAACCATAAATAACAAAAAAGGAACAATTGGTGAAAAAAGAGATGAGAAATTCTATATGTGTGAAGAATAATGGTAAGAATAAGGGTGTCAGCAAGCAGGGGGCCAATGTAAGACCACCTTGAAAGGTGGTAGCCCGGGCCTCTCAATCATTCACCCAGTACACATGAATTCTCAAAAGTGTACAAATAATGATTTCCGCGCGCACTGATTTTATAATCAGTTTCATCTACTGCATGCAAGAGGGGTTTCATATACCGCACGCAAGAGGGATTATTTTACAAAATCATGCGGCGACGCAGGTTAGCCTAGTTGGAAATCATTATTTGTACACTTTTGAGAATTTATATGTACTGGGTGAATGATTGAGAGGCCTGGGCTATCACCTTTCAAGGTGGTCTTACACTGGCCCCCGGCTTGCTGATGTTGTGCTGATAATGGGACGAAGTGCAACTGGGAGCTCTCCAGCGTGGGACGAGGAGAGTGTGTGCCCTTGTGGCATGAACGGTCCAAGTCTGAGAGTCAGGAGCCTCGAATCCTCACCGACCTGCATGCCCATGAGACCACCAACGCAATGGTGGTCTCTGAGTGGTCCTCTGACTACTCCAAGTCCTTCCGGACCTGCCACAGGGTGCAGCAGAGGCGGCAGACTGGACAGAGGTCACCGTGGAAGAAGGCCGAAGGCACTGGAGCTTGGAATGAAGACTCAGGTGTAGCTTGAGACGAAGACAGGAAACAGAGAGGGATGAGCAAGACCCTCAGGCACCCTACACAGCACGTGGGGATGGTCGCGGAACGCACTGTCCCCTATGTGCTCTACACAGCCGGGCAGCTGGTCGTGGACCACGAGGGGAGCGGGAGGCTCAAGAAGTCTCATAGTGCAGGATTGCAGTAATCCCTCAGATCCTCTGGAGTCGGGACAGGAAGGATGAAAATAAAACTTGGAACTTGAAAGCTCTGAATAAAAGCAAGGAATCTCTGGAAGCACGGGTCCTGTAGGACCTGGAGCATTAGGACCAGATACATAAGGCTGGGGATCACACGGAACTTCAGGAACATCACAGAACATCAGGAACATCATAGGAACATCAGGAACATCACGGAACATCAGAACAGAGACCAGGAAGAATCAAGAAGATCCATGGATGAAGTTCAGAAATGCCTGGTTAGGAGCTGGAGACGAGGAGTCCTTGGGAGGACTTAGCCCCTTGGATGAAGATCGGAAGTGCCAGGCAAGGGCTGAAGACGAGGAGTCCTTGGGAGGATCAAGCCCCTTGGATGAAGATCGGAATGCCAGGCAAGGGCTGGAGATGAGGAGTCCTTGGGAGGATCAAGCCTCTTGCCGAAGCAAGGACTGAATGACTGAAGAACCCTTTTATAGGGTTGAAGAAGGCAACTCCCTGGGAGGAGTTCAGGAGGAGCCAGAGGGACCACTCCCTGCTGGCCCTTTAAATACAGCGAGGAGACGCGACCACACCCCCTAGGCAGAGGGAGCAGGACCCTGGACAGCAGTCATGCTTGCCGCTGAGGAGACAGAGCAGGGCTGGGCCGAGGAAACAGTTCCCGATGTGCGAGGCGGCTCTCCTGTCGCCGAAGGAGGAACTGGAGGTGGCTGCCTCACCGCAAGAAATACTGAGGGATGTGGCCTCTGGGCCGCGAAGCAAGATGGCGGTGGCGGAGGCCTCAAAGCCCTGAAGACAGCCCGGTTGGCGGCGTCTTGCCGCAGGAGAGCAATTTCGGCAAGGCCCATCATGCAGGAGTAACAGTGGGCGGTGTCCTGACTGCTTGGTGTGAGGAGCAGTGGCGTTGGGTGAGTTGGGGCGGCAATGGTAAAGAGCTGCTCACAGCTAGGCCCGCGAGCAGAACCGCAACAGCTGACACCCTTATTCATACCATTATTCTTCACACATACAGAATATCTCACCTCTTTTTTCACCAATTCAGTCACTGTTCCTTTTTTGTTATTTATGGTTTTTCAGATTAAGGACAATTGTTTTGCAGGACATTTTGTTCCATGTAAATAATTACCAAGGTGTCTACAAAGACAGGATAACACATCACAAAGAAGAGCAAGACAAGATCTCTGTGGGAGAACTTTATTCGGGACCAGACCACTGCTTCTATGACCTTATGACTAGCATACTAAAAAGAAAATTGAGACGTATATAAGGACTCAAATCATTTAGAATGAAAATAATACTTAAATTAAGGAGTGGACTGGGAGGGAATTTCCCCATACCCTACCTAACTTTCCTACCTTTTCCCCTCTCCACTCCTCTCCTCCCCGACCCCTAACCCCTACCTAGCTGCCCTATTTTTATTTATTTTTTTAACTTACCTGTTCCCTTGGAGCAGAAGTAAGATATGCGCGCTGGCTGGCTGCCGGTGCGTGCTTCCCAGGGACAGGACCTAATGGCTGTTGTCCCAGCTGGCCCCCGCCCCTTCCAGACTATACCCCCTGGCCCGCCTCTTTTGGCTGGCCTGGCACTTCTACGCATATCAGAAGATATGCGCATGGCCGGGTCCTTTCAAAAATGCGCTTGGCGTGCGCAGGGCCCGACTATTCGTGTATCCCCCCGGTATATACACACACATGCATTTTAAAATTCGCCCATATGCTTGTTCGCCTGATGAAGGATTAACTCCAAAACCTGACATAACAAACTATTTAACGTGATGGAAGAGGAATTATTTATTGCAAGTGTTTGAGAAATGTTTGTTATTGCATTGAGCGAATCATAAAATAGATGTATTCTAACGACAAATGGTGATTTGATAAATTAATTTTAAATGTATAAACATTTTTAAAATAAAACAAAATATTTTTTTTGTAGCACTGCAGTTTAAAAACTAACAGGATCATTCATCAATTGCGTAGATTTCTACAATGTTCTCTCATCTTAGCTTGATAGTACTGTGGTAGAGAGGGCGAGAGAACATTGTAGATATCTCATCTTTATGTGCCTTTCCTCACTTCAAATCACGTCAAATCTTCACTGATGTATACTGTGCTGTTCGTACGTCTCACTGTGCATGTAAAACTGACCCCAAAACCCTAGAGCACCACAAAACCTCACCTTGAGCTACTAGAGGACCCTCCTACAATGGTAAAAATAGTTGATTTATATACAAGCCTTATAAAGAGTCTGTCTGTCCGTTCGTCCCCCTCCTGTTGGGTAACCCAGATGATAACAGTGATTATATGAAACTACCACTATGTTTTAGATATTTCCGCTTTGTTTAATATTGGTTGAGGTGGGTATATTTGATGTTGACAACATTTAGTTAAATAACCCGCCAAGTGGAAACTTTTTCAAAGTTTGGGTTTGTTACATTGGGATCCGCTGTTCAAAGGTTTTCTACTATGGAGACTTAGAAACATATCTTTAGTTATTCTGAGGAACAAATAGCTGCTATTAAGAAAGAAACACCTGTGTTTTCTGAATCACAAACAACCACGGAAGTTCAACATTGAGAAGAATACTTATGGCTTAATAAAAATTAATAAGATCAGACTTACATGATATCACATTATTTGAGTATACCAAACAACAAATTATTCCCAGGGGTTTGCACATACAAAAAGAGTCCATGTTGTTTACTGAAGACAGTGAATTTGTGGGAACTTGGACAGCTCTCCTGAATAAATGTTCATTAGATCTAATGCTGTTGATAGTAAACCATGTAAAAAAATATACTGCAGAGTTAAACGATCAAATACAGGAAGTATAGAATTTGGTCAAAGTGACATCTAATTTTTATGTCAAATTAACAGAATTTAAAAGTATGTTGGAACAATTCCATAATACAATTAGAGATGGTAAGATTAAAAAGTTCAAATGTGATCAATCTGATTATGCTGTTAATCAATTATACCTTTGGACTGACAAGAAGAACCAAGAGAAAGTTCAGAAACGTGTTCATTTCAGTTTTTCTTCGAGTGATAGCCCTAGTAGGTCAGAAGATCTAAATGAGAAGATGGACAACTGCAATGAAGAAAGACATGAGCTGAGTAATTTTTTGGAAGGCAATGTTCCAACAAGGGGCCAAAAAAGTTTACAAAGAAGACCCCGTCAGAAGTCTTGTTGAGAACAGCCGGGGAGAGTCACCTACCAACAATTTTAAAGGAGTCATCAATAGGGAGTTTGTCGTCCATGGAACTTGCTACAGCACAGTTACAAGTATTGGATAATGGTCTTTCATTCATTCACACTAATTTTCATAAACCTTTTGATAGTTGAATAGTGATACATTGTTTTGCAAGGAAATTACAATTGAAGCTTTATTTCCATCAGAATGTCTCTACATCATAAGATTTTTCAGTAGTCCATCCACGATTGTCTTGGAATTCTCTGAGTCCAATAGATCCACAAATTTTGACATTTAGACAATCAGTTTTGAGAGAGATTGAGATTTTGGAATTGAAAGATAAATCTTATCATCACAATTTGACTAGACCACAAAGAACAGCATTATCCACTTTGGCTGATACTAAAAATCTGGTTATTAAACCTGCAGATAAGAGGGTTGCTATAGTGCTGCAAGATCATTTGCAGCACTATAGCATGCATGAGTATGCAATGATGGAACATCTTAATGATCAAGATTTCTATAGAAGAATATCACAGGACCCGACAATTTCATTACAACACCAAATCCGTGCTTTAATAGAACCGGCATCTTTATTGATGGCTAAGGAAAATACATTTTTGCTCAATGAATATCCAAGAACACCTACGATTTATTTGGTGCCTAAAATACATAACAATCTTCAGACACCACTGAAGAGGCCAATAGTGTCATTAAGGGGATTATTGTTGGAACCACCAATTTGTAGACCAATTTTTACACCGTTGGTGACTCACATTCCATCATATTTGAAGGATACTATACAATTTTTAAATAAGTTAATTGTGTTGCAATTGGATGATCATCCAGTACTATTGGTAACTATGGATATTCAGTCCCTGTTCACACGGATTCCACAACAAGTGGCCTTAAGTGTTGTTGAGTCATACCTGATGAAATATGGTGGATCTCGTCATATACCTAAAGCTTTTTTTGGTTGAACTGACTCAACTAGTAGTATTTAGCAATTATTTCATTTTCAATGATACTTTTTACCATCAGACCCATGGCCATGGGATCTTCATTGGCCCTGTCAGTAACCAATTTGTATGTGGCAAATCTTGAAGAAATGTTTGTGTAAACTTCCATTTGGTGGCAACATATTTTACAATGGTACTGATATATTGACAATATATTTATGCTATGGACAGCATCAGAGAGTGACTTGGACAGTTTTGTCAAATGGATTAATTCCTTAGACAAACATTTACAATTCACACATCAATATGATAGAACTTCCTTAGCATATTTGGACGTGCTAATAAGAATACAAGGACATAATATTTTGACAACTATTAATCACAAATCAACTGATAGGAATAATTTATTGCGATATCATAGCCATCATCATATTTCTTTTAAAAGAGGTTTGCCGGTAAGCTAATTTTTCCAGATATGCTGAATTTGTTCTACAACGGAAGAATTTGAAATTCAAGCTCAATCACTTTTTCACAGATTTAAAGACAGGGGATATCCACATGCAGTTATTATGCACACTTATAAACGAGCAAAATATTGTGACCATCATTAATATAAACAGAAAAAAGATCATGACCGGTTAGTATGTGTATTGCAACAAAGATGTTAACTTCAGCAATAATAACATCAATTAAAAAGCAATGGCAAGTTCTATTATTGCATGGGTTTTTTGAAGAATTACCATTGATAGCTACGTCACAAGGATCGAACATCTGTGACCAAGTAGTACATTCATATTTAACTTCTAATCTTGATAGAGCTCCTGGTATACATCGGAAATGCCAACAATGTAGAGATCAGGCATTTTCAACAGCAGGTCCCTCCATCTGGAATGCCTTGCCCTCGGACCTCCGACAGGAATCCTGCCTTCTGACCTTTAAAAAGAAACTCAAGACATGGTTGTTCGGTCGAGCCTTTCCGTGCGCCTAGACCAAATTTACATCACTGAACTTTAATGTACTGTTTCGTTACGCTTCACTTAATCAACCATCAAGTCACATAGATGTCATAATTTTCAGAAGTAACCTTAAAGATAAGCTACACTAACCACTGTCACTCTCTGTATATAGTATCCTATTGTTTGTATAATATTGTTTCTCCCCTCTTCTTTTCCAATCCCCAGTTGCTCGCCCTTGTTTCAATGTAACTTTTGACTCTGCCAATATCTGTCTCATATTAATATATTTATTGGCTATGTTATTGTTAAAACTTTGTTCGATGTAAACCGAGTTGATTTGATCTGTATCAAGAAATTCGGTATAGAAAAAGCCTTAAATAAATAAATAAATATGTGTCAACATGATCAAAGGAGAAGTTTGAATTAACCCAGTCACAGGATATCGGGTGAGAAGAAAATCTATCACTGACTGTGAATCAAAGGATGTGATTTATGTTTTGATATGTCCTTGCCCTAAAGTTTACGTGGGACATACTAGCTGAGCAATCAGATTATGAACTAGAACACCGCTCTTGATTGAGGACTGGAACTGTGATGGCTCCTATAGTTTCACATTGTATAGAAAACCAGTATATATTTAGTGAATTATGGTGGACAGTTATTGAAAAAGTTGAACACTGTTTAGGGAAGTAATTATCTGGTGAGATTGAATACCCGTAAACAATATTGGATTTATACTTTGCAAACAGAGTCACCAAAGATTTTGAATGAGGAGTTGGATTGGCTGTCTTTGGTTTGATTACATCTCTATCAGTAAGTGATTGGTTGGTTCTGAATCACATGGTAGTAAATTTAAATTAGTAAGTTTGATGAAGTGGTACTTCGCCATTTTGGAATATCAGTGTGGGATGAGTAAGATCGGGACATCAGCTTTGATACGGCTGTAAGAACTAAGTATTATGCTTGTTCCCCTGGTGAAGGATTAACTGAAACCTGGCCAAGTTGGGACATAAGAAGCTAAATAATGCGAAAGAAGAGGAGTTATTTATTGCAAGAGTTTGAGAAATGTTTGTTATTGCATTGAGTCATTATAAAATAGATGTATTCTAATGACAAATGGCGATTTGATAAATGAATTTTAAGTGCATAACATTTTTTAAAATAAAACAAAAATTTTTTTTTGTGGCACTGCAATTTAAGAACTGACCCCCAGATTCATCAAAATGTGATAATAATGCAAGGATAACGCCTGTGCTAAGAAAAAGGGGCATGTTTATGGAAATTTTAGAATTAACGCACAATAAGATACTACTTGTTACGACTGTCGCTGCCTGACGTCTTCACTCCGCCCACCTTACCTTTTTTGCGACTCCTCCCGCGGTTGATGGACGTCTGTCTGCCGCGGCGTCTGCCTGCCATCCTCTCTGGCATCCTCGGTCCAGCTTGGGCGCTGCATCCCGCCATGTTGTCCAGGTACCATAGGCTGCGCGTGCCACGCGGCCCTGCTTCTTATTCTCTCTTTGGTGTGAACCTCAGGGGCGTTCCCCTGTGATGACTTCACGCATCCTGGATACAAAAGCCTACACTTTTGGCTAGCTAATCGAGTTAGCAAGGGATCTCCGTATGGATGGGATTCGCTCTCCGTACCTAGCTACTCTGCCTCTCCAACTTTTGGACTTTATCCTAACGGGGTACCTGTTCCTCGGGGGCCTCTCTCATTTGTTTCAGGTTGCTATCAGGAACCGGTACTTGCTCCTCGAGGGCCCATGTTCCCTGACTCGCTGCCTGAACTTATCTCTTCTGCTTGGAAGAAACCGCTGCCTACATCATCAGTGAGTTACCAACTTTATTTCCTCAGAGCTGTTCCCTGGAACCAGGTACTCGCTCCTCGAGGGCCTGCCTCTATTCCAGCTTCTGCGTCACCTGCCGGGAGAAACCGCTGTGTGAGTAACTTTACCAACGAGGCTCGATACCAGAACTCTGTGTATGCTCCACTGTACACACTATCTCAGTTTTCTCCACTACAGAACAGCCATAGAGGGAATCACTGTTCCAGTATCCTGAGGAACCCTAGCCCAGCCGGGCTTCATCTCTACTCACTACTGCCACCTCTGGTGGCTTCTCAACTCTGTCTAATAAAAGATATAACTCTGTGTTGTGTGTCCCAAAGCTGAACCTGACCTGTGGCCCCTCAAGGGACTTCCCCCCGTGGGCGTGGTCAGCTGCCACAGTGTCCAAGGGTCCACCCAAAATCTTACAAACAATAACTCTGCTTTGCATCAGTAGTATGATAATACTACTTGCACCCTGTGATAATTCCTGAGAGAGAGACAGAGAAACACTATAAGGCCCTCATAGTAGGCAAGTAAGCATTTGCACTGGCTACCGCTCACATCCCGGATCATTTACAAATCTCTTACTCTTATCCACAAAGCACTTTACAAGCATAATATGCACTGGTTCAGAGAACACCTCACTTTTCGTACCCCCGCCAGACCCACTAGAAACCAATACCTGGCAACAATACACATACCCTCACCCAAACTATCTAAACTTACCTCCACCAAAGACCGTGCCTTTTCCATTGCAGGTCCCACTCTATGGAATAAATTGCCATCCTATCTTCGCCAAGAATCATGCCCAAAAAAAATTCAAACATAACCTCAAGACATGGCTATTCAAACAGGCCTACACCTGAGTTACCTCAGCGGCTTCCCCCCCCCCCCCCCCCCCTTCTATGGATCTATCGACGATATCTCTCCTCTCCTAATACAGACTCTAATTCTCCGGTCCTAACATTTGTATTCTCACCTTCACCAACGATATTACCGGCAACCTTTCCTCCCATACCTTTAGCGACACATGCAATATGTGATTCCAGATTTTAATGTACATAAGCTACTTCTCTTATTAATTATTTTTCAGATCTTCCACTTGCCTTCTTATCTTTGTAAATTATGTAACAGGTATAAATTATGTATTAGGCTATCCACTTGCCCCTTAAACCTTAAGTTCTCTGTATAACCTTGCTATGTTCTCTGCACAAACTTGTTATGCTCTCTGCATAAGCTTGTTATGCCCGCTCCATATGCTCCCCTCTCCCCTTGTATTTGCCTCTCTTTCCCCCTGTACAAGCTGGTTATTTACCCTATATATACTCCCCTTCCCCCGTTTAGCTATTAGTCCCTTTACACTGTAGTTTTTTTTTCATGTGCAAGTCACTAGTTTATTGTAAAGCCTCTTGCCGCATTCTGTTCCCTGTTAACCGATGAGATGTTTACAATGACTGTCGGTATATAAAAATATATAAATAAAAATAAATAAGTATTTATATCTCTATAGAAGGGGGTATCTAATTGCTTGAGGTGAGGTGGTGGTGGTGGTTTAGGGGGCCAGTTTTCCATGCAGATTGTGTCCTATGAACAGCACAGTATACCTCAGTGAAGATTTGATGTCATTTGGCATGTGAGGAAAGTCTCACAAAGACGAAATTTCTACTATGTTCTCTCACCCTAGCTTGATGGACTCTATAACAGGATACCATCAAGCTAGGCTGAGATAAATTTAAAATAGCATGTGTTATGAACATAAGAACATAAGAAAATGCCATACTGGGTCAGACCAAGGGATCATCAAGCCCAGCATCCTGTTTCCAACAGTGGCCAATCCAGGCCATAAGAACCTGGCAAGTACCCAAAAACTAAGTCTATTCCATGTTACCATTGCTAATGGCAGTGGCTATTCTCTAAGTGAACTTAATAGCAGGTAATGGACTTCTCCTCCAAGAACTTATCCAATCCTTTTTTAAACACAGCTATACTAACTGCACTAACCACATCCTCTGGCAACAAATTCCAGAGTTTAATTGTGCATTGAGTAGAAAAGAACTTTCTCCGATTAGTTTTAAATGTGCCCCATCCTTACTTCATGGAGTGCCCCCTAGTCTTTCTATTATCCGAAAGAGTAAATAACCGATTCACATCTACCCGTTCTACACCTCTCATCATTTTAAACATCTCTATCATATCCCCCCTCAGCCGTCTCTTCTCCAAGCTGAAAAGTCCTAACCTCTTTAGTCTTTCCTCATAGGGGAGCTATTCCATTCCCCTTATCATATTGGTAGCCCTTCTCTGTACCTTCTACATCGCAATTATATCTTTTTTGAGATGCGGCAACCAGAATTGTACACAGTATTCAAGGTGTGGTCTGACCATGGAGCGATACAGAGGCATTATGACATTTTCCGTTTTAGTCACCATTCCCTTTCTAATAATTCCCAACATTCTGTTTGCTTTTTTGACTGCCGCAGTACACTGAACCAATGATTTCAATGTATTATCCACTATGACACCTAGATCTCTTTCTTGGGTTGTAGCACCTAATATGGAACCCAACATTGTGTAATTATAGCATGGGATATTTTTCCCTATATGCATCACCTTGCACTTATCCACATTAAATTTCATCTGCCATTTGGATGCCCAATTTTCCAGTCTCACAAGGTCTTCCTGCAATTTATCACAATCTGCTTGTGATTTAACTACTCTGAACAATTTTGTGTCATCTGCAAATTTGATTGCATGGTGCAATATTGCCCCTCATTTTCATAAGTCTTCCCTAATTCCACCCCTTCCCAAACTTTGCATTTGCGCCCCGTGGTAGTGTTATTATTGCATGCGTTAACGCCATAACACATTTTGATGAATGACCCTGTTAGTTAATGATTATAAGCTGAACACCACTGGGTAACCTGGATGGTACTGATAACAGTGATTATTTGAAACTACCGCTGCTTTCTCTTTACATATTTTTGTTTTAGATATTTAGCAGTTTATTTCCACTTTGTTTAGTGTTGTTGAGGTGGGTATATTTGATATTGATAGCATTTAGTTAGGTAACCCGCCAAGTGGAAACTTTTTCTATGTTCGTATTTAAAACATTTAAACTAGCGTGATGTCAACAGGGCTCAAGAAAATCACCAAAATCTCAAATAGCAGTCCAACACTGCTAGTTTAAATGTTTTGGCAGCCTTCTGAACCTGTTTTGGAATCCAGCTGATGTTAGGATTTTGATTTTACTGCTATCTCGCTGATTTTTCTGTACACTTGCTTTGCTTAGTTTTGAATGGATTTATGTGCATTATAAAATACTTTAAAAAAAACTTTTTGACTAATGCCCTTTAGACATTATTTGTATACGTTTTAGAATTCATATGTTCTGGGTGAATGATTGAGAGGCCCGGGCTACCGGTCCTACACTGGCCCTCAGCTTGCTGACATCCTTATGCATGCCATTATTCTTCACACCTATAGAATTTCTCGCCTTTTTTTTTCATCAATTCAGTCACTGTTCCTTTTTTATTATTTCTAATTATTTACATGGACATTTCTTGCTATTATTTCAATTAACCTTCTAAATGAATTCTTGTAATTTTGAGGCCTCTCCACCCCGAAATTTGCAGACCATCTTTATCCTCTCTCATCAAGCCTGATTCTACTTGCTCCATGGTGAAAACAATCATTTCTGCAAACAATTTTTAAAACAGTAAAATTGCCTGTCACCTATCCAATTTGCAGAGGACAATGAAAATCCATTTTTCAAATTTCTAAGGGCTGAAAATAGAACAGGACAGCAGATAAAAGTTGCAAAACCCATCTAGTCTGCCCATTTCTCCTCTCTCTCAATAATATAGACCCCACTTGATCTCTGGCTTTACCTTGGCTTCACTGTAGCTAAGAATCCTCTGTTTCTATCCCATGTGTAATCAGAAAGTTAAAACTGGTGCCCTAGAAACTAAACATTCATTGCCTAGTCCTGTCAACAATGCCAAAGATAAAAGAAGATTCACACTGCAGAAACAATGTACCAGGTTTCCAAGTCAATGAGTTGTTTAATATGTTTGAAAATAGAAAAAGAATATTTTTTTATCAAGTAAAATAAACACATTATTGCCTTACTCATTTCACTAATTGTTTTGTACTCCCTTACTCCTTAAATAGATTTTTCCTTGCAAAGTAACATAACTGATAAATTCAGTCAAAGACTGATTGTCTATGACAGTCCTCAAGGGCCACATGCAGAACACATATCGACCCTCACTAAATACAGAATAGAGACCACAAAGTATAAATAGAAATGTGCAGACAAAAACTGAATTGGAAACTCAACAAGCAAGATCCTATATACAGTGCAAAAATGGAAAGAGAGAAACATTATCATTCCTCATAAAATATCAGCAATAGTTAAGCCATACTAATAAAAAGAATAAATATTTCAAAACAACTGAACATGCAATAATTAAACTCATAAAACTTTCAAAAATTTCCCAAAAACCAATAAAATATTTTAAAACAGTAGACATCAGATAATACCCAGTAATTATAACCAGTAAGAATTTAAACAATCTCTCGCTTTCTGTACTTTCCAGTCACCCTGAGATTGTTCTGGATTAGAGGGGGTGAGGGAGTGCACAAACTTTCTCTTCCCTCAGACGCATGCTGGCACACACAGACATACAAACACACAAACTTCCTCGTACACACTGACACATTTACTCACTCACACACACACAAATAAACTGCCTTGCACCCACTGACACATATGCACACATGCATGCTCCCTCACACACTCCCAACTCTCTCTCTTTTCCCCTGAGACCTCTGAATATATTTAAAAAAAAAATGTACTTACACTGGTGGGCAGGAGGGATCCAGGCAGGGATATTAGCTTATGGCCTTGCTGTGGGAAGAGGTAGGTAGAAAGGCCTAATGCAGAGGGGTGGGGTTATTTTTTGCCTCAGCCTCAACATAAGGGGGGACATCAGCAGAAATGAGTCAGAGGCCAACAGTCAGAGCTTGCGGCCTTCAGCCATGGTGAGGCAGCAGCGGGAGGCCTGCTGGCTGCCTCACAAGTCAAAGAGATTGACGGGGTGGTGTGAGGGAAGGCCTTGGGAACGTTTTCTGCTGCCATGATGATGAGGGGAAGGGCAAGGAGTGATTTATTTATTTGACAATTTTTCTATACCGTTGTTTGGGGGTACCATCACAACGGTTCACAACTCACATGATAAAAATTTAAATAATAATATTACAAATCAAATTTTTATAAAATGATACTAAAAATTTAAGTAAATAATAAAGTAAATAATAGTGTCAAAAATAAAACTTAAAATCATTATTATATAAATATAAAGTTACTAAAAAGTATAAAAGAAAGCAATCAAATAAAAATAAAATCATAAAATCATAAAGAATAGTAAAATACCACTTATTTGCTCTTAGAATCTCCTTCCATTTATTTAAAAGCCTGTATGTATAAACTTTTACTGATCCCAGAGAGCTCAGCAATGCCGTGGAAAAGAAAAAAAAATGCAGGCCTATAGCGCCACGCTGCAGCCGTGGAGACAAAATATAAAAAGAAAAGCCATGGAACCGCGGCTAAGGCAGCAGGAAAAGAAAAAAAAACCCCAAGACAAACAAAAATGAGCAGAGAGCCTTGCTGGAGACTCCCGCTCTGCGAGAACAGCTGCTGTGGGCCAGGTTTAATTGCAGAGGCTCCATGGACATCAGGGCCACTGCAATCGACACCAGTGGCACGTGACTGGCCGGACCGGCCCACCGGAGCATGCCCGAAGCCCGATAGGCCAATCCGCCCCTGGTTCTTTCCTAGGGAAAAGGAGGCAGTAAAAAAAATCTGTGGCTACCATCCAGTGTAAAAAACATCTACATCATCAGGATGTAAAAGAGAGGAATATAAAAGTACCCTTTGGCTACCAACAAGGGAAGTAAGGAGAATGACTGAACAACTGGACTAAAGGTATGCGAAACAGGACTTTATATTAGTACCTCTAAATTGGGACACCATCTCATTCATCAGATGGCGGGGGAAGCTTAAAAACTACCCCATTAATTGGAATGGATTAGAGATAAGAAAACTATTTCACATTAGTAAAAGACTATAGTAAGTGGAAGCTGAAAGTCACAAATGTATTAGAAGATTTGAAGCTGACTGTAAATACCAAGACCTGCAAACTTCAAATTTTCCATCTTTAATCAGTAAATGTTTATTGGGAAACCATTAACTGCTTCCAGAGTGATTATTAGTGCTGTATACAAGAGACATTAATGTGGAATTGATTGAGATGCTCAATTAACTATTGAACAACTCTCAGGTCCTAGCACTTAATCTTCTCCGACGACAGGGAATCTTGGACTTTCAGAGAGGCATAACCTCAGGAGAGGACTTTTTACCAGCTTAAGCCCTATTTGAGGTGTGGCCTTTGGGGTCCTGTGAAGGGATGCTAGCCCAGGGGTTATAATAAAAATTTCCTTTTGTTGATTCTGAGCTTTGATGTATGCCAAGTCTCAAGAGAATGTGTGGTACATTGTATCCTATAAAAGTATCCTATAAAAGTGTTTGCAGAACAAGTAGGCAGAATGGGCCAGATTTTAAAACTTATGCGCGGGCGTAGATTTGTTCGCGCAATCCGGCGCGAACAAATCTACGCCCAATTTTATAACATGTGAGTGCTGCTGCGCGCATGTTATAAAATCCAAGGTCAGCGCGTGCAATAGGGTGCACACATGTGCACCTTGCGCTCGCCGAGCTTTCCCCGATCCCTCTGGCCCCCCCCCCCCACCTTCCTCTCCCTTCCCCTACATAACCCAACCCCCAGCCCTAACTAAATCCCCCCCCCTACCTTTGTTGAAAAAGTTATGCCTGCCCAAGGCAGGTGTAACTTGCGAACGCCGGCTCTCCATCCCCCGGCACAGGCCGCTGTGCAGGAGCACTGGACCCTACCCCCGGGCCGCCATCACACCCCCGGCCACACCCCCGGACCTCCCCTTTTTGCAAGCCATCCCAGGGCTTATGTGCGCCGCCAAGCCTATGCAAAATAGGCTCGGCTCGGGCAGGGGCAAATTTTCTCGGGTTACGCGTGTAGCCTTTGAAAATCTGCCCCAATGGGCGAGGAGATCATTAATATTCTTTTTTTTTTTTTATAACACACCAGATGTACAGAGACACATACTGGATGCTCCTTACTCCTTAGCGCTTACAATCTAGCTAAGATCAATAGACAAGATATACAACAAGAACAAATAAGAGGCTTTGAGTTAGAGCAGCAAAGGCATTACAGAGAAGAATAAAGTATGTGTTCCAGCCTGGGATTAAATTGAGGATGAAATATATATGAATGTGAGACTATACATATTTAAAGAAGAGTTTGGATGTGTATGTTTTTACTGATCAGCCTATTCTTATGTGACCTTTAGGTCTATTGTAAAAATGTCAGAGAGGCAAAAACTCAAATAAAAAAATGTTTTCAAGCATATTCGAAGAACTCTGTGAGGGACTTGGATGTACAACTAAATGACCAAGGAAAACACAAAGCCAGAGTAGAAAAACTTAGGAGGGTATCAGGGAGATCTCTAGTCCAGAAACATTCTTTGAGGGCGATAGTTCAGAGGAGCTGAATCAATTCATTGTAAATCAGGAAGATGTAACAGCACAGAATGATAACTAAAGAGCAGGGCCGGTGCAAGGTGATTAGGCGCCCTAGGCGAGCCTTCTCCCTTGCATCCCCCCCCGGTCTCGGCCCCGACTCCTACGTCGTTCTCGATCACGCCTACCAGCTGTGTGTTTTTCTGGGACACGAGCAGGTTGGGCACTGCTCGCGGCCCGCCAAATCTCCATTCCTCTTTGCCGCCGCTTGCGGCCCTATATGGTTCGCACTTAGTGGCGCACCAAGGGTCTCCAGCACCCGGGGGCTAATGCATTTGTGTGCCTCTCCAGCATCCCCCTTAATCCTTCTTGTATTAATGCTTAAGGTCACAGAAAATCAGTGGCATCTCTAGACAGAAGAATTATTTTTGGGAGGGGAGGGGGGAGCCAAAATGACATTTCTTCATCACACCCACCTCTATAGCATGGATCCTGCTTTAAAATTGGTTAAAAAAAAAGTGTTAATAAAAAAGTCCAAAGGGTCTTCTGCGTAATTTTAAAAAGCTGGCCAGTTTAACACTATAAAATTATTGATAGCCTCATTCAACTAATTCTATATGGCTATGAGAGTGAAGTCTGGAATTTATAGGAAGGGACAGAATGTCAATATAAATCCTGCACCTCCAGTTCTGTATCTCTGTGCATCCACTGAAATTCCCCCAAACAATGGAGCTTGGATGTTTCCCTTACAGCTCATCATACTAAAAGATATTTTCAAATGCTGGTGTCACCTCACAGTAACAGCAGCACAAACACCTTCCACTGCCAGGCACATTGTGAACTAACACAAAACCCCGCAAAAAAAAAAGACACTCAAAATCTATACAGCAATCCCATCGTAACATAACAGTAATAACACCAAGGACTCAAACAACAATAACCATACCTGGGAAAAAGCAAGGGTAAATATTACACTGGGTCCTAGAATACCAATAAACCACCTACTGAGGAAACAAAACAAACCCGATTGCTATAGATCCCTATACAGACACTACATGCTAGCAGAATCTCTCATCACGGTCACACACACAGAGCAGAAACAGACCCTCACCAAATACAGAATACAAAATAAAGGAGCACAAATTAGACAAAAACTGAAATGGAAACTCCAAGAAGCCAGACTCCGTGTATTAACAATAGAAAAACAGAACCACCATTCCTCATAAAACAAATAAAATCAAGAAACATAAAGCATCAGTTATAATAGTAAAACCATAATAAAATAATATTTTAAAACTACTGATAAATAGATTTTCTATTAATTAAAATCATATACATTTTTTACAATTTCCCAAACACCAATAAAATATTTCAAAACAGCACATATATCAAATTACATCCATTAATTAAAACTAATAAGGATTTTAAAAAGCCCCTGCTGTCCCCTTCTGTGGGAGCTCTTGATTTCCAGTCACACTGATATTGTCGAGGATTAGGAGGTTATCCTCTCTCTCTCACACATACTCACATGTCCATTCTCTCTCAGACATAGACTGTCACATATATACACATTCATGCTCTTATATCCACCATAACCTCTCGCTCTCACAGACACTGACACACTCTCAGGCTCTAAGACACTCTCTCCCCCTCCACACCCCCACACACAAACTCTTACTCCCCTGGATTTTCTCATACACACTCATGCTCTCACACTCACTGGCTCCCTCACATACTCACAAACCCAGGCAGGCTCCCATTCATTTTCACACCACTCCCTCCTCATCCTCCAGGCATGCACACATTCATTCTCACAAACACACAGTCCCCAGGCAGGCACCCATGCATTCACACACATACACCCCCAGGCAGACTCCCATTCTTACACATGCACACACTAAAGGCAGACCCCCTCTCTTTCTTTTGCCAGCAACCTCGGAGCCTCTCTCATTCCTCTGCTGCCACTGTCACTGGTGCCACATGGCTATTGGGGAGGCGCCGATTGCTGCTACTGGTACTGAAGCCCATTCTGCTGCCTCCTCTGTGCAGGCCCCATGGGTTTTCACTTCCTCCATGCTGATCTCGTACATTGTGAGATCCACATAGAGAAAGTGCTATTCTTGTACAATCCCAAAGATTACATGTGCAAATCACTAAAAAGTAATTTTTTATTTTTTTTTACCTTTGCTATTTGATCTTAGTTTTCTAATCGGTTGGTCACAGGCTTTTTTTTCCCCACCTTCCCTTTCTTATTTTTTTCCACTTTCCTTTCTTATTTTTTTGCCAATTCCTTTTATATTGTCTTTTTTTCTATTTCTTTTCTCTCCATCTTCTTCCCTCAAATACACAGTCAGGTTCTCATTCTCATATGCATTTCTCTCTCACACACACACACAGGCTCTCACTGTCACATGCTGTCTCTCATACAATCATTCATACACAGTTTCTCACTGGCACATGCTGTCTGACTCTCACACACACAGGCTCTCTCTCACTCCCACATGCTGTCATGCTCAAGCACAGGCTCTCCCTGTCACATGCTCTCTCTCATACAATCATTCATACACACAGTCTCTCACTGGCACGTGCTGTCTGACTCACACACAGGCTCTCTCTCACTCCCACATGCTGTCTTGTTCAAGCTCAGGTTCTCACTGTCACATGCTCTCTCTCATACAATCATTCATACACACAGTCTCTCCCTGGCACATGCTATCTGAGTCTCACACACACAGGCTCTCTCTCACTCCCACATGCTGTCTTGCTCAAGCACAGGCTCTCACTGTCACATGCTGTCTCTCTCACATACACAGAGGCTCTCACATGCTGTCTCTGCAAACATTCAGATCCTCACTCCCACACACAGTTTCTCAACTCACTCTCACACACAATCTCTCATCTCAAATACACACTCTATAGGCCCTCAGCCTCTCTCTCACCTCTGGGCCTCCTCTTCACGGGTCGCCGCAGGATGGGTTCTGCAGTGGCCCTGATCTTCTCAGGCCACAGCGGCCCTGCTACCGGGCCTCTTCCTCTTCTCGGGTGACATGGGATTCACGGCGGCCCATAAGCGCTGCTCCTCTTCTGCACGTGCTGATGCTCCTCCCCCTTCCTGCCCATGTGGTTCCGGCAACGTTTACTTCCGAGGCCGTGCAGCCAGGAAGGAGAAGGAGCATCAGCGCATTTAAACACGACCTTTTTCTTCGGGCCGTGGTGAAGTGAGCTCCACCACGGCCCTGCTGATCTGCCTGCTATGTGTCGCTGCTCAGCCTCTAGTGGGATGAGGTCCACTGGTGGCCGCATGAGCCTCCCTGCGCCCGGGGGCATTGGCTCCCCTCGTGATACCACTGCTCGCGGCGCCCCCTAATACTTGGCGCCCTAGGCCCAGGCCTAGTTCGCCTAGTGCTTCCACCGGCCCTGCTAAAGAGTAATGAATCACTGGGACCAGATCATATAGACCTAAGAGTTCTGAAGAAACTTAAAACTGAAATTGCAGACTTATTTGTAGCAATCTCTTAATTTCTCATTCAAATTGGCTATGCTATGTGAGGACTGGAAGATGGCCAGTGTGGGGGTGATTCAGGAAATTACAGACGAGTGATCCTGACATTGGTTCTGGGCAAAATGGTAGAAGCTGTTCTAAAGAACAAAATTACTGACCACCTAGATAGACAAAGAGTAATGGGGCAAACCCACTGGCTAAGGAAAGCCTTGTCTTACAAATGTGTTAGATTTTTCTGAAGGGGTTAACAAACATTTGGACAAAGGTGAGTCTGCTGATATCTGGATTTTCAGAAGGCATTTGACAAAGCCTTTTATGAAAGACTTATCAGGAAATTAAACGTTCATGGGATAGAAGGTGATATCCTTCTATTGATTGGTAACTAGTAGTTATAGGATAAGAAACAGGGTAGGACTGAATGGTCATTTCTGTTAACAGAGAAAGGTAAACAATAGAGTGCCCCAGGGATCTG
Source organism: Rhinatrema bivittatum (assembly GCF_901001135.1). Lineage (NCBI taxonomy): Eukaryota > Metazoa > Chordata > Amphibia > Gymnophiona > Rhinatrematidae > Rhinatrema > Rhinatrema bivittatum. The sequence goes on from NC_042616.1 coordinate 454,477,850, forward strand.
TACAGGGCCCAGTGCTTTTTAATATATTTATCAATAATCTGGAAAAGGGAATGTTGAGTGAGGTGATCACATTCATAGATCCTACACGCTTATTCAAAGTTGTTAGATCACAAGCCAATAGTGAGGGAACTGCAAGAGGAGCTTGCGAGACTGGGGGATTGGGCATCTAAATGGCGCATTTAAAACAAATCAGAGAATGTATTTTTTTCCACTCAGTACGCAATTAAACTGTGGAATTTGTTGCCAGAGGATGTGGTGAAGATAGGAAAAGTTCATAAACAAACCATTATTAGCCATGTAGATTTGGCAAAACCACTGCTTATCCCTGCTTATGAGCAAGACCCTGCCGCGCACTTGTGATCTGGATTGGAGTGCTGGATGGACCTTTGATCTGACCCAGCATGGCATTTCCTAGGTTCCTTGTAACCTTAACCTTTACTATATAACTCTTATAGCATCATTTGCTGTGGGTGGGTGCTTCTGCAGTTCTGGTCTGTAATTAAGTCTTCCTTTAAGTGAATGAGGTGTAACAGATAACCTCTACGTGGGGTGCGATTTTTCTCAAGTAAGGAGGAGTCTTTTAAGAGAATGTGGATTTGGAACTCAAGGGAACAGGGGGTTCTGCTGATCTCCCTAAAGGCCGTCTGGGTTTCTCAGTCCAGAAGTGGCTTTACTTGTATTTCCATTGATGATGGTGTACCAAGATACAACTCTTAGGTTCTCCTGAAAAGAGTCCTGGGCACAGACATCAGCAAGAAGGTTTTTTTTTTCCCTTTCTGGATAATCCTCATTTTAAAGGAACTCGGTGCTCACCAGTGAGTAATAGCTGGGTTATCTGGGGAGACAGGCAGAGTGTCTTTGTTGTTTCTTGGATCTAATTGAGCTCTAATTGTTTGCCGCTAATGGGTAGTAGATTTCATTAACCCAGCTAATGGCTGTATTCTCTTCTGTTGGAGCTGTGACTCACATTGATTGTTCTTTACTGCTGATTCCCCAGATGAGCAAATGAATTGATTGCTAGCTGAATCCGATAAACCTTTGCATAGACTGCAGTTATTTGATCCCGAGTGACAGAAAAGGATTTAAGAGTAGATTTGCACATAAGCAGGGTAGTTAAGAGTCACAGAAGAAAAATCAGGTTTGTCTTTTCTGTTTCTTTGTCAGTATAATCAGTGGCAAACCTAAAGTATTTTGCACCCGGGGCGGATACTTCCTTTGGCACCCTCCCAAATGTATAATTTTAAAATTTACACACACAGAAAAATGTTTGGAAGTAAATTTTGGCTCAAAAAATCTTTCACATAAATATTGAAACTTAATATAAGGAATATATTACTTGGATTCTTATATATGTGATAAAAAGAGGAAAAGACCTTGGAATTATGACATATCTTGTTAATCAAACTTAAAATGTCATTGCCCACAGACAGCAGAGGGCATTGAGAGCTGCTGCTGCTGTTTGGGACCAGGCAGACTTCCACAGACTGACTGCCATCCCTGTAGTGGGCTGATTTTGGGATCTTGATGCTACCTGTAAGGTCATCCTTACCTTGCACGTATTATACAGATCCCCAAGCCTTACCAGTTCAGGGGTGCCAGTCAGTCTGTGGACGTCTGCCTAGTCCCAAGCAGCAGCAGCAGCAGCTCTCTAGGCCCTCTGCTGTCTGTGGGCCTCTTCCGTGGCCTGTGGATATTCTTGACATGACAATACTCCCTCACTCCTCCTCCCTAGTTGTCACACAGCAGCTGACACTCTGTTCGAACTATCAGTAAGTACCGTATGTATCATATTTGGTTTACTGTGCAAGGTACAAATGGTTGGGTACAAGATAGCCTTTGAGCCATGACATAGGTGAGGGGGCCAAAGATCAAATCTTGTGTGATGATGACTCTAACTTCCTCTTAACACCACACAAGCTCTATACTGTGTTGGCCAGCTAGCTATTGACCATCTTACATACAGGCCCATGTAAGCAGGCGTTAGCTATGAGCATGCAGTGTGAAGAAGGCAACAAGAGGCAATATTGAAGGTCCCCAGTAATAGACTTCTTTAGCTCTTGCTGTCTTCCTTAGGAGCATACACTGAGCGTTCAGTTGTATGGTCTAGCCCATATAATCTTGTCGGCTAGTTAAGTGCCTATTTGGAATGTGCAAGGGCATTCTAGCCTGCAAGGTCATGTGGAGGGCAAACTTTGTAACTAGTGAACCATTAACAAAAACACCACACAATGAAAAGAGCCAACCAGGAAGTGTATTTGTCAAACCAGTGACCACCTTATTAGGGAAGACATGTAGTCCACTGTTTGAAATCAAATCAAAGTCTTAGGCAATCAGAATCTGCAAGGACAATTTAGCACAAAACATTGTAAATTATATGAACAGCACATTCTGTGTAGACCTATACATACATTGTTTGAAATAGCATCATTACATACACGGGCTTAGCATCTTATCCTTTTGGCACAATCATGATTACAACAAAGACTATAGAAAGTGGAAGTGTCACCCCCAATAACTACAGTATAGCTCTAATGTTGGAGCTGATAGCAGCCTTGCTATCTGATGGCTAGGAAAAGGCCCCAAACAGTTCATGTTGAAAGAGTACACTCAAGGGGACAACCTAAGGGCCAAGGCAGCACAGTTCAAGTGAAGGCAGCAGGAACAGACCAAAGAGCGCAGGATGGAGGCAGGAGACCCAGAAGCAGACACAGCAACATGGAGGCAGGAGGTCCAGGAGAAGACACAGCAGCATGGAGGGAGCAAAGGCATGAGCTGAGATGAGATGAGACACCAACATCCGGAGCAGGAGATGAGACATGATGAGAAGAGGTAGCAGGTGGACCATGACTGGAGGCCGCGTCAAAGAGAATGAAATTTGGGCAGAGCATCAAGGAGGGTTTTAGAGTTAGGCTGCTGGACCACAATGGCTGAAAGTATACCATCCCTTCTGCGTGCTGGCACAGGAACTCTATAGAAAGGACGGGCCCAGTAGGCTTCTTCCATCTAGCTGGCACAGGAACTCTGTAGGGAGGCCCGCCCAGAATTGTTGAAACAACTCTTCTTATTTGGCATTCGATGCCACCACCTTTGGTCTTTATGGCCCTTTGCCATGTCATGGCTTGCTCCTTGGGGGGGGGGGGGCATGCCTTTTGGGGGCGTATCCCTCAGGAGTCTGTCAGCCCGGGGACTGCTGCAGGGTGTGGACTCTAGTGATACTGGAGAAGACCCAGATGGCAGCTCGGGTTTTCTTTACAGGATCTGCATCAGCACAATCGTCATGCTATTGACTGCTGCGGCCAGCATCGTATCATTCTACGTGTTTGCGGCAGTCTGATCTCGCAGAATCTAGTTCTGCCTATTGACAGCCCTCCTGAGGCACACTAGTTCTGCCCGTAAGTGTCGGAGGTGTACCCCATGCCTCCTTTCCAGCTGGTCCAGCTGCTCATACATGGACTCCTTTGTTGGTGGCAGGGATGTTGTTGGTGCTGGTGCCGGACCTGGTGCTAGTGCTGGTGGCAGTGCTGTGATGGTGGTTTGGAGTGCAGGAATTTGGGCCTCCAAATGTGGTATGAAGGATCTTCTGAGCTGCTCCTGCTGATGTTGTGGTGCTTCAGGCTGGAGCTGTGATCTGCTGGCTCGAGGTTGTGACAAATCTATTGGCTCAAGGCTCGGTTCCTCCATGAAGCTAGAGAGGTTGATGGACACATTGAGTGGGCTGGGTGAACCCAGGGGTTCTGGCATCTGCAATGGCTTCTGAGCCTGTGTCTACTCCTGTTCCTCCTCCTGATCACTCACCTGGGTTTGGGCATCCATCAGAAAGGGCCTGTGCAAAATATCTGCTCCACTGCTGGTCCCTGAGGCTTGCTGGCTGATCCCTGGGGCTTCCTAGCTTGGACCAGCAGCTTCATAGGCAAGAGCTGTGGAAACAAAATATAAGACATAAGTACCAATGGCAGCAAGTATTCTTTTTTCATTTGGCATCACAGGTGCACTTTGCTTCTTAGCATTGTGAGTATCTTATGCCAAATGATGTGTACACCTGCCTGCCCATTTACAGGTGAGGTGAATTTACCAGCTGGAGCTTGCGTGGTGCCCAGCAGCTTAGCCATGCCCTCGAAGACATCTGGCCCAGCCTTTGCACTAGGCGTTCCTCCATGGGGGTGAGGACGATGGGGCAAAGGGCTCCTCCTCCGGTCTACCGTATATTTTTATTTATGACCACTACCTTGGCTTTCAACTGCGCCTTGATGTCCTGGTACCCGTGGGCCACCTGCTCCCCAATTCGTTGGACTCCACTGTGCCTGCAGATGCCCTGGGCTACGTTGCACCAGATCTTGCCCTTGGATGCCTTTGAGGTCTTGGTCACCTGCTTACCAAACAGCATTGCATAATGTTCCAGGACCCCTGCAATGAACATCTCATTACCCTGGACACTGAACTTGATAGACCTGAGACGAGGGTGTCCTGCATCCCTGCCAGAAGGGATGCCACTTCTCCTTCCGGAGAGGTGTCCTCCCTTTCCTCATCCTCTTTCCCACTCCCCTCTCTTCCTCCCCCCCCCCTCCTGCTCCTGCACTGCCAACTTCCTTCCCCTCTGCCCTCTCTATCCCAAGCCTGCCTTCCTCCTTCATTTGTCCTCGCCTACCTATCCCCTTCCACTTCCCCCTCCCACCTCCTCCTATCCCTTCCCTCCTGCCTATCTCTACTCCTGCCCCTGCCCCTACTCCTACTCCTCCTTCCCCAACATTCTTGCCCTCATCCTCCCACATCCTGTCCTCCCTCCTCCCCTCCTCTCCTCCTCTCTCCCCTCACCTCTCATGCTCCATCCTCCTCACCACAAATACCACTCCAAACTCCACCACCATTCCTTCACTTCTCCTCACTCCTCCACCACCACTCCTCCACTCCTCCACACCAAAAGACAGACAGACAAACTGAACTAACAAACAAAAACCTTTACTCCAACAAAGAAGACAAAAGACCAAGGTAAAGGGAAACAGATGGCAACAGAACACCCGACAATGCGCTCAGGTAATCAGAAAAAGCTCCTACTCCCACTAAACCACTCGCCAACTCTCCTCTCCTGTCTTTCCCACACCTGACACACCCTCAAAGAGGCAGCTGTAGGAAGCCGGGATATATAAACTGGAAAAATAATGAACCACGCACTAATTTACGCTAGCCACATAAAATGACGCAGCACACAGTGACACTAGGCGCGACACGGTGACGCAATTCGTTGACACAACGCGAAGTGCGCTGACACAACACACCATGCGCTGACACAGCGCAGCATGTGTTATTTACCTATGCGATGCGGCAGGCTGCAAATTATCCAAACGCGCCCTTTTTTTTTTTTATGGCAGGCACTATTTTCGCTATATTTATAGTGATCTGATGAATCTAGGTCAAAGTTTAGGAAGATGAGTGTCAGGGGAAAGAAGAAAGGGAAAGTAATGAGGAGCTGCAGAGTGAACGTACTTGTAATCAAGTATAAGAAGTTTTAATTTTCTGCGGAAGCAGATGGGAAGCCCTGTGTACTAATTTGAGAAGAGGAGTTACATTATCAGAAGGACCATGTAGAACTTAGTTCCAATATGGAACTGGAAGTATGGAGGCATTATTTTGTGCTATCCTGTTATTCTATAGTCTGGTCCATCTCTACAATTTTTAAGAATATTTTAAGGCACTCATACAAATGCAAGGTATTCTTAAAACAGTCATTATGTCTTTGTTCGAATGTTTGGATGATAGGGAATTGACTGAAGTTGTGACCTCTGAGGCAGACATTTTTTCCCACCAAAATAGGGCTCCTGCTGGGTCTTGCTGATATACTGATATTGGGAATGAAAGTTATACTTTTGTGTGTGCTAAAAATAGCATACTGTGCAATAAAACCTTATCGCTCCCCCCCCCCCCCAACATACAGGTATTTGCTAGTTTTTGCATGTATAGATATGTGCTATTTCATACCAGTGAAGAATTTATTAAAGTTTAAACTTATTAAAAAATGTAATTTTGTAAAGCAAAAGACTTGTGCAACTTCTACTCTGTTGTACTGTCTTTATATCTTTCTATTGTGCTAATAAAAAGTTATTTAAATACACGTTGGTGGTCTTGTCTTTAAAGAGCCTCTTTAGTGTCCTTTTGCATGTTGGATTGCAGATATAAGAGATTAACCTGAACTAAAAAGCAAAGAACAATCTCCAGATTTCTGTGATAGCAAAGGAGGTCAGTAAGCTCTGACTATTGGCTTTGTGTGTCAGTGTAATACCATTTTTGGCTCTGGTGATTAACAGAAACATTTGCGTTTTCCTTTTCTCTAAAATCCCACTGAAATCTTTAAATGTATATATAAGTACAGTAGAATACTGACAGAAAACAACACTGAAAACCTGCACACCCAATGAATTAAAATTCCATTATATACATATAAGAGACCCAAAGATTTCTTATCAGGTGACCATGTGGCCTCAGTAGGAGGCACATATGACAAGAAGAAGAGTAGGAATTTGGATTGTTATAGACACACCCCAATAAACAGTACCTGAGAAATTTGAGGAGTAATAAAACTAGAGGCTCAGAATATTCTGGGGCTGTTTGAGTTTGGATCTAGAGGTTCTTCTAGATTCATCAAGAAGTCAATTCTGGAGCAGGCCATGAAGAGGTTCTAGAGGAATCTGGAGAGGATTCTTGGAGAAAGGGAATATCATAGGCTTTTTGCTTGCCTGGGATTTATCTTTTCCAGTAGTTTGTGGGATATGGAAGGACAGAAAGGACCAAGGTGCATCTAATGTGTCTAAACTTTGGAAGACCTGCTGCCATGTGGAGGAGTGCAGCAGCACTTTCCCTAGTTGGTGCTTGGATCATGAGTAGTGAGAGAGAGAGTAAGGCAGGAGAAATTAAAGGAAGGATTGATCATCCTGTTCAGAATATCTTATCATGAACATTCTTAGCAACTCAGGAGAGGATGAGAGACCACACTTTCTAGAAGGTAATTCAGATACAAAAATGGAGACAAGGATAGATCCTTATAGTAGCCTGAAAGGCTATCTATAGTCAAGGGAAGCCCCTGCATGTCTTTGATTTATGAAAGTGATTTCTATAACTGTGTTCTATGGATATTGCCAGAAGAAAGGATGTGTTCTGTCAACGAACGTATCACTATCCACCACATTTATTTATTGCATTTTTATACAACCCATTCAAAACTGACTTTGAGTGGTGAACAAATTAAAAATGAGGAGGCCAATATTATTCTGTTTCTACTAAGCGTTTCCCATGCACAATTTAAACACATAGCTTCACTCCATCTTTCCTTGTAGACAGAGGCCACTTTTTAAACTCAAAACTTTATTAACAGGCAAAGCAAATAAAGTCCTAGTGTGCATAAAATGAAGATAACTGCTAGCGTAAATTAGTGCGTGGTTCATTATTTTTTCAGTTTATATATATCCCGGCTTCCTACAGCTGCCTCTTTGAGGGTGTGTCAGGCGTGGGAAAGACAGGAGAGGAGAGTTGGCGAGTGGTTTAGTGGGGAGTAGGAGCTTTTTCTACTTTAAGCAGAGGCCCATTCCTGCTGTCGTCCATCTCTTCAGATGTCCAGGTATCCTGATGTCAAGATGGCTTCTCTGAGGTACTGCCCTCTGCGTACCTCTCTCTTCACTACACCTCTTTATCCTGTAAGTATGTACAGTTCTTTCTTCCTCCTTGTTTAACTCCTCAATGACTAACAGTGAGCTGCCAGGGCATTTCTAAGTTCCCTTCACAGCCTCACGTGTATCCCATTTGGCCCACTTTAACTTTAGTTAGCAGCTCTTGAATGCACTGTTCTGAAAATCAGTTGAGGTTTACCTCACTTCCAATCTTATTTGTGTTTGCTTTATGTGGTCCTGCTCCAGGCCCATCCACAGTGAACACCAAACAGAAATATTTGTTAAAGTATTTTGCTTTTTTCCTAATCAGCCTTTACATATTCCTCCCCTTCACATTTGAGTCTCACAATGTCACTTTTGCACTTCCTGCTATCATTAACATATATTTTAAAAAAAATCTTGTCCCCCTATTTTACCCTGTTTGCTATTTTTTCTTCTATTTGAATTTTTGCTTTCCTGACTACTTTTCCAGATAGTAGTCTTTTTTTCTAGATATTGTCACCTGTCTTCCTCTTTCTGTGATCTCTTATAGTTTATGAATGCTAACCTTTTCTCCCTTACCTTTTCAGCTACTTCTTTAGAAAACCATATCAGCCTTTTTTTCTTGTTCCTTTATTTACTTTCCTAACAAAAAAAGATTAGTTGCCCTTATATCTCCTTATAGTTTTGCTCACTGCCATTCTGTTTCCCCTAGATTTTCCCATCCAACTAATGACTCCTTGATATACTCTCTTATTTTTAAAAAGTTAGGTTTCCTGAAATCTAGGAACCTCGCCTTGGAATGAACCATACTATCCAGTGGTCAGCACTGGTCACTAGGGATGTGCATTCGTTTCATACGTTTCCTATACAAGCATGTAATATGAAACATATGAAACGTATGAAACGAATGCACATCTAATTGACATGTAATGGGAAACGTATGAAACAAATTAAATGAATGAAACGAATGCACATCCCTACTGGTCACTGGCTCCCAGATGATCATCCACTACAACATCAGAAATACTGTCCCTGTTGGTAAGAACCAGGTCTAGTATCATCCCCCTCCCATGTGGGTTTTGTTACCAGTTGATAGAACAGTTTTCATGGCAGAGAATCCAAGATCTCCCTGCTTCTAGAAGATACTTCAATTGGGATGTCCCAATCAACATCTGGAAGAATGAAATTTCCTAGCAGCAGCACCTTTCCTTTCACAGCAATCCTGTGAATATTTTCCATTAAATCTCTATCCATCATCCTCTGTCTGTGATGGAGGTATGAATATTACACCAATATAAATAGATGTTCTATTCCGTCTTTGCAGACTATTATTTATTTAAATGTTTTATATGCTGTCATTCCATTTGAGAATCACTAGATCAGAAGGTTTATAGGTAAAACATTCTTAATTATGAGTGTTACAAGGTGGACAAACATTCATAATAAATAGAAGTATTATATTGGTAGACATATAACATGAAACATAGCTAGATTATAGGGGTTTGCTAGGAGGGGGAGTTATTGTTCAAAACCTAATTTGGTTATCTGAGTCATGGGGAACTGGATGTTTCTGTTGAATAAGAAGCCAAGATTTTAAGTCGCTCTTGAATTTCTTTTTGTCCGATATTGTTCGAAGTGCCTCTGGCATGGTGTTCCATAGTTTTGGGCCAGCAATTGATATCACTCTATCTCTAGTTTGTGCTAGTTGAGAATTTTTTAAGTTTGGGATTTTAAGGAGGCCTTTGTTCTGTGATCTGAGAGTTCACGGGGGGGTTGTGAGGTTTAACCCACAGTGTCTCCTCCTTACCTCATAATCCCAGCTATGCTGTTGCTTTAATACTGTCCTTTATATATAATGCCACACCTTCTTCCTTCCTTCCTACCCGGTCATTCCTGAATAGATTATAGCTGAGTATAACTCTATCCCAGTCATAGTTTTCCATGTACCAGGTCTCTGTGTCAGCTACTATATCTAAATCAGCTTCTTCCATGACTACCTCTAGATTTGGGCCTTTATTCCCCATACTATGAGCATTAGTGTACATAGCTTTCCACATATTGTTTTTTTCCCCATATTTCCCATTTCTATATGAATATTTAATGTTTTACTTACACAACTTTGAAACTTCATGCTCCATTCCACTCCTCCTAGGATAGGATACACTGACATCTCTAGATTACATAATATTGAGGAGACTAGCACAGGAATTGTAGAGTATGGGAAACTCATCTACTCTCGCAGAATTGATGATCAAGGACACAAGAGATATAGAATACAAACTTTACAACTATAACATACATAATTCATCTCACACCCAACCCTAGTATCTAAGGTCAACAATTCCACTTTATTCAACTTCTAGAACTTACTTGAAGTATTATATCACTATCTGATCGCCCTGAGATTTACCCATACCAGCCTAAACTGTTTCATCCTGTGACCAGATTAGATGGTGGCATAGACATCATGGGCTATATAGCATGCTACAAACATTTTGCATATTTTGGCAGGAGAAAGCAAGAGAGAGCCTTTGATGTCTTTCATACAGCAAAAGCGAGTTTTCAGAAGGCTGAATGTTTTCTTAATTACTGCCATGGTAGAACAAAGAGCAGTCCTGACTTTCTCTTCAGAGCCATTAATTAAGTGTAGGGACATAGTGAAAAGATGAGACAGCAAACTACATATCCATTATCATGTACAAACACATAACAAAAGCAATATAGCACTCCTTACATATTTGTGACAGTAGGAAATGCAATAGTGGGTTATAAGAGTCAAAGGTGAAAGGCGGTAGGTAAGGGAAATACGTAGAGACTGATGAGGGAAAAGTGTCATTTTTTAAAAAATATTTCTTTTCAGTGTTCACGGAGGATGGGCTTGGCATAGGACCACAGAAACTGCCACAAGTAGAAATAGATGTGAGGTTCATCTCAAACAATTTTCAGAAGATTGTGTTCACAAGGAGCTAGCGTAGAATTGACTATTAATTGTTCTTATAACAGCTCTGTTGGCTTTGGAAGTGTTCCTCTGTATGTCTTAATTGTATTATCTATTTTATATTGTTTTATCCTTTTTTATTGTGCATTATATTCTACATCCTGCCTTGAACGTAGGAGGGTACAAGCTATAAATATTTTTAAATAAATAAATACAACTAAAAAGTAGATAAATCACTGGGGCTGGATGGCATACATCCAAGGGTATTAAGGGAACTAAAAGAAATTCTGGCAGCTCCACTGAATGATGTTTTCAATGCTTCTTTAGACTTGGGGAGTAGTTCCAAAGGACCTGAGAGAGGAGGATGTGGTTCCTCTTCACAAAAGTAAAAGTACCGTAAGTAGGAGGCTGAATTATAGGCCAGTTAGTCTGACCTTGGTGGTGAATAAATTTCTGGAATCACTGCTAAAACAGGAGATTAGTGCAGTTTCTGTAATCCAATCGATTACAAGATCCAATACAACAAGGTTTTACCAGAGGTAGGTCTTGTTAGGTGAATCAGATAAATTTCTATGGTGACCAAAGAGTTAGATTGGTGAAAGCACTAAATATATTTATTTATTTATTTATTTATTTATTTATTTATTTAAAGAGTCTTCTATACCGATATTCGTAGAGACATCATATCGGTTTACAGCAAAACTATAGAATGGAAATTACAAAAAACGGAGTGGGGAGGGGAGACATTAAACCAAAGGAAAGGCAAGGAAAGGAGCGAGAAACAATTGCAAGGGCAACTTGATGACAGGCAGAGCACGAGCTAGAAATAAGCTAGGAGCAGTATATACCAAAGTAAAAAAGTTGAATAGTTCAGCTCAGTTACTCACCTTGGAAAGGTGTTGAGGTAGTGTGATTGGGTTTGAATAGGGACCAACATTTGTTAATCAGCACAGCAGTGAGTCACTCAGGAAATCTAACTGAAAGGTCACTCAGGAAATTTAACTGAAAGGTCACGCAGGAAATCTCACTGAAGAGTCACTCAGGAAATCTAACTGAAGTGTACATCTCCTAAGGGATTATTTTGCACTACTTTACCTTAGAAGCACATTATAAATTAGAAGGAAAGAGCTCAGTAACCCATATTCCAGTGGAAACATTGAGAGGAGAGGATCACCTTGCTGGTGGCTGAAAGGAATCAGTAAGTTTTTGCTTGGGACATTGACTTTTTTAAAGGTATTGGGGCAAAGTTAACTATTTGGGAATATTATTTAGTGTGTTTGTGCCTTTAATAGTCAGAAAGGCAGTGAATAAACAAGTTAGACTGTTTGCATTTTTAAATAGTCAGTCAATAAGGTAGCAGTAGATAGTGTGTTTATTTTTAAAAGTCTGCAGAACTGAGTATTCTCCAGACTTTTAAAGAGCTGACTGTTTGTTTTTAATACTAACTGAGTGCATTGTATTGAAAAAAAAAAAAAAAAACCACAAAAAAAAACCAACCCACAAAAAAGTAGCCAGAAGCTAGAAATAAGCTAGGAGCAGTATATACCAAAGTAAACAAGTTGAATAGTTCAGCTCAGTTACTCACCTTGGAAAGGTGTTGAGGTAGTGTGATTGGGTTTGAATAGGGACCAACATTTGTTAATCAGCACAGCAGTGAGTCACTCAGGCTGACTAACTGAAGTTAGACTGTTTGTATCATCCATTGTACCTGAAGACTGGAGGATAGCAAATGTAACCCCAATATTTAAAAAGGGCTCCAGGGGCGATCCGGGAAACTACAGACTGGTTAGCCTGCCTTTAGTGCCAGGAAAAATAGTGGAAAATGTTCTAAACATCAAAATCACAGAACATATAGAAAGACATGGTTTAATGGAACAAAGTCAGCATGGCTTTACCCAGGGCAAGTCTTGCCTCATAAATCTGCTTCACTTTTTTGAAGGAGTTAATAAACATGTGGATAAAGGCGAACCGGTAGATGTAGTATATTGGATTTTCAGAAGGCGTTTGACAAAGTTCCTCATGAGAGGCTTCTAGGAAAAGTAAAAAGTCATGGGATAGGTGGCGATGTCCTTTCGTGGATTGCAAACTGGCTAAAGACAGGAAACAGAGAGTAGGATTAAATGGGCAATTTTCTCAGTGGAAGGGAGTGGACAGTGGAGTGCCTCAGGGATCTGTATTGGGACCCTTATTTTTCAATATATTTATAAATGATCTGGAAAGAAATACGACGAGTGAGATAATCAAATTTGCAGATGACACAAAATTGTTCAGAGTAGTTAAATCACAAGCAGATTGTGATAAATTGCAGGAAGACCTTGTGAGACTGGAAAATTGGGCATCCAAATGGCAGATGAAATTTAATGTGGATAAGTGCAAGGTGATGCATATAGGGAAAAATAACCCATGCTATAATTACACAATGTTGGGTTCCATATTAGGTGCTACAACCCAAGAAAGAGATCTAGGTGTCATAGTGGATAACACATTGAAATCGTCGGTGCAGTGTGCTGCGGCAGTCAAAAAAGCAAACAGAATGTTGGGAATTATTAGAAAAGGAATGATGAATAAAACGGAAAATGTCATAATGCCTCTGTATCGCTCCATGGTGAGACCGCACCTTGAATACTGTGTACAATTCTGGTCGCCGCATCTCAAAAAAGATATAATTGCGATGGAGAAGGTACAGAGAAGGGCGACCAAAATAAGGGGAATAGAACAGCTTTCCTATGAGGAAAGACTAAAGAGGTTAGGACTTTTCAGCTTGGAGAAGAGACAGCTGAGGGGGGATATGATAGTGTTTAAAATCATGAGAGGTCTAGAACGGGTAGATGTGAATCGGTTATTTACTCTTTCGGATAGTAGAAAGACTAGGGGGCACTCCATGAAGTTAGCATGGGGCATATTTAAAACTAATCGGAGAAAGTTCTTTTTTACTCAACGCACAATTAAACTCTGGAATTTGTTGCCAGAGAATGTGGTTAGTGCAGTTAGTATAGCTGTGTTTAAAAAAGGATTGGATAAGTTCTTGGAGGAGAAGTCCATTACCTGCTATTAAGTTCACTTAGAGAATAGCCACTGCCATTAGCAATGGTTACATGGAATAGACTTCCTTTTTGGGTACTTGCCAGGTTCTTATGGCCTGGATTGGCCACTGTTGGAAACAGGATGCTGGGCTTGATGGACCCTTGGTCTGACCCAGTATGGCATTTTCTTATGTTCTTATGTTCTTAAGTGCAATAATAATAATAATATAACTATGTACAGGCTAGGAGAATAGCTGGTGTAACAGTAGGGGGCAATTAGGCGGGGGCTGTTAAGGGTTTTGGGGGAAGGCTTGTTTGAAAAGCCAAGTCTTTAATAGGGATTTTAATTTTGCAGAGCAAGACTCTAGCCTAAGGTTCGTCGGTAAAGAAATCCAATGTATGGGGCCAGCAATGGATAGGGCTCGATCTCTCGTGGATGTGAGATGTGCCTTTTTTAGGGAGGGAACATGGAGGTTCGCTTTGTTGGAGGTTCTGGTGGGCCGATTAGGGCATGTAAGGTGGAAGGGGTCATCAAGCCAGTTAGAGTTATGTGTATATATGGCTTTGTGGATAGTGGTGAGGGTTTTATAGAGGATACGGGATGGGACAGGGAGTCAATGAAGGTCTTTCAGGATGGGGGTGATATGGTCATATTTACGTGCATTGGAGATAGTTCTAGCTACTGCATTCTGCAGCATTTGGAGGGGTTTTATGGAGGAGTGGGGTAGGCCAAGGAGGAGGGAGTTACAATAATCCATTTTAGATGAGAGTGTGGCCTGAAGTCGTTGGCATGAAGTAGTGGCTTCAGTTTTTTCATAACATTGAGTTTGTAGAAACCCTCCTTGAGGATTGTATTGATGTGTCTTTTTAGGTTCAATTGCTGGTCAATCTGAACCCCAAGGTTTCTGGCGCAGTACTGTGAGTGGAGTGTTTTGTAGATGTAGTGTATTTATTTGCATTAGAGCAAGGCCTTTTACATGATTCCACATAGCTGACTTGTAAACAAACTGAGTGTTCTTGGTATGGGCCCGAAAGTGACTGGGTTAGAAACTAATTGATTATGGGACAACAAAGAGTACTAGTAGGCGGAACTCACTCCATGGAAAAGGGATTTTTTCTCTGCCAGCTCTGTTCAACATTTTCATAAGTGATATTGTGGAAGGGCTTTTGGGAAAGGTTTGCCTTTGTGTGGATGATACCAAAACCTCCATCAGAGTAGACACCCTAGAAGATGTGTAAAACGTTAAGAGAGATCTAGTAAAGCTTAATGAGTGATCTAGAGTCTGGTAACTAAGATTTAATGCTAAAAAAATGCAGAGTCATGCATCTGGGTTGCAAAACCCAAGGGAGTTTTACAATATAGGGGCTGAAGTTCTTCTGTGCACAAACAAGAGCAGGATCTGGGGGTTTTCATATCTGATGATTTTAATGTGGCCAGCAGGAGAAAGGATGTAATGTTACCTCTTATAAGTCTCTGGTGAGACATCACTTGGTGTACTATGTACAATTCTGGAGTCTGCATCTTCAAAAGGATATAAACTGAAATGAGTCAACAGTCTTCATCATAGTACTTTGCAGGGACAGACTAGATAGATCACCGTGGTCTTTATCTGTTGCCATTTGCTATGTTACTATAAAGCACATGGAGGCACACTTAAATATCTACGAATATCGGTATAGAAGACTCTGCTTCAACGGCAGGGGGAATGACGAAAAGTGGATCTATATACAGACAACAACCAACAAAGACTGAATTACATAGTCTGGGTAAACAAATAAGCATGGGTGTAGCTTGCTTATTGCGGTAGTTACTACTCCTAACTAATTAAGCTAGATATTTCACTTAGATGCAGTTCCAACACTGCTCTGTACATTAATGGTGGGGTGGAAGGGAAATAGAACCAAAAGGTTACTAAGAGCCAAGAGTAACAGATAAGTATGAGAGAAAAAAAGTGCAAAACTTGCTGGGCAGACTGGATGAGCCGTTTGGTCTTCTTCTGCCGTCATTTCTATGTTTCTATGTTTCATGGAGGAAAGAAGGTAAATGGGAGGTATGATAGAGACATTTAAATACCTCCAAGGTATCAATGCATAAGTGGTGAGCCTCTTTCAGTGGAAAGGAAGCTCTGGAATGAGGGGTCATGGGATGAGTGTGAAAGGGGGTAGACTCAGGAGTAATCTAAGGAAATATTTGTGTAGAGAAATGGAACAGCCTTCCTGAGGAACCAGTGGAGGCAAGGACAGTATCAGAAGTCAAGAAAACATTGATCAAGCACAGAATATCTTTGAGGAGGAGGAAGAGACCATAGAGATGAGCAGGAGATATAGATGGGCTTGTATGGTTTTTTTCTGCTATCATGTTCTGTTTCTGTGTTTAACACTAAATATGCAAACTCTTTCACTTCCGTTCCTATACAAAAGATATCTGCTCCCAGGATCTCAACCACATATGTATTTATGCTCTACATACATATGTAGGATGCTCATGTATGCCTTAATACATGAGCATCCTAGCAAGACTCGGGAAGCTTAGCCATGATATCCATCACCAGCAAATGAATCAAAGCACATCTGCATGTTCAAACTGTGGCAGTGTTTACTATTTTAATAGACGGCTTTTCATACTCTTTGAGGAACCAAACGCATGTGTGTATAATCCTTAGGTCCAATAGAATGGAGGATGTAAAAGAAGCCCCTTTATAACTGCGGTACTTTAGAAAACTGCAGTAATGAGGGGCGGGGGGCCGAAACGGGAGGGCGGTCCTGCGCTAGCCGGCAGCAATCGCACCTCCACGGTGCGATCGCTGCCGGCATCGTGCCCAATAACTACACCATAGAAGGTGTAGTTATTGGGCGCGAAATAGGCAGCAAAAAGGCCTTTACCTTTTCGCTGTCCGCGCCATCCTCGCAGAGTCGGCCCCGGTGACGCCCCGACTCCTCCTCTTCCGAGGCCGACTCTGCCCCAATGTAGGTAGCGCAGGCGTGTGCTACCTTCGCTAGCTATCGCAGGCTTGCGCTGTTAGCACAAGCCTGCAATAGCCTTAGAAAACAAGGCCCATAGTCTCCTATCCCATTACTTTTTAGTTTTCTTAGAAGCCTCTCATGAGGGACTTTGTCAAACGCCTTCTGAAAATCCAAATACACTACATTTACCAATTCACCTTTATCCACATGTTTATTAACCCCTTCAAAAAATGAAACAGAGTTGTGAAGCCAGACCTCCCATGAGTAAATCCATGCTGGCTTTGTTCCATTAAACCATGTTTTTCTAAATGTTCTGTGATTTTGATTTTTAGAATAGTTTCCACTATTTTTTCCAGCACTGAAATCACCCCTGGAGCCCTTTTTAAATATTGAGGTTATACTGGCCACCTTCCAATCTTCAAATACAACAGATGATTTTAATGATAGTTTACACATTTTTACTAATTGATCTGAAATTTCATTTTTTTGTTCCTTCTGAACCTTTTGGTGCATACCATCCAATCCAGGTGATTTGCTACTCTTTAGTTTGTCAGTCTGGCCTATTATATCTTCCAGGTTTACGGTGATTTAGTTCAGTTTATCTGACTCATCACCCTTGAAAACCATCTCCAGAACTGGTATCTCCCCAACATCCTCATTAGTAAACACAGAAGCAAAGGATTCATTTAATCTTTCCGCAATGGCCTTATTATCCCTAAGAGCCCTTTTAACACCTCGGTCATCTAACAGTCCAACTGACTCCCTCATAGGTTTCCTGATTCAGATATATTTTTAAAAGTTTTTATTATGAGTTTTTGCCTCTACTGCCAACTTAATTTCAAATTCTCTTTTAGCCTGTCCTATCAATGTTTTACATTTAACTTGACAATGTTTATGCATTTTCCTATTTTCTTCAGATGGATCCTTTTACCAATTTTTGAAGGATGTTTTTTTGGCTAAAATAGCCTCTTTTACCTCACCTTTTAACCATGGCTGGTAATCCTTTGGCCTTCCTTCCACCTTTCTTAATGCATGGAATACATCTGGCCTGTACTTTTAAGATGGTATTTTTAAACAATGTCCACGCCTGTTGAACACTTTTAACCTTTGCAGCTGCACCTTTCAGTTTTTTCTATTTTCCTTATTTTATCACAGTTTCCCTTTTGAAAATTTAGTATTAGAGCTTAGATTTACATTTTGTCCCATGCCCCGCCCCTTTTTTGAGAAGTTCTGAGATGTGTGTGCTGTAGGAGATATGGGCATATCCAGTTGGCTTTTAAAATCCGCTCGGTGTGCATGAGCCCAAGGTATTCACTCATCTCCTGATTTCGGCGTCAGGCTTTTTAAAATTCACCTTTACGTGAAAGAAAAAAAGCCCCAAACAAACATAAAGTCCACAGTTCCCCCTTCCTCCCTGCATTCACAAGACACACCGCTGGTGCCCTGAACCCTCCCTGCCCCAATCCCCCATTCCTGATATCCAAAATTCTACATGCTACCACCCCAAACCCCAAACCCCGCACTCCCGCAATTCCCCTTCCTTGCTTAAACAAAATCCAAAATGTGGGCATGCGCATGCCCCATCACCTGAAACCCCTGAAAGTCTTCCCCAAGCTGAGCAGGAGGAGGAGGACCCATTCTTATCTCCTCCCACCTAATGCTGGATACTGAGGCAGGAGGGAGTGAGCATGGGGCCTCCTCTCACACAGCTTGGGGAAGACTTTCAGGGGTTTGAGAGGGAGGCAGTTTCAAGGTGTTCACCTTTCAGGTTTTATTTAAGCTGGGAAGGAGCACCGGCCACTGTGTTCCCTAAATGCATGTTGGGAGAGAGGATGATGGTGCCGGAGATCAATTTTATTTTTAATGTTCAAGAAGGAAGGTGAGTAGCTAGCATAGAAAATCAGCATTAATTGCCTAACTTTCTCCCCCCCCTGACTGTGCCAGTGAAAAAAAAAGATAAAATGAAAAAAAAAAATGCATCTTACAGGTCAGGCCCTCTCTCTCCCTTTCTCTAAGGGAGAGTTGCAAGCTATGTACTTCCTCCATGTCATCATTTTTTGCAGACTTCACCCCTCCCTCCTCTGTTGATGGGGTTGCTGCTACAAACTTCTTCTTCAGTGCAAACTTAGAAATGGAATTTCAGCACAGGGGCGCTCTGCATTACCACTTACTGGCACAACACCAAATCTACACCTTCACTCTATGTACGGGTTCAATCTCTATGCCAGAGAATGGATTAATCTTTTGCCAAGGAAAACTACTCTGTTGCAGGGCCAAAGGGTCCCTCCTCTATCATAATAATAATAATCATAATCATACCACTGATTATAATACTTACAGTTTCCTGAATGTAATCCGCTTTGAAGTGCTGAAAGACGGAAAAGTAAATAAAACAAATAATAATAACTAAGAAAAAAAGGAAGTTGTCATCCAACTTAAGACATATGGCAAAGCTGGAACAATTATTTTTTAAAACGTCCTAGGCCAATTGCCTAAGTGTGCTGTCAGAATAGGTTCGGAGCCGAAAAAATAGCTTTAAACTCCCTGGGCCACAGCTAATTCAGAGGCATACAAAAAAAAATCTCACATAATATATTTTAAGTTGCAGATAAAACTCAAGAACTTATTTTATAATGTAAGAAATCCCAAGAAGCTAATGTGTCTACAATTAAACTGTGGATCAGGTAGCTTAAAGCTCTTCTTTCTGCTCCGGGACCTGTTATAATGGCGCACTTAGGCAATTGTTGTAGGAAGTTTTAAAAATTAATTGTTCCAGCTTTGTCATATGAGTTAAGTTGGGGGACAGATTCCTTTTCCTCTTGATTATTATTTCAGCTCTTTCTTGTTTTTCTGGGACTCTTTTTGCATTTCTAATAATAACTAAACAAGATTTGTCTTGCTGAAGCCACACAACTGATCCCTGCATAGTGGTGCTTCTGATTTTAACTGATCCAATTTAGAAGGCGATGGTGCTGTAGCTGCTTCTGGACAGAATTCTGATGCTTGTGTGTCTGCAGGCAGACCCATGTGCTCCTGCTCACTTCAGTCCTGATCTGCAGCATCCCATTCTAGTCTAGAATTGGCTTGCAAATAGTTGGGTCTATTTCAGATATGAGTACTGAAACATCTGTGAGTAAGCAAAACCTCTTTAGTATTTTTTTCAAGGTTCATTCAAATCCCATCAGATATAGGGGCCTATTTATTAAAGAGTGCAAATGAGCCTTAAGGAACCCTGTTGCGCATTAACATGTGTCGTTAGTAAATAGACCTCACTGATACGAATGAAAGTCATGCTAAAATCAGCCCATTAACATGACTTAGTAATGCTTAATGGGTGGATTTTATTACAGGTTAGTGAATCAGCCTCATAGTTTTATATTGCTTAGGGGTGTTAGAGATACATTATAGATGTATCTCTAAGCTATATCATAGACTAGCGAAAAGTGCCTGGTATTGCTTGGGTAGTCTGATCTATAACGTACCTATGTGCCTATATGTGCGCCTGTTTGCGTGTATGTATGCGCATATATGTGTGTGCATTTGTGCATGTGTGTGTGTGTGTGTCTGTATGTGCCTGTGTGTGTGTACGTGAGCCTGAAAGACAGGGCTTTGCAGATGGAGTAGTTTGTCTTTGCACAGTGCACCTTCTACTATTCTGGGTGCCACCTGGTGGCCAAATATAGGCATGACAGGGTGATTGGTTCCCATCATGTGGTGCTTTTCCAGTCTTGGGGGACACTTCATGGCCCTCATCTGGTTCTCTTGACTACTGAAGCTTCTTACATGCTCCCTTCTGCCACAACAACCATTTGTATTTTCCCTTATCCTCTGCCCTGTCCCCCTCCCAAAAAAACAAAAACCAGCCCCTAAACGCATGTATACACACACACAAACACTTCAAGAAAAGTCTGGATTTGCTACATCACGGAAATAACAGGAAAGAAAAGAAACAGTTTAATCTGGACAAAAACCTCTTTTGCAACAAGGGGTTACTCCAATAGCCACATTAGATCTGCACGCTGCCAATCAGTCTGGATTGCAAGCTACAAAGCAATCAAATTCCCTTTTCTTGATTAAGCAGAGATATGCTGCTAAATATCCACATGCTCAATCCTACATGAAAAGATAAAGCCCAGATGTTACTTGTGTGCAAGTGCAGCAAGGAATGAATGCAGTTTGCTAAAGGGGCTAGTCGTATGACCATGAATCATTCTCTTCCTAGTGGATTGTATAAAATAGCAGAGACCTGAATTAAGACAAATAGAAATGCTGATAAATCTAGGTGTCACAATAGAGCATTGCTCAAACTTTTTGAGAAGAATTTAGGGTTCAATCCACCCCCTGGATGTTTTCTTACATACACTCATTTCTTGCTGCTTCACTCACATTGGCTTCAGCCCACCTATATAACGCATCTGGTTTTCTCCTTCCCAATCATGGCCTCATTGTTGTTCTAACTCAAAGCCTCTTTTTTTTTTCTGAATGTTTTGTCTGTATATTTTGACTAGATTTAAAACTCCAAGGAGCAAGGACTGCTCTTATCTGTCTCTGTAAATCACTGTATATGCCCGTTATCAATATACAAATGAAAATAATAATAATAATAATATGGCATTTACTATCTCTTAATACATCCCAAATCTGTTAGATCTCTCAAGGGCGAATATCAGAAAAAGCCCAAATGGTAATTTAAGCAGATAGTTGGGAGATATTTGGTGAAAAAAATAGATACTCATTACAACCTTAAATAGATAGTTGATGCACATGTAGGAGGACCTGCCACCATAGATGCTCCTCTAATGCCCTTCATTCTTCCCAGAGACATGACCACAAACCTCTAGTCACCAAAATACATACAGTATGCACCTTTTATTCACCTCTGGAAACCCTTTCACCCAAATATATGTACTCCTGGCAGAGACTGATGCAATTCCAAACCAGAAAGTTGCCAAAGCTGCCTAGCTCCCATTATGTCCTACGGATGGACATCTGACACTTTGGCAAACACAGGGCAAGCCAGCTTGAAAAAACTCTTCATTTATTCTATTAGACAATAAAACCCCAAGCACCTTCTCCCACTTTTAAAGACTGGCTTATGTTTGCCAGGCAAAAGCTGCTTTTAAAGTGCCAGCGTTACTTTTCCTTTAAAAAAAATGCTTTGGCTTATCCTTACACTTACATTAACCAAGACAATATGCACACCATCTCTCTAGTCCTACTTCTATTCACATCCTGCCTCCCTCTATCACTCTCTGAATAAAGGGAAAGAGATAATGAAGTATGTGCATGGTGGAGTTAATTTTCAGTAGCCCATCCAAGTGCAGGGACTTTTGAAACAGGGGACTTTGAAGGCAATTAAAAAAAACAAACCAAAAAAAACAACCTATGAATGTAGTTTTTCTACATACCATACTGGGTCAGACAAATGGTGCATCAAGCCCAGATCCTATTTCCAAGAGTGGTCAAACCAGGTCACAAGTACCTGGCAGAATTCCAAAAGGTCGATAGATTCCATGATGCTTATCCCAGGGATAAGAATTGGATTTCCCCAAAATCCACCTTAAAAATGGTTTATGGACTGTTTTTTCCAGGAACTTGTCTAAACTTTTTTAAAACCCAGCTACACTAATGGTTTTCACCGTATCTTCTGGTAACGAATTCCAGAGCTTAATTATGTGTTGAGTAAAAAATTATTTTTTCTTATTAGTTTGAAATGTATCATCTATTAACTTCATTGTGTGTCCCCTGGTCTTTGTACTTTTGAAGGAGTAAACAACGGATTCACATTTACTCGTTCTACTCCACTCATTATTTTAAAGACCTCTATCATATCCCCCCCTCAGCCGTCTCTTCTCCAGGCTGAACAGCCCTAACCTCTTTAGCCTTTCCTCATAACGGAACTGTTCAATCCCCTTTATCATTTTGGTCGCCCTTCTCTTTCCCTTTTCTAATTCTGCTATATCTTTTTTGAGATGCAGTGATCAGAACTGCACACAATACTCCAGATGTGGTCATACCTGGACTTTGCACCTTCTTTTTCTGCAGTGGAGACAAGGGAGAGAAAGTAACTAGGAGGACTGGAAGATACCATGCATTTTACTTCCTCAGATTTAAGTAAGCTCCTAGAAATGTCTTATTATTGTGGTTAAAAGCATAGGCCTCGTGAACTCCACATGTACCTTTTGGTAGGGATGTGAATCGTTTTTTGACGATTTAAAATATCGTCCGATATATTTTAAATCGTCAAAAATCGTTAGAGCCGCGATACAATAACAATTCCCCTGATTTATCGTCAAAAAATCGTAAATCGGGGGAAGGGGGAGGGGAAGGGGGAGGGCGGGAAAACCGGCACACCAAAACAACCCTAAAACCCACCCCGACCCTTTAAAATAAATCCCCCACCCTCCCAAACCCCCCCAAAATGCCTTAAATTACCTGGGGTCCAGAGGAAGGGTCCCGGTGTGATCTTTTACTCTCGGACCTCCGGTGCTTGTAGAAATGGCGCCGGCGCTACCTTTGGTTTTTCCGTACGGAAAAACGATTCGCGGCAGGAGATCGCTCCCGGACCCCCGCTGGACCCCCAGGGACTTTTGGCCAGCTTGGGGGGGCCTCCTGACCCCCACAAGACTTGCCAAAAGTCCAGCGGGGGTCCGGAACGACCTCCTGCAGTCGAATCATGTGGTCTACGGCTGGCGCCATTTTGCGCAAAATGGCGCCGCCATTTTAGGGTTGTTTTAGTGTGCCGGTTTTCCCGCCCTCCCCCCCACTGGACCCCAGGTAATTTAAGGCATTTGGGGGGGGGGGTTCGGGAGGGTGGGGGATTTATTTTAAAGGGTCGGGGTGGGTTTTAGGGATGTTTTAGTGTGCCGGTTTTCGATTTACACGATTTTCACGATATTTAAAAAACCCAAACAGCGACGATCCGATTCCCTCCCCCTCCCAGCCGAAATCGATCGTTAAGACGATCGATCACACGATTCACATCTCTACCTTTTAGCTGTTCTGAGGAGGGCAGTTTCCAGACAGGCCCAATGTACTGAGGTAAATATCCTCAACATAGTGAAACCGATCCTAGATCCTGCAACAATACCAGCATACACGGCACTCTGGCGGGCTACTGAAAACCACCTCCGATATGCACGCTCCTCATTATCACTTTTTCCCATTATTCAGAGAATGAGATGTAACTGCAAGTAGGAGTAGAGCAATGGTATGCATGCCGTCTAGGCTAATGTAGGCGTTAGGAGAAGCCAAAGCATTTTTAAATGCTGGCGGACCTAGTCTCATTGATCTTAAGTAAGTTTTTGTACTAACAGAGGTTCTTAAGTTTTGTTTGGTTATTTGTTATTTTTTTCTTTATTTTTAAGTCACATGCTCTCCATTTTTTCTGGGGTTTTTTTCCCAAGACATGTAAGACCTCTGAGTTATATATTTTTTTCAAGTACAGAATTGGAATAATTTTGTTTGACAAAGTCAACAAATATTTTTCTGCCAGAAACTTATTCTAAGTTCAAAGTTTGGCTGAATCAAGGTTTATGAGGTTAGCCCACAATATGCATCATATTGTATCACATGTCATGTCATCTTTCCCCCACTCCATGGGATGCCTTAGCACTGTGCTTACACAGTGCAGGTTTTGCTGTACGGCTTTTGTAGTGCACAACATGTTTAACATCCTCCCCTCTCAGTTCCTCAGCCTTTTCTTTGCCTACTCTGTGCTGAAAGTACATAAGCTCTGCAGGATTTCTTTGTCCACTTGCAATACATTCTGGGTGCAGCCAGCAGGAGACAATGAGCTCCAATCAGACTTTTGTGCTCCGCTGGAATGAGGGTCAGGAAGAGATAATCCACGAGACTGGGATTCTGCCCTCTTCAGCTGCCCTACTCTTAGCTCTCTGATCTCTCACGCTTGTTTTTTTTACCATGGGGCTCTGTCACTGCTACCTGCGATCTGTTTCGCCTCACGGCTGCACGACTCTGAAACCGTGAGACGGTAATTAAGAAATTAAACTGAGAGCAGGAGTTGAAAGGTTGGCTCTTGACGTCACCCCTTTTGGTATTAACTCTGTCACTGGGTTCTAATGATGTTGCTTTTTCGTGCAGTCTGTTACTATGGAAATATTTTTTCATCCTTTTTTTTTTTTTTGCATTGCTTTTTTTTTTTGGTCTGGCAGCTTCCTTCTACACTTTTGGGAGTCCAGCTCAATGGAAAGGAGCTAGAGCACCATGAAGCTTCAATCACAAGTACCTATGGTTTCCCCCCTTCGTTTATAACCTGTACCCAGTCTAGCCTATCGCAGTGAAGTTCCTAGGCCAGGAACCCGCTGACTGTGGCTCCCTCTGGCATGTATGCACCCTAAGTCTGGCTAGTAGGTGTCACTGTTGCAGTGGCTCAAAATCCCTCCCCCTCAGGGGTTGTACACACTCTCTCCACAGCATCTCCAGCCAGCCCAGGGAGCAGTAGACCTGCTGGGAATTTAACCTAGGCGCTTCCTCATAGTGCACAGCTACATCGTGAGCCACTAGAGTCCACCCTTGTGCTGTTGCTTAAATGCCTTCTCTCCTTCTTTTCATCAACTTCATCCTTTATCAGCCTTTCCTTTTCTTCTGTTTCATAATTTCCACTTAGGGGTAGATTTTAAAACATATGCCCCGATTTTATAACATGTGTGCGCTGGCACGCGCATATTATAAAATCCGTTGGCCGCCTGCACACGCGCGCCGCATCTTATAATCCGTGTGGGTGGCGCGCGCAAGGAGGGGTGAATTTTTGCAAAGTCTGCCTGGTGACGCAATTGGGCCTTCCCCAGTTCCCTCCCAGTCCGCTCCAATTAAGGAGCGGACTGGGAGGGAACTTCCCTAACCCCCTGCCTAACCTTCCTTCCCCTTCCCACCTCCTAAAAGTAACCTACCTTGCCTCAATGTTTTAATTTTTATTACTTATTGCTCCTCAGGCCTCCATCCCGCTTTGCCCCCCCCCCCCCCGCTCCCCAGCGATCCCTTTCTCAGGGCCCGGCACTTGTGCGCATATCGCTACTTAATCGGGTGGCCGGGCCCTTTTGAAAATGCACGCAGCGCGTGCAGGGCCCGGCCACGCGCGGAAGTGGCGATTTTTACGCGTGTAGCCGATTTAAAATTCGGCCCTTATTGTCTCTCCCCACTTTTTCTTCCCATCTATGTGTTTCACTCATGGCCGGACTTAAGATTTTGGCACCCATAGATAGAGTGCCATGGTGGCGCCCCTTAGAATATGTGCCAGCACACTGCCCTAAAGCAGTGCCTGAATATTTGGCATCTTCAAACTTTGGCACCCTAGACAGTTGCCTATGTTGTCTATGACTAAATCTGGGCTTGGTTTCACTTCCATCCAGGACTGTTTGCCAGGCTAAATGGTGCCATGGGTGGTCCTGGGGGGAGGGGGGAGGGAAAGAGAAAGAGAGTTCCTCTGTAATGTCTGGTTACAAGGGTATCCATCGCTCTCCCTTCACTCCCCAATGGTTTAATCTGCACCATATCTTTTTTTTATAATGCTTCCTCCACCATCCCCTAATCCACACACCTCTCTCCTTGCTCTAGCCCAGTGACTGCTGTTCTTGCTGTGGCACCAGCACTTCTGCTCATCCTCGCTAATCGGCTATTTGAACCACAGAGAACTACAGAGCCCCATGCGGTTCATGCAGCTGATATGTGAAATGAGTGAGCCATGGGAGGAAATGCAGAGGGACAATCCTGTTTCCATCCAAATCTTTGTCTCATATTTTCAGTCTTTTCTTCCTCCTTCATTGATCTTTCAAAGTTTTCAAACTCAATCTTTCCTATGGCTTTCTCCTTTCATTTTATGTTTCTCTTAGTCTTTTTTTCTCTATCTCATTCTCCTTCTCCCCTGTTATCCTTGTCTCTATGGTAATTTGGAATTTTATAGGTGTTTTCTATATCAAATTTACAGATCAATGAACTAGTTTGTTTTCATAACATTTTCCTAATTGGATGACATTAACATAACATCTTCTCAATAGGATGGAATTGTGATTTTATTTCATATATATTTTAATGAGGCTGGGATTATTGTAAATCATATGATTTCTTGAAAATTGAGCCCAGAAGACAGAAATGAAACTTAAGACTAAACTCATATTTTTTTTTTACTTTTCACCTACATGTTAGCATTTCAGCATATTTTGTCATATCAGCAACATTCCATAATTCTACAAAGCTAATCAGTGGAAATTCACAGTGCAATAATATCTTCACAGGAAAACTAAAGTAAAGTGGTGCAGCTTGGTAGAGAGAAGTTTGGGGCAGTGCCAGGTCAGATTATAGCTGTTCACTGTGGCTGCCCGATGCTGGCTGCTGATGCTCAAGCAGTGTGAAGCTCTTTGCCATGTGAGCTAGTATAACGTTTTCTCTGTGCTGAAATAGAGATTAACATATGGCAAAAAACTACAAAGTAATACTTTTTTATTTGTCTAAATACATTTCTTGACTAGCTTTGGGGAATTAACATTCCCTTCCTCAGAAAGAAAGAGAATAACATTTTTCTCTGACATGCTCATTTTGTTTTGTCTTGATGAAGTAAGTGCCAACTTCCAAAAGCTAGTTAAGAAATGTATTAAGTTCATCCAATAAGAAATTATCATCTTATATTTTTAGGGTGTTTGTTGACCTTTATTTCCATGCATTCAAGTGAACTTACATGGCAACCGCATTATGTCATCTCAGTTTGAGCAAAATACAGGCACCTTACTAAATACGTTAAAGTGCAGTTAGTGTAGCTGGGTTCAAAAAAGGTTTGGATAAGTTCTTGGAGGAGAAGTCCATTAATGGCTATTAATCAAGTTTACTTAGGGAATAGCCACTGTTATTAATTGCATCAGTAGCATGGGTTCTTCTTAGTGTTTGGGTAATTGCCAGGTTCTTGTGGCCTGGTTTTGGCCGCTGTTGGAAACAGGATGCTGGGCTTGATGGACCCTTGGTCTGACCCAGCATGGCAATTTCTTATGTTCTTATGTTCTTACGTTCATTTTTTGAAGTTGTCAGACTTTGGTGTGCATAAAGTTCATGCATCTTTTATCATGGGCAGACTGTATGATCTCCTTTCCAAAGTTCACACTTCAGTTGTTCATCCTACAAGCAATTTTGAGGCAAGTTGTTTACATGCATTAATGCATACAAGGAGCTTTTAAAATTACCCTCTTACAGATCAAATCTCATCACAAATGAAATGCACAGAACCAAAACAGTTGCTTAATGATTTTGGTTTTATTAACTGGCAACTGGATTAACTAGAGGGCTGCCACGGCCAGCAAAGCAGGACTTCTCAATCCCGTATAAGTCACCTCACAGCCAGTCAAGCTTTCAGGAGATCTACAATGAATATGCATGAGATATATGTGCATATACTAGACATTTGGTATATAGAATGTTTTCTCATGCATATTCATTGTGGATATTTTGTAAACCTGATTCACTATGGGGGCCAACAGCTCTGTGCCAGAGCCTATCCAGGTGTAAATAACACTGGGCAACAAATTTTCACAAAAGTCATGTTATGGAAATGAAATTAGTCAATTCTTATACATTTCCATGTGCTAAACATGAATGTGACTGTGAAAATGCAAAATTGGCTCTTGTTTGTTTGTAATATGCAATAATATAATTACATCTTGAACTGTATGCCAATAGCTCACTGGGCAACAAATTTTCACAAAAGTCATGTTACTGAAATGAAATTAGTCAATTCTTATACATTTCGATGGGCTAAACATGAATGTGACTGTGAAAATGCAAAATTGGCTCTAGTTTTTTTGTAATATGCAATAATATAATTACATCTTGAATTGTATGCCAATAGTAGGAGACCTACAGTTAATACCGTTTGAAAAATGAAGTCATAGAATACGTCTTAGATTTCTTTGCTTGTCTCTTGTACACCTGTTCAGGAGCATCTCTGCGGAGTGTCCAGCAGTAGTCAGCCAGCATGAATATTTCAAATGCTCACCCTTTCTGACTGGGCTTCATATAGTACACTGCTGACGTCAGCTTACTCAGCAGCAGCATGGCAGTAGAACTGCATTGCATCAGAAAATGATGTAATAAACTCTGGATGATGTGTGCATGATGGTATTATGCAATATGATGCAATATTACATCATTCTAGGCTTATTTACAGTCCTACTGGATAAATTTACATGACTAAACATAGAAAGTGAACTATATTAAATATCTTCAAAACGAGAGCCAATAAAAACTTTTCATGGTCATATTTGTGTTCAGCACATCAAGATACTACAGACTCAGAGTAGGACCTTTTTAGGTCAGTAACACTTTCATTGTTGCCCAGTGTAATGTAATGTAATTTGTCACTCTTATTCATTCTTGGAATCTTTTGAGTTGTTGTCACTTTGAGATTTCTGTTGATTAGCAGGGCGGGGCAAGGTAAGAAGAAGAATAATATGTATCATAGAAATGTGGTGACCTATCTAGTCTGCCCATCCACACCGACTGCTCAGCTTTACAATTCTTACCACTGCTTCAGAGATCCTCTATGCTTTCTTGAATTCAGATCTCCACCGGGAGACTGTTCCATGCATCCACCACTCTCTCTGTAAAGAAATATTTTCTTAGATTACTTTTGAGTCTAATGAATTTCACCTTCATCCCATCAACTTTCTCTGTTCTACCCCTTCCTGCTAATTCACACTATCTCTCCCTGCCACCACCACAACCACTTTTCCTTCTCCAGGGATGACCCCAGCATTCTTCCCTTCCTCCATCCCTGACCCCAGTACTCTCTTGTTTTCTATCTTTTGAACAGATGGAAATCTACAACAGGACACTGCTCCCCTATCCCATGACGTTTTAATTTCCTAAGAAGTCTCTCATGATGGACTTTGTCAAATGCTTTCTGGAAATCCAGATACATCAGTTGGCTCACCTTTATACACATGTTTATTTATGCCCTCAAAAAAATGTAGCAAATTTGTGAGGCAAGACTTCCCTTGGCTAAATCCATGTTGGCTTTGTCACATTAAACTATGCTTATCAATATGTTCAACAATTTTGTTCTTTATGATAGTTTCTTCTATTTTGCCTGACACAGACATTGGAATCACTGGTCTGTAGTTTCTTGGATCACCTCTTGATCCCTTTTTAAACATTGGCATTAAATTGGCAACCCTCCAGTCTTCAGGTACTATAGACTATTTTAATAATAGTTTACAAATTTTCAATAGCAGGTTCACAATTTGATTTCTCAGTTTTTTCAGCACTCTGGGATGTATACCATTTCGTCCAGGTGATTTGTTACTCTTTAGTTTATGAATTTGACCTAGTACATCTTCCAGGTTCACTGAGATTTGTTTCAGTTCCTCTGAATCATCACCTTTGAATATCATTTCTGGCATAGGTATATCTCTTATATCTTCCTCAGTGAATAATGAAACAAAGAACTAATTTAATTTCTCTGCTATGGCTTTGTCATCCCTAAGTGCCCCTTTTACCCCTTAATCATCTAATGGTCCAAATGACTCCCTCTGCAGGCTTTTTCCCTCAAATATACCTGAAAAAGTTTTTATTATGAGTTTTTGCTTCCACGGCAATCTTCTTTTCAAATTCTTTCTTTGTCTTCCTTATCAATGCGTTGCATCTGATTTGTCAGTGCTTATGCTGTTTCCTGTTTTCTTCATTAAGATCCCTTTTCCATTTCTTGAAAGATGTTCTTTTAGATATTATAGCTTCTCTCACCTCACCTTTTAACCATGCCAGTAGTCGTTTAGCCTTCTTTCCACCTTTTCTAATGTGTGGAATACATATGGTCTGGGGTTTCAAGATGATATTTGTAAACAACATCCATGCCTGAGCTAAATTGTTTTTCTTGCTCATTCTTTTGTGGGAAGCCTTTGATGTTCTCTGTCAGCTGGGGGAAATGCGCATTCCTGAAGAACGATTATGTAAATAGGCTTCAGCATTCCTGCACTTTTAATGTACTGAGTGGAGGGGAGGTGGGATTCATTACTTGCTAGAAGTAAACAGAAAAACTTTGCTGACCTCACATTTTTTACAGGACTAGCCCAAGGGCAGGGTTGTTTCCCTGTTCAAGTTATTCTCCTTAAAGGTGCAGGTGCATTTAAACTAGAAGCTGGGGGTGGCAGAAAGAAATTAGAATGTCATCCCTCCAAATACAAATGCAATGGAAAAGGGTGAAGTGGATAACAAAACTCAACAAAACAAGGCACAAAAGGAGTCCAAGAAAAGCAGTAACCTGAACGAGAAAAGCTGGAAAGCTATGAGCTAAATGGTAAATTTTCCCAGTGGAAAAAGGTGAATAGTGAAGCACCCCAAGGATCTGTTCTGGGACCACTGCTTTCTAATATATTTATAAACAATTTGGAAATGGGAACAACAATAAAGGTGATCATATTTACAGATGATACAAAATTATTCAAAGTTGTCAAATCACAAGAGGATTGTGGGGAATTGCAAGAAGACATTGCAAAACTGGAGACTGGGCATGGAAATGTCATATGAAATTTAATTTGGACAAGTGCAAAGTAATTCACATAGGGAAACATAACCCAATTATAGCTACATAATGCAAGGTTCCACATTAGGAGTCACCACTCAGGAAAAAGGATCTAGGTGTCATTGTTGAAAATACATTGAAATATTCTGCTCAATGTTCAGCAGCATCCAAGAAAGCAAATAGAATGCTAGGGATTATTAAGAAAGGAATGGAGAATAAAACAGAGAATATCATAATGCCTCCATGGTATGAACTCATCTTGAGTACTGTATGCAGTTCTGATCATCACATCTCAAGAAAGATATAGCAGAATTAGAAAAGGTACAGAGATCATAAATGATAAAGGGGATAGAACAATTCCCCTATGAAGAAAGGCTAAAGAGGTTAGGACTTTTCAGCTTGGAGAAAAGACAGCTGAGAGAAGATATGATAGATGTCTATAAAATAATGAGTGGAATGGAACATGAATCAGTTGTTTACTCTTTTGAAAAGTACAAAGACCAGGGGGACACACAATGAAGTTACTAAGTAATACATTTAAAACTAATAAGAGAAAATATTTTTTTACTCAATGTATAATTAAACTCTGGATTTTGTTGCCAGAGGATGTGGTAAAAGCTATTAGTGTAGCTGCATTTAAAAAAGCTTTGGACAAATTCCTGGAGGAAAAGTCCATTGACCATTATTAAGGTAGAGTTGCAGAAATCCACTGATTATTCTTGGGATAAGTAGTTTGGAATCTATCTACCCCTTGGGATCCTGCCAGGTATTTGTGACCTGGCTTGGCCACAGGTCACAGGAAACAGGATACTGGGCTTGATGAATCTTTGGTCGGACCCAGTATGGCAAGTCTTATGTTCTTATGTTCATTGGGGCCTGAAAGGCTTGCAGGCTTAAATTACGAGACCTGGAAATCCAGCATTACAAAATTGGGACAGCAAGGTGACATGTATGAGGTGACCAGTGTGGTAGTTGAAGGAGGTGCAGTACCCACTGTTCCACACAGAAGACTGGAGAGCAATTTGGACAGCATGGGATTAAAATTGTCATTTGGGTAAGGAACAGGTTGCATGGCAAGATGGAGAGAGAAGTGGCCAATGGAATCCACTCTAGTGAAGATGAGGAGATCCGTGGGGCACCTCAGCATTTGCTGCTATTTATTTTTTGATCTGGCTGTTTCCTCCTGCTTCTTTGGACTTCCAGCTCAATCAGAACCAGGGCTGGGATCTGCCATCTTGAGCCTTCATTGGCAACTACCTGGTGATATTTTCTCCCTTTTTCATATTTTTTTCCAACTTATCTTAGTCTAGTCATTGCAGCAACAATCCTCAGTGGGAGACTATAGACCAGTGTCCCTTCTGCAATCCCTGTTTAAAGTCTATCTTTTCACCTAAGCTTGTGTATATAGTACTCCAACAAGATTTGTTGATTGACGGAATATAAATATTTAAAATAAATAAATAATAAATAAATACATCCTGCCACTAGGTGACACCATTGCACCATGTCTATTACTCTTTCCCTTGCACGGGTTGTGAGAGCTGCCTCCGCAGCATCCCCCGCCCCAGTTAATCTGTCGATTGGAAGTCCTGAGCAGGGAACCCTAAACCCAGGACTGGTCTGGGTTGAGGGACTCTGGCTGTTGTTATCTGTTGTTCCTGCATTTGTGGTGCAAGGTGGTCATTACAGACAGTATGAAGTGGAACCTACCTAGCACTAAAAAAAACACAATGGAGGCTTTTTAGTTAAGTGGCTGGAGTGTGTAGTCCCTTGGGGAGCATGAGGGGGAAACTTTATAGGTTGTTTATGTGTGCATGTGTGTGTGTGAATGTTGGGATGCTAGTACTGCAAAATATGATGGTAGCAGATATGATGGAGAGCAGAGCTACTATGCATTTGCTTTTAGGAGCACTGGGATGGGGTATGGGATGGGGTATGGGTGAGCATGTGGTATGTATGTGGAGGATGGGTGGGGTTATGATTGTCTGTGCTTGCTGGTAACTAATGCAAACTACAGGTAACATTAGACAGTGAAATGGGGGTGCAAATGTGAGTCTTTTGGATTACTGGGAATGCTATACTCAAGTCTTGGGTGCTTTAGGGCTGGGGGCACCCAGGAGCTAATAAATGTTCATTATGGACCACCCTGGTGGTCATGGACACTGTAATCATATACATGTTTTTATGTAATGGGGGAGTTTACTTTTCACTATGAATGTTGACGGCATTCACTCACCCATAAAGCTAAAAACAATTACTCAAATTGTTTAAGAAACTAACCCCATCATTCATCAAAAAAAGTTAATAATACATGCATTATCAAAAGGTTGTAAACTTACGAACATAGTAGATATTTCATCTTTATGAGACTTTCCTCACTCCAAATGACGTCAAATCTTCACCAAGGTGCACTGTGCTGTTCGTACGTCTCACTCTACATGTGAAACTGGCCCCTAAACCCTAAAGCATCACCAACACCTCACCTCGACCTATCAGGTGGCCCTCTTATAGAGAGATAAATAGGTGCACACAGTGACACTCTCGCCAGAGGCGCTCTCTTTCTCTCTTTCTCTCTCCCCAAGCCCAGAAATGGCCCTCATAAATTTGCATTCATGCGCTACTACCCTTTTAGCGTGCGGTAACGCATTTTAATAAACGATCCTATAAATTCTCACATAAATAATGCTACAGGAATCCCACATTTTGAATGAAGAGTATGCCATACTTAAAAGAGAATGGATCATGCAACGTTTCTAAGCATCCTTCTCTAAATGCAAATGAGGAGTGGCCACTCTCATTCATAAGCAACTTCCTTTCCAGGTAGATCAGCAAATACAGGATAAAGAAGGTGGATATATTATTCTGTCTAAGTGTAAACTGGCCATATGTAATCTGTATGCCCCAAATATATATTCACTTGCGTTTTTCTCTACCATAATTAGTAAACTGCTTCAATTTCCTGACTATCATACTATGATTGGAGGGGACTTCAACACAGAGGCAGATAGGCATGTTGATCATAAACCAGCCATGGAGTCAAGGAAGAGAGACAAAGTTAAAGTGTTAATTTTGTCTGTAGGGAATTTAAACTGCTTGACTCTTGCCAAGTGTTGCATCCCAGGGAAGCAGGATAACATTTTATTCTAATCCCCATAATAGCTACACAATGCTCCACTATCTTTTGATTGCAGAAGGGCTATTTCCCAGTTTAAGGGAAGCCTCTATTGGTGTGATCTCAGTCTCTGACCACACCCCTGTTGTAACAAAGCTGGAGTTGGGTACTTCAGAATTTAAAGCGTTTAACTAGAGGATAAATCCCAGCTTAATCCAGGATACACAGTTTCATTCTTATCTCCAAGAAAAGTGGGGGGAGTATCTGTCTACGAATCAAAATGTCTCAACCTCCATATCCCTTTTGTGGGAGGCTGGCCAAGCCATAATGAGGGAGCATATTATTGCCTATGTGGCCAAACGAAATAACTGTAAAGATGCTGAAATTCTTAAACTGACTATGATTTTACAGGCAGCACAAACTTTGCACCAAAATACCCTAACAGATGTTCACAAGCAATCTCTTGCACATGCGCACTTGCCCTTAACCAGCTATTATATCAGAAAGCGCAGAAATCTTTGTCATACTTCAAGCATAAATTATCTAAGTAAGGTAACAAGGCCAGCAAGATCCTAGCACATTTAGTGAAAATAAAGGGCCAACAAATGATTATAACTGGGATAGAGGATGGGAACAGCGTCATTCGGCATAGTGCCAGGTGCATGGAGGAGTGCTTTTTGGATTTTTATCGATGGCTCCATGACAAAACTCCAGAATTTGTGGAGGTACAATGGGAATTCTTTGTGGACTTTCAGTGGCCCTCCATATCTGAACAGCAAATAGCCAAATCAAATGCGATAATACGAGACTCAGAAATTTATAGTATTATCCAAAAACTGAAGCTTGGGAAAGCAGCAGCTTTAAAAGGACGGCATACTATAAGATCTTAACATTTCCTATACTGCTGGTCTTGTTTAAGTTTTATAATGATCTCCTGCTGCAGGATAAAATCTCTGCAGGCATGAACTAGACTCTGATGTTGACAGCATTCACTCACCCTTAAAGCTAAAAAAATTACTCAAATTGTTTAAAAAACTAATCCCATCATTCATTAAAAAAAAGTTAAGAACATAAGAACATGCCATACTGGGTCAGACCAAGGGTCCATCAAGCCCAGCATCCTGTTTCCAACAGTGGCCAATCCAGGTCATAAGAACCTGGCAAGTACCCAAAAACTAAGTCTATTCCATGCTACTGTTGCTAGTAATAGCACATGCATTATCAAAAGGTTGCAAGGTGCCGTAAACATAAGAACATAGTAGACATAAAGACACATGCAAAGCAGGCTGCTACTGCCCACCCTTTAGTGCCCAATGCCCACATTTGGGAGCATTGAAATTTCACATTAATATTTTTGTGATAAGTAAGATATTCCCATATTGACTCTAATTCTTTGTTTTTAAATAGTTTTTGCATCTGTTGGTATCATTTGAGGTATATTTAGTCACTCTGTGTTTGCGGCAGCCATCTTGAAAATTGACCTTTTACAACAGCCACATGTGTTTTTGGTTAAAAAGTTCCTCTGCAAGTAAGAATAAAATATTTTTTACAAATTTTGCTGGAAAACTATACAAAAGTGTTTAGTTATCATTTTGATTTTATTTATTTTAAAATTGAAAATGTTTATAGATATGTAAATTGCATTGATTCAGTGATGTTCCCAAATGTGAACAATGGGCACAACTGTGACTATGTTCCCATTTGGGAACATCCTTATATTTAAGTGATTTAATATTCAATATGCTGTTATATCTTTACAGAATGTCTAAGAAACGACTTTCCAGTGCAGAAGCATTAACATTCATTTTAGATGAGTATCAAAGTTGTGAAGATGGTGAATCCTTAGAAGAATATGAATGTTTAGCCGACGTTATTGACGAAGCCCTAGAAAGTGATGACATAAAAGACATAGGGGCGGATTTTAAGAGCCCTGCTCGCCTAAATCCGCCTAAATCCGGAGGGCCCTGCGCGCCGGTGCGCCTATTTTACATAGGCCTACCGGCGCGCGCAGAGCCCTGGGACTCGCGTAAGTCCTGGGGTTTTCAGAGGGGGCGTGTCGGGGGCGTGTCAGGGGGCGGGCCCAATCCGAGCGGCGTTTTTGGGGCGTGTCGGGAGCGTTTCGGGAGCGGGCCCGGGGGCGTGGTTACGGCCCGGGGCGGTCCGGGGGCATGGCCGCGCCCTCCGGACCCGCCCCCAGGTCGCGTCCCGGCGCGCTAGCGGCCCGCTGGCGCGTGGGGATTTACGTCTCCCTCCGGGAGGCGTAAATCCCCCGACAAAGGTAAGGGTGGGGTTTAGACAGGGCCGGGCGGGTGGGTTAGGTAGGGGAAGGGAGGGGAAGGTGAGGGGAGGGCAAAAGAAA
This sequence comes from Rhinatrema bivittatum, assembly GCF_901001135.1. Classification (NCBI taxonomy): domain Eukaryota; kingdom Metazoa; phylum Chordata; class Amphibia; order Gymnophiona; family Rhinatrematidae; genus Rhinatrema; species Rhinatrema bivittatum. Next base: position 454,514,404 of record NC_042616.1, read on the forward strand.
GTTCCCTCCGAGGCCGCTTCGATGTCGGAGCGGCCTCGGAGGGAATGGGGGTAGGCTGCGCGGCTCGGCGCACGCTGGCTATACGGAATCGATAGCCTTGCATGCGCCGATCCCGGATTTTAGCAGATACGCGCGTATCTACTAAAATCCAGCGTACTTTTGTTTGCGCCTGATGCGCCAACAAAAGTACGCCAAATCGCGCTATTTGAAAATCTACTCCATAGTGTTGCTTCCTCCAAATAAAGTTGATAATGTGTCTGATGAAGAAGTGATTGACGAAGATGAACTACTGCCTTCGGCTCTTCCAAATGAAGTGCCTGGAACTGTAGCTATACTAAAGGATGCGGCAGCCATTGGTTCCTCTGATAATTTCTTCACCTCATATGATCTTCTTCTGGCACTGCAAAAGCAAAACATCAAGGCCACTGGAACTGTTCGCGAAAATAGGTTGAAGCAGTGCTCATTGATGGAGACAAGCCAAATGAAAAAGAAGGAGAGAGGCTGCTTTGATGCCATATGCGACGGACATGTCTTGGCTGTGAAATGGCACGACAACCAGTGTGTTATTGTAGCTTCAAACTACAACAACATAGAACCACTGGGAAAAGCAAGAAGGTGGAGCAAAGCCAGAAAGTGTCCAGTTGACCTTCCACAGCCAGCGGTAATTGGCTTATACAATACCCATATGGGAGGAGTGGACATACTGGACAGATTTATGGTAAACTACCGTCCAGTGTTTCGTTCAAAGAAATGGGTGGCCTCTATTTGTCAACGGCATCAACATGGCAGTTGTTGCAGCTTGGCGTCTTCATGTTGAAGTAGGAGGTAAATTTGATCACCTGGAGTTTCGTCGGCACATTGCTTCAGCATTCAGAACATCGCACACCATCGAAATCTGGACCTTCCAGTAGACCAGTCAGCGATGTGAGGTTTGATGGTTATAATCATCACCTTACTCCATCAGAGAAACAAGGAAGATGTAGGATGTGCAAGAAAAACTCCCGCCTGGTGTGCACCAAGTGCAGGGTTCCGCTTCATCTTCATTGTGAACAGCAGTATCATACCCAATGATCATTGGATCAAACAAACTCTGCTAACTAAATGGTTTTCTGTAGTTACTAGATAGTTTTCCGTCAAAACTGCTTAAAATACTTGAGTCTATGATTTTAATGTCATTAGTTCATAATTAAAACAGTGTTGTTCCCAAATGGGAACATAGTACCATATGTGCCCATTGTCATCAAATGGGAACGAAGCGCCATCTTGTGGACGTGACAAATATTAAAAAAAAATTGTTCAGTCAAGTGATCCTCTCATGTCATGTGTTTCAAACTTTAAGCTAAACCAATATTGCTTCACTACGTAAGATTTGGGCATTAATTTAACGTAGACCTGAAAATATTTGCAGCTATCTTAGCTGATCATCTTAATATGGTGCTTCCACTGTTGATTGTGCCTGATCAGATGGGCTATGACAAAGGAAGTCATGGGGTGCATAACATGCGAAAGCTGATCACAGCCCTACATCAAACAAATAACCAGAAAGCTACGATTCTTCAGCTTAAATGTTGAAAAGGCTTTTGACTCTGTTGCTTGGATGCATATGTTTTAGGCTTTCGAACAATATGGATTCCAGGGGAACATCATGTCTTGTCTGATGCTTCTTTACTGGAACCCAATAGCGAGACTTTTACTTAATGGCAAGGCATCACTCAGCTTTGCTTTGCACGGGGTGCGTGCCAAGGATGCCCTCTGTCCTCAGTTTTGTTTGTTCTGTGGCAGAGCTGCTGGCGATTAAGTTGTGACTGACTCCTGATCTTCAGGGGCCTATCCATCGGGTCTCAAATTTTGAAAATAGAACTGTTTGCGGATATCTTGCTCTTCCTGATTGACCCCCTCTCTGGAATACTAATTATTCAAACAATTTTTACTCAATACTAATTGTTTGTAGGATTGAAAATGTATTTCAAAAAATGAGAGGCCCTACCAATAGACGGAAATTTGCAGAATGCACCAGATAAATTAAAGTGGGCACCAGATAAATTAAAGTACTTAGGAATTTAACTGAGAAAATATTGGGTGTACAGGCACAACTTCAGGTGTGGACCTCCCAGTTTCCTTCATGGGAAGATGTATACTCTAAAAGATGATGATACTTCCAAAGATACTGTATAGGCTTTACAAGCTGCCTTGCTGGCTGACAAAGGCTGATTTCACTTTATTTTGGTCAAGCTTTTTCAAGTTTATCTGGAAAGGATGGCAAGCAAGAGTGAGCTATGAAAGACAAAAGCAGTCCAGATCATCTGAATTTAAGATTTTACAATGAAGCATGCCAATTGCAATTGGCATGGGTAATGATTCAGATGGACTGAATCAAATCACGGTGAACCTAGAAGATGTGGTAGGCCTGATTGACAAACTGAAGAGTAGTAAATCACCTGGACTGGATGGTATACACCCCAGCGTTCTGAAGGAACTAAAAAATGAAATTTCAGACCTATTAGTAAAAATTTGTAACCTATCATTAAAATCATCCATTGTACCTGAAGACTGGAGGATAGCAAATGTAACCCCAATATTTAAAAAGGGCTCCAGGGGCAATCCGGGAAACTACAGACCGGTTAGCCTGACTTCAGTGCCAGGAAAAATAGTGGAAAGTGTTCTAAACATCAAAATCACAGAACATATAGAAAGACATGGTTTAATGGAATCAAGTCAGCATGGCTTTACCCAGGGTAAGTCTTGCCTCACAAATCTGCTTCACTTTTTTGAAGGAGTTAATAAATATGTGGATAAAGGTGAACCGGTAGATGTAATATACTTGGATTTTCAGAAGGCGTTTGACAAAGTTCCTCATGAGAGGCTTCTAGGAAAAGTAAAAAGTCATGGGATAGATGGTGATGTCCTTTCGTGGATTACAAACTGGCTAAAAGACAGGAAACAGAGTAGGATTAAATGGACAATTTTCTCAGTGGAAGGGAGTGGACAGTGGAGTGCCTCAGGGATCTGTATTGGGACCCTTACTTCTCAATATATTTAAAAATGATCTGGAAAGAAATATGATGAGTGAGATAATCAGATTTGCAGATGACACAAAATTGTTCAGAGTAGTTAAATCACAAGCAGATTGTGATAAATTGCAGGAAGACCTTGTGAGACTGGAAAATTGGGCATCCAAATGGCAGATGAAATTTAATGTGGATAAGTGCAAGGTGATGCATATAGGGAAAAATAACTAGTACTAGTTTGCCTCCGTGTCTCATCGTTTGTTCCAGTCCTGTTCCAACATCCTCCTGTTCCAGCGTCCTCCTGTTCCAGCGTTCGTCTGTTCCTGCGTTCCCCCAGGTAGTACCTCTTGGACTGATTCTCTGGTACTGACCTCTGCCTGCTTCTTGACCACGTTGATCGCTGCCCAGATTCTGACCTTTGCCTGCCTCTTTGACCACGTCTGACCTCTGGAAACTGACCCCTGCTTTGGCTGACTACTCTCGGACTGATCCTTGGAACTTGACCTCTGCTATTGTTGACCACGCCTCCTTGATTCTGGCCCTGCTCCTAGCCTTGTCATCGCAGACACTGTACTGATCCTGGTGGGCACACCTCTATACTTCATATCTGGGAGACCCTGCGAGGCCCACCTAAAGTGCAAGCGGCCCGGGTCCCCAAGGATTCCACCCGGGGGGACCGCGGGCTTCCAGTGGTAAAGCTCCAGCTAGCCTCTGTCTCCTCCTGTGCTCCGCCACCTGGTGGCAGGTGCTTCCTGGGTCCGACCAGGGAGCCGCCCTACACTGCTCCAGAACAAGGGTCCGCCTCCAAGCGCAACAAATTGTGCCACTTAATACAATATAGGTGTTACCCAAAATCCACAGTGAATTTCAACAATAACAATAGCAACACAGTGTCAATAGGTTGAATTCTAACTTCAATTGGTATAACTCATACAACTCCCATATGGTATTAAGCGAATTGTAAAGTGTGTTGGGTTTCAGCTTAGTACTCTAAAATCCATGAATAAACTGAGCTACAATTACAATATAGCAAACCTCCGATATCAAAACTGCACTAACTGTCAGCACTCAAACAGTAAAAATCCTATGCATGAAAATGCAACCTTGCAAATATTACATCAGACTCTAAAATACGAATACATCCCCTATTAAGAAAACAGAGCTTTATGAGTTATACTTCGCTACTGCTAAGGATGTGCAGAGCTTACTGAATACCTGGGCTCCCCCACCCGCGACTGGCCCGGAAGGACCTGGTCCGGAGACCGTACAACAATAACAACGAGCCAGGCTCAGACTGCAGTTTTTCCATGGTGGGTGCAGGTTCTGGATCTGGAGTTTGGCTACCTGTTATAAAGCTTGCGCACTGAGAGTTGCCAGCCTGATTGTCTCCCTCTTTATTTCTTGGGCCTAGAGCCTAAGTGGGGGTATGTGACTATCTGTTCTGCATGTTGATCTAAGGTGTGGATGGGGTTGGGTTGGGGGGGAGGGGGGCTTGTTAGCATGGTAGTGATCTCTCTTAGCTTGGTTTGGATGGCCGGGTTTTCTCAGGGTTGGGGATGGGGGAGGGGTTGGGTGGAGGGATGGGGAATGTTTACAGAACTAAGGTTTCCACACTGTGCTCCATTTCTTCGCTCAACTGTTTGGTCACTTTGAGTTCAATGTTGCGGGAAGTGACTGTAGTGGGGGCCTCTGCTGGGCGGGCCCTCATTATGGATGATGATATGCTGTTTCTATGTATTATTGTTTCTGGTAAATTGATCAGCTAGTTGAGGAACACTTATAATATCTTGGAATGTTTGCGGAATTAATTCTCCTGTCAAGCGGTCCAAAATCCTCACAGTTTTAAAGAGGAAGTTCGCAGATGTGGTGTTTCTGCAGGAGACACATCTTAATGATGTAGAACATGGGAAGTTGCGAAGGAACTGGGTGGGAGCAGTCCACTACGCATCGACCTCTTCTAAATCGGCTGGTGTGGCTATACTGATTATCAATATATAACTCTTGATGCTACGCGGCCCCCCTTTTTTTGTGGGAATAGTCAGTCTAATGAATGTAACACCAAATGACTACTTTCCCTACTTCACAGAACTTAGAACGCTAGAGATCTTTGACCGTCATAATAGGCATCATTGTGTTATGCTTCTTCGCAATTTTGCACTCTGCCTTATTTATAATCATAGGTCAATATTATCACCTCAAATTCTTTTTTATAATTTTCTATACTTCATCACCCGTGATATTAAAATATGTCCATGATCTATGAAAATCAACTTATCTTAGATTCCAATTCTGATGGTGTGACAATCTTCATGTTCACTCTGAACTCTCTGTAAGGTATTGCAATTTATTACGGTCTTTAAATTTATAGCCTTCTCCTTGCCCGCATGTTGTGATCTCCTTGCCCGACACAGTGCTGTGTTTCAGACTAGATAATGTCCTTTCTCAAGGGCTTTTTTATATATTCAACATGGTTTCTCTTGGCGAAACGTGCCGAAAACGCCAAGAGAAACCATGTTGAATATATAAAACAAGCCCTTAAGAAAGGACATTATCTAGTCCGAAACACAGCACTGTAGATGGTGGTGGCGGCATAACCTGAGGTGGCTGCAGCCGCAGGAGAAAGAGAAGCAGCGCAGGATGGCAGGGGGAAATCCCCTGCAATGCCGGGAGATCTGGGAGGACCGGCGGCGGCACAACCATGAAGGTGGCAGCCTGCTGCCACCAGAGAGAGAGAGAGGCCAAGGTCGGAGCCCAGCATCGAAGGGTAGGTGGTCCCGGCCTGTGGCCTCCATGGCTGGGAATCATAACATCAGAAAGAAAGAGGGAGGCTCCAAGGGCAACACAACCGTTGTCACCCTGGGAAGGTACTGTGGCACTCTCTTCCAGAAAATGGTGGACAAGTCCAAAACTGGTGGCCAAGCATACCTTGTTCACCCTTTTATTTGAGGCATAATTTGTGTCAGCAAGATGAATTAAATGCACTCACATCTGAGAATAATCAAACTGCAGAAGAAATTTATATTGGATCTCTCTCAGAGAACTATTGGTCATTATGATGTGAATTTGAGCAAAGTTCCTGAGTGTGAGGAGACAGAGACACCCAATTCTCTCTGACATCCTTCTACAAGGTGAGTATACCTCATAGCAGCCTCCCTCTTCCTTAAAAATTCATACAAAAAAGAAATTGTGTGTCTAATAGAACAAAGGTATAGAAATAAATAAATCTTCCAAAATGAAAAAGATCTGTCAAAAGTTCTCTATTCTCTAAAACTAATTCTGCAGACTGTATAGAGAGAACATAAGTCTAGCTTGTAGACAAGTAAAAAGTGATGGGAAGGAACTATAATTGCTATTGCAGCTCCTGAAAAGAAACAGATCTACTCCCATTCTCCATGAAATGTTGAATTACCTGCAACCTTTTTGATCCCACTGCAAAAATATGAGAACGAAATCCTGGATAAAAGTTCTTATTTCCTTTAAATGGCAGAAATTGTGAAATATAGTATTTCAAATGTAATCTATGACATAACCATTTCCAAGCTTTCATAATAGGAGAGATTAGTACACTATGGGGTAGATTTTTAAAACTGCGCGATTGCGTACTTTTGTTTGCGCAGCAGGCGCAAACAAAAGTACGCTGGATTTTATAAGATACGCGCGTAGCCGCACGTATCCTCTAAAATCCTGGATCGGCGCGCGCAAGGCTGCCGATTTTGGGCAGCCGGCGCGCGCCGAGCCGCACAGCCTGCCTCCGTTCCCTCCGAGGCCGCTCCGAAATCGGAGCGGCCTCGGAGGGAACTCTCTTTCACCCTCCCCTCACCTTCCCCTCCCTTCCTCTACCTAACCCACCCCCCGGCCCTATCTAAACCCCCCCCTACCTTTATCCGTGGATCTACGCCTCCTGGAGGGAGACGTAAATCCACGCGTGCCAGCGGGCTGCTGGCGCGCCGAGACCTGACCCGGGGGCGGTTCCGGAGGGCGCGGCCACACCCCCGGAATGCCCCGGCCCGAAACCACGCCCCCGGACCCGCCCCCGAAACGCCACATCCCGCCCCCAAAACGCCACGTTGTTCGGCCCTGCCCCCCGACACGCCCCCGACACGCCCCCATCCAAAAACCCCGGGACCTACGCGCGTCCCGGGGTTCTGCGCGTGCCGGCGGCCTATGGAAAATAGGCGCGCCGGCGCGCAAGGCCCTGCTCGCGTAAATCCAGGCGGATTTACGCGAGCAGGGCTTTTAAAATCCGCCCGTTAGTTGTAAATGGATCGGCAATGACATCCAAGTAGTATGTAGAATATATCTTAAGCAAAGTGAGGAAACCAAATTTTATTCTAAATAAACAGGGGTATAGTAACAAGTTCCCATAATCCAATTTCCCATATGACAAAGGAGGCAGGCTATATTATATATTTTGAAATCTGCTAAGCCCAGCCCTCCCCTATCCCATCTTTTAGTCAGTACTGACATAGCTACTCATGGCTTATTATGCCAAAGAAATTGACGGATAAGATGTCCCAACTTACTAATGTCTGTTCCTACTAGTCAAATTCTCTATTAAATTTTGATATAAAATTATTGTCCGAAGTGATGGTGGATCATATGGCGGGGATACTGCCTTCTCTGATATGTATAGATCAAGTAGGATATGTCAAGGGCAGATATGCGACGACTACTAGCTGACAGATATTAGCCTCTACAGAATGTAGTAAATTGAAACAGCTAGTGTCCTTAATACTAAGATTCGATGCTGAAAAAGCGTCCGCCTACGTTGATTGGTCATTCATGTTTATGGTACTTCAGAAGGTGGGAATTTCCGGCTAATATTTTAAGGTAGTTCAGGCTTTCTATAGTAAGCCAATGGCTTCAGTCTTGGTTAACGGTGTTAAATCAGAGGAGTTTGCTCAGCAACAAGCACCCGACAAGGTTGTCCATTATCTCCCTTGCTTTTTGTACTAACCTTAGAATCCCTTTTGAGGCAAATCCGGGATAATGAGGGAAGAGAAGTATTCTCATTGAGCAATCGGGTAAAAGCTTTTTTAAGTTATTTGCTTTCACGGATGATATTCTAGTTCATATTAGTAATCTTCAAACTTCCATTCCACCTCTTCTAGAGGAGTTTCGGCAGTATGGTGAAGTGGTGGGATTCCTTCTTCACCTGGATAAACCAAAGCCATTTCTGTGCATGTCAGTGATGTTATTATGTGGCTTCAACTTTCCAGTGAAGTGGGTGCAAGATTCTTTTAAATATTTGGGTGTGCATCTCCTTAAGGATCTTGCTAGTCTGCAGGCTTTGAATTTTCAAATATTGTTGACTAAAATGAAGTATATTTTGGCAAACTGGATGTATTTTCCTCTTTTCTTGGCTGGAAGGGTAAATCTCTTCCAGATGATGGTTTTGCTGAAGTGGCTATATGTGCTTCAACAATTACCCCTTTATTTCACCAATTGGACTTCACTTTTAATAAGTTTTCAAAACCGTTTTTTTATATTTATATGTATTCATATTTGTATTTATTGTATTCAAGTACATATATTTTTATCTATAACAAGAGTGGTCAACTCCAGTCCTTAAGAGCCACAAACAAGTCAGGTTTTCAAGATATCCATAATGAATATTCTTGAGATAGAGTTGCATGCACTGCCTCTATTGCATGCAATTTTATCTCATGTATATTCATTGTGGTTAGTCTGAAAAACCTGGCCTGTTTGTGGCTCTCGAGGGTTGGAGTTGGCCATCCTTCATCTACAATATTTGGATATGTGTTTTCTGAGTTTGGGTTGCCTATTTACATAAATGTATATGTATTAGTCTGTACTCTTTACCTCTTTGCAGATAATTTAGTAGATTTTCTTGCTATTTTTTGCCACACAGTCAGTTATTTATTTATTTGTTTGTTTATTTATTTACTTCTATCTTCAGCTTATATACTGCCCATTCATAAAGACTCTAGGCTGTTTTACAGAAACAGTAAACATAAAATACAATAAACAAAACTATAAATAAAACAAAACATTTTTAAACAACGGAACATAATACAACTTAAATTACATTTAAAACCAAAACATAATATTAAAACCAACATAGAATAATAGAACTCCTAAAAATCTTATCTCCATCATGCAAAAACTAATCTAAAAAGCCAAGCCTTATTCTGTTTCTGAAAACTTAGGTAATGTAAAATATTTTGAATTTCATTTGGCAAGGAATTCCATAAAACTCTCCCTTTACATGTAAAAGATTTTTTTTAATGTGTATCTACCAACCTCACTTCAGCTGCATGGATGTTACAAAATTTGGTGGTAAGAAATGGTAGAGGACCTAAATGTTGAATTATGTATGGGACTGTAAGAATCAGAAGAAGAGAACAAAGCCTGAAATAGTCTGCCACCATTGGTAGGTGAGGTTGAGTCTGTCATGAGGCGCTATAGAAATGTTAAGTAGTAGTAGTAGTAATGGAATCTGAGCATGCTTAATCAGATATGGAAGACATTGGTAGGAACAGGATTGTGAGGCTGAGTAAACCTGGCGACATAGCAAACCACCAGCAAGCCGCGACTCCCCAGAAACCAAACGAGTCAGTGCTGGCGGGTTAGTGGTGACCGGGTACTGTCTGGAAAGGCCAAGCGGACCTGGATAAGAACATGTCATCAAGATTCTGTGGCTGGCAGCTGGGATATATCCTTAGCAATGTGAACCAGAATAACTGAGCAGACTGGATGGCCCATTGATCTTTTTCTGCTCTCATCTACATTACTAAGTTAAAAGAAACTCAAACACTGCTGGAACTATATATGTCTGCCTGTCCTGGATTAACTGGAACTGGGAAAGCCAGTGATTCACTCTTTGCAATATTCTTCACTAACTCAACTTCTCAAACTGCTATCCAGTCCTACGTCTCCTAGGTCAATTTAAAATGAACTTTCAGCGTTTTCCCTGCTGCCTCCCTATATACCCCGGGGGTGGAAGGGAAGGAGCTATTACTATGACATCTACCTTTGGAGTGCTTTTTCACCATGCAATGTGCCTCTGTGCATTATGATAATACATTTTATTTCTAGCATTTCAAAATACACATTTAAATATATGTTAGCCTCATAATGTTATTTTCTGTATCTAACAGATTGTTTTACTTTTATCTAATTTTATTTTATAGGTTTGCATGGCATTTCTTTTCTACATTCTTAATGTCACTGGCCCCCTCCAAATCGAATCAAATCAGAAATGAGTCACAGATTCCTCTGAAAGATTTGGGCCATCATTTCAATGTCACATGTAGCAGGGTCTTATTCCTGGCATTTAACCCTTTAAAGGACTCAAGGACAGGAAGGAAGAGAAGACAGGAAAGGCTCAGGGGAATGGAGAAACTGGATAGCCAAGGGGGCTACTAGAATTGACGTCAGTGCTGACCCTGCTGCTCAGCACAAGCAGAGGACATGGCTTGGGTTTAGCAGGGGTCGTGTTTCTCTCACAAATGCAAAATCCATCAATTCCTCCAGGCCGAGTCAGTCCTTTTCTTTTCTTAGTTTGCTTCTTTCTTTTTGGTCATGTTCCCAACAGCTGTGCGAGATTTTTTTGTGACGTGAAAAATTGACAGCGGAATGGAAAGAAAAATATACATCTCTCTTTTTTTCGTTTTTTTTTTCCATTTGAAAGCCGAGTTTCCTTTTGTGGTCCTGTAAGGATGGAGAATTAGAAACGCCACGTGTTAACTTTATCTTTGGCCAAGATGCTGCATGTAACATTATGAGGAGCACTTCAGAAACTGAGACAAACGCAATAACTGTCCAGATTTAAATTAGGAAAAAAAAAGAAGAAGCAGACCATGCACACCAGAATATGGCCTAGACATAATTGATTCAAACCTATAAAAAAAAAAAGATCTGTTTTGATTCACATGAATTTTTGTCAAGGATACTCATCAAGCTCCACAACATACAATTTATACAAATAAACATGTGCGACAGAAACTGACATAACTATGCCATGACTTCATGTGAATGTCCAAAATTATGTTACTATAAAATGTAGCCGGCGATTGGGGCTGAGCCTAAGAACATGCATGGGGGTTCTTTTCCAAAGCCTTTCTGGGATTATTTTCAAAGGGGAAGGACACATCAACTTTCCCTTTCAAAATTAATGTGAAGTCAGCAGCTAGAAAGTACTCACAGACTTTACACCAAATTATAAAATTACCCCACAGTGTCCAAAGGTGGATAAAACATCACAACTACAGAAAAGTCCTTAAAATATCCACTGGTGCCCCTTGATTCTTTGTCTTGTCTACCCAAGCAGTGCTCCGCACAGAATTTTGATGTTTCCAAAGATTTACTCCTTATTCTCATAGGTAAAAATGTTATAGCTCTACCATAAAGAAGAAGTCTATTCACAGTTAAGGTGACTGTTTAAGGCTGAAAGTGCATTCTTATCCTCTCCCTCTGCTCTTCTGTATTAGAGGCGAAGGAACTTTCCACAAGATTTAATACAAGATTTGGAGCTCTGGCACCAGAACTGAGAGGGCATCCTTTTGCTTAGAGCAGCAAAAAGGATCCCATAGTGGTCTGGCCCAATTGCTTAAACTGAGTAGCTAGCTTGTCTGTCTTGCTGCCAACCCAAAACATGGGGGTTTCACTGCCCTCCGGTTGGAACCTGATCACAGCCCCCAGTAAGAGAGTGAATCTAGTCATTGTTATTGTACCACTGCTCAGGAATGCCCCCGGTGCATGCAGAATCATTGATGGGCAGTCATTATGGCCTTAGTTACACAGGTAAGGGAGTGCCAAAATCTGCCCCTTCCTAGCAGCCTTATGTCTTTAAGGCAGCAGAGGTCCTAATAGGTGCGTTTGCCAGCAGTGGGACCTACCCCTAATTGTGATATTGGTGTAGTGAGGTATATTATTGAGGTTTATCACTCTCCATTGGGACGGGGGTCTTTTTAACACAACTCCTGTGCCCGTATGCCACAGGTGGATTATTAGAGAATCAGTCCTAGCACAGGGCTGAGGGTGAGAGTGTCTCTCCTTGTGGAGGCCACTTGGTGGGCTTGTCCCTCCACAAGGATAGGCCCATAAGGAGTGATCTTTATTCTGGACAGAGGAGAGGGAGGAATTTAGAAGTCCTCGGTAAGAGCATCAGAATCTGAGAGGCCAACACAGCAAGGGATTCCACTGAAATTGCTGGATGAACATACTGGACAGGAAAAAGAGAAAGACAGCCTACCTGGAAAAATCCACACTGACTGACCAAGTCAATCAGTCAGAGGCTCTACTAAGCATAAGCCATAAGAGACCGAGGAATAGAAAAGAAGATCTGCTAACCAGAAAGGTAGTGGGAGGCCCAGGGAGGAAGAGTACTTCACCAAGAGCTGGCCTGTCTGGGAGGCTGGGTGGAATGTGAGAAGAGACTGAGATTTATTTTTTTTTTGTGTGTGTATTTTGTTATCACTGTTTTGGACTTTGCTTTTCCTGCCCCCAGATTTCAGTAAAGACAGCAGCTTTTGGAGTGGAGTGTGATTTTTGGTGCAACTGGAGCCTCAGAGAGTGAAGAAAACCCTAAGGGCCTTGAAAAAACTGGCTTTTCCCTCCTGTGTAGGACCCCCAGGAGTTCCTGGGCCCGTGTACAGTCCATCTCCCTCTTGTGTACTCCCTTGCCCAAGAGCTGACTGGGACGGGGGCTAACACACTTTGCTCCTCAGCTAATTGCACGAGCAACATATTTGAAAGAGGATTAAATATGTTGCATGATTGATTAACCATTTGGCAAAGTCACTGTTGTTCCACAACAGATAGTTTAGGAAGTGGTTTTCAACCTCTGTCCTTGGGGACCACCTAGACAGTCAGGTTTTTAGGATATCCACAATTTATATGCATGAGAAATATTTGCATGCACTGTCTCCATTGCAATATACATAAATATATCTTATGCATATTTATTGTGGACATACATATAACTAAAAAAGGACTGGTTTATGCTTCACCGTTTTAGATGATCTCAATAGAAGGCCCAAAAATCCCATCTACAGGGTTACTCAGTCTCTATACAAAATCCACAGTTTCATAGTAGGTGTTGATTATGTAGATTTAAAAAAAAAAAAAAAAAAGGTAAAATGTATATAAATAAATTGAAGTCCAGCTTAATAGCTCCCAGCAACATATTATAGCAGATTGTGCTGTACCAGATGGAGCTGCTGAACCCAGGTGTCACATGACTGCACAAGGCCTTCTTGTACATGGCCACTTCATAAAGGGGGGACTAGTAGTGTCATTTGTAGTTCTCTGAAAGAAACTCTCCTTCAATACCTCAAGCAATATAAAACTGAGGTCCAGCCCCAGAGGCTTCTTGGCAGTGCTGTGCTCTGCCACATGAAAAATCTGGGTTTGAATCCCCAACTCGGCTTCTGCTCCCCAGGCTGACTGGGGATGCTGCAGAGGTAGCGTTCATAGCCCCTGGGGGGGCGGGGGCGGGGTTGGGAGACATCACTCAACAGTGACATCCAATGGCCTGATGTAGGGTTCACATTTACCCGGTTCCAGAAGGAGCTGCGATTGGGGACCCCTGGCCAAAGACGCTCACTGTTATAGCTGGGCAAGTGAAGGTTAAATAACTAGGGTAAAAGCCAAGGCTTGTTGTGAAGGAAATCTCATGCCCTATAGCTAAATAGCAGCTGGTGCTGCCAAAAGGGAGCAATGGGAAATTGCCGGACCAAGAAAAAAAAATATGGAATTGTTGAGTTTTTGCTTCCAGATGATTCAATATGACATAATTTCACGCATGAGCTCCTTCACCAGATATAAGCGCGTCTTCTGCTGAGCAAAGCGCTAAAGTTGTATGATTGGTGGATGCCTTCGTCATAAATTATTGATATTAACAATGAGGACAGAGAGTAGCAATGTATATTTATCATTTTTCATGAATCACCTCCAGCTGAAAATAACTGGAAAATCTTTTGTCATTGGTGACAGGATTAGAGCAGCAGGGCTACGAACCAGGGAAACCAGGGTTCAAATCCCACTGCTGCTCCTCATGACCTTGGGCAAGTCACTTTACCCTCCATTGCCTCAGGAACAAACTTAGATTGTGAGTCCTCTGGGGACAAGGAAATACCTATAGAATCTGAATGCAATCTGCTTTGAAGTGCCGAAAAGCAGAATAAAAATAAATATCCATTCGTTCGTGTTTCCCAACAGGAGGAACGATTCTAGGCTTTGACTTTTATCTCAGACGCATGGTGGACCTTTGAACAGGAAGCAAGCCTTATTTATGAGTCTGCAGAGATCTCGATAAATGGTGCACTGACTTAGCCTTTCTTCCTGAGCCTCCCCCACCCCCCACTGCTTTTGCTTTCAACACAGAAACAAATATAGATCGCTCCTAACCCTGTGTTTCCAAAGAGTAATCAATGTGCCTTGTAAATAATTTTGGGATTTTGGATTTAAGACTTCAAAGCTTTAACTGAATCTTAAGAACTTGCCATACTGGGTCAGACCAAGGGTCCATCAAGCCCAGCATCCTGTTTCCAACAGAGGCCAAAACCAGGCCACAAGAACCTGGCAATTACCCAAAAACTAAGTATATCACACGCTACTGATGCCAGTAATAGCAGTGGTTATTTTCTAAGTCAACTTAATTAATAGCAGGTAATGGACTTTTCCAAGAACTTAAATCCAGCTACAGTAACTGCACTAACCATATCCCCTGGCAACAGACTCCAGAGTTTAATTGTACATTGTTTTACACTCAATTTTCTCCCATTAGTTTTAAATGGGCTACATGCTAACTTCATGGAGTGCCCCCTAGTCCTATAATCCGAAGGAGTAAACATTCACATTTATCCATTCTAGACCTCTATCATATCCCCCCCTCAGCCGTCTCTTCTCCAAGCTGAACAGCCCTAACCTCTTTAATCTTTCCGGATAGGGGAGCTGTTCCATCTCCTTTATCATTTTGGTCGCCCTTCTCTGTACATTCTCCATTGCAACTATATCTTTGAGATGTAGCAACCAGAGTTGTACACAGTACTCAAGGTGCAGTCTCACCAAGGAGCAATACAGAGGCATTATGACATCCTCTGTTTTATTCACCATTCCCTTAATTCCTAGCATTGTTTGCTTTTGACTGCTTTTGATTGCAGAAAAAAAAAGGTTCTTGGTTAACATTAACAAAAAACTCAGAGGATCAATTTACCCCCAATCATCCGTGCAATTTTGACTTTCAGGAGGCAAATAGCAGCCAAACATTGGATTTTCAGAAATCTCTACTATCATAAAAAGAGGATATTCGGTCGCTATTTCTTGTGTTTTGTTTTTAAACTCCCAAAAGGTTTTTTGCAGGGGTCTGGAAAAAGATATTCCAAGTAAGCAGGTGGAAGTGCCTGTCTAAAGTTTCTATTATCTGGCTCCTCTCCACCTCTCCACCCAGCCCCAAAGGCTTATTTGCCCACTTAGATACACAGCTTAGATTTACATCCCTGGGGCCTGTATCCTGAATATATTCACTTTGGCTGAGAGCAGGAGTAAGCGCAGGTAGCCTCCCTTCTGCCCATTATTTTCCATAGGAGGAAACGTTTATTTTATTTTCCTCCCATGAAATGTCATGGGACCTGGGCTGTGCCACGCTATTTCCTTTTACTCTATCCAATTCTATTGAAATAGAATAGGAAAAATGTCTCAGAAAAGAGCTGGAGGAAAGTTCCATTTGCAGTTGATTCTTGCTGCTCTTAAAGAGACAGTAGTGAAATCTGTGCCAGTACTGGTCTCAGAGGACCAGCTGGAGGAAGAGGGATGGTCATTTGATGCAGCTGAACCTCATCCCGTACTTATTTCTCTCAGTTAACCATAGGTATCGGAATGGGGGGGGGGAAGAGGCAGGTACTACAGGAGCCATGCCCCCCCTCCTCCCTGATTTTTGCTGACAATGGAAGAAGCCTCATTGGTGGCAGCAGGAGAGTGCATTATTCCCTTTCCACTGCTCATCCCTGCAGTGTTGCCACCATCCCCTCACTCAACCTCCCTAAGTCTGAAGAATCAAAGGATTGTGGCCTTGCAGCGTGGGCTGTTTCCTCCCTCAATGCCACAATCTCTGAATGTTTGAAGCATGGAGGGTGAGTGAGGGCGTTGCGGGAGCACCAGCAGAAAGGAAATAATGCACTGGCCACCTGCAGTGAGTGAGGGGATTATGAGAAGGTATGGGAGGGGGAACAAGAGTGCTGGGGACTGGGGAACAATTATTGGAAAGTAGGGAGTCTGGGAGGGGCACGGCAGGGAAAGGAGGCTGGGGAGCAAGACTGCTGGGAAGTGGGATCTGGGAGGGGAGGGGGCTTGGGAACAAGAGTGCTGGGGAGTGAGGGGCTAAGAGGGGAGAGGGGGCTTGGGACCAAGAGTGCTGGGAAGTAAGGAGCTGACAGGGGAGAGGAGGATTGGGAGCAAAATGCTGGGGAGAGTAGGCTGTGGAACAAGACTGCTGGGAGCTGATAAGCAAGTCTGCAGAAGATGGTTGTATGAGAGCTAGAGAGCCTGTATCTGTATATGCATGTGTATGAGAGCCAGAGAGCCTGTATCTGTATATGCATGTGTATGATAGCCAGAGAGCATGTGTTTGTGTGTGTATGCATATGAGAGCCAGAGAGCATGTGAGTATGAGGAAGAGAGAGATGATGTTTGTGAGACAGAACCTGTGTGTATTTGTATGTGTGAGAGAGAGGGTATGTATGAGAGTCTATGTGTAAGAAAGGGGATGTGTGTGAGCATGGGTATATGAGAGAGAAATATAAGGGAGGGTGTGTTTGTGAGAGAGAGGGTGTGAAAGAACACGTGTGTGTTAGAGAGAGAGGATAAAGTTTGTGTGGCTCCCTTTTCCTAATCCATGACAATCTCAGGATGACTGGAAATAATAAAAAAAAATCCCAGATATGGAGAGTGGCAGATTTTTAAAACCTTATTAGTTTCATTATTGAATGTTATTTGATGTGGCTGCTGTTTTGAAATATTACATTGGTGTTTTGGGACATTTATAAACATTTTCATGAGATTTTAATTATAGGGTGTTCTCTTCATTATCTGTTTTAAAATATTTATTATTTTTATTAAAATGCTTTTACTATGAAAGATGTTTAATTTTTCTTGAATTTCTTGTTTGTTGGTCTGTCTGTGTTCTGTATGTATGACCAAGATGAGGGATTTTGTTAGTGCATAGTTTCTGAGCAGGCTTCTATAATTCCGTTTTCAATAGGAGGGGTATTATTTATTTATTTATTATTTTATTTATTAACTTTTTTATACCGCCATTCGTGGGTACATCATGGCAGTATATTAGTCTTCTAAGGTCTGTTTTAATATTTGCAATACTGCTCTTTCCTTGGTAGGGCTATTGCTGTTTGAGGCTTGGGAGTCAGTATTGTTTTGATACAGCAAATTTGTTTCTTGGGGTAAATGTATGCTTGGCAGGCTCTGATAGCTTTTATTGGAGCTATGTAAGCACTATGCAAAAATACTGTATGTGAGCTATTGAGACAATGTGGGACCCATCTACATCTGAAGAAGGGGCCTATGCAGTTTTTAAAGTTTTTGTTCAATATTTTTAGCTACTTTAAAAACTGCATAGAATCTAAAATATCAATACACCTCCTATCAGGAAAACAGAACAGGCCAAGCTACTACAGATCCCTACAGAGAAACCACATGCTAAAACAATGCTTTATCTCAGTCTTTGCATGCAGAACACAAACTCTCACCAAATAAGGAATAAAGCCACATAAAGTATAAATAGAAATGTGCAGACAAAAACTAAACTGTAAAATGTATCACGCCAGACTCTATACAGTGCAACAATGTAAAAATAAAAATGTCACCATTCCTCATGAAACAATCAATAAAATCAAGATATATAAATCATGAATCATAATTATAAAATCATACTAATAAAATAATTTCAAAACAGCTGATGAATAGAATATCCAATAATTAGACTCAAGCAAATTTTGAAACCTTTCCCAAACACCAATAAAATATTTCAAACAGCAGACACATCACATACTACTCAATAATTAAAATGGTAGTCAATCAAGAAAAATGAACTTAAAAAGCCACCTTTACTTACCCTCTCCAGCAGTTCTCCTACTCCTTTCCCTTGCAGGCCACACCAGAAGCAGCAGTAGCAGCTGAAGCTGTCCTCACAGTCCTCTTTCTTAGGGACCACAACCAGTCTCTTCTCTCTCTCACACACACACACCAGTCATACCCTCAAGACCAATTTCTGTCTCTTATACACCAATCATCTCCCCAACCAGTCTCTCTCTCTCACACACACACACACAGAAGCACACACATACCAGTCATCTCCCTGATCAGTCTCACACATATACACGTCACCTCTCTGGCCAGTCTCTCTCCATCACACAATGCTCTCGCTCCCTCTTACACACAGGATTTCAATCACACACATCTATTTCACTTACACACAAGCTCTCAATCACACACGTATTCTGTCTTACTTACAAACAGGCTCAATCACACACATGCCCTCTCTCACAGCCACAAACCAGCCAAAAACATGCTCCATCTCTCTCACACACACACATTGATACACACAAGCACCCTCCCTGACTCACATATACACCACACACATACAGAAGCACCCTCCCTGTCTCACATACACACCACACACATACAGAAGCACCCTCCCTGTCTCACATACACATTACACTCTCACAGAAGCACCTTGCTTTCAGACTTGCAGCATTTTTCACTTTTACTAAAAGTGAAAGTGATGATCCCAACCATTAAATAAGAAAACTACATTCCTATCAGAAAGTGAAATGACACCCTTCCTTCAGGTTCTGTCCTCCCAAGGGACAGCCACCCACACCGTACAGCTTCTCGTTTTACGCTTTCAGGCAATAAAGCAAGTGTCTTTCTTCAAACTATCAGTCATATGGTTATTCATGTGGGAGATATGGAACCGAAAGACATCCTTAGTCAACTTCCCTTTTAAATGGGAAGATTCCAGTCTTAGTCATTTAAAAATATACATTTTCTAAAGGCTTAAAAAAAATAGCAAAACTGTTTCAGATTGGAACTATTCTAGTCTTCATACTTAAATTATGCTTTAAAAAAAACCAAACCCCACCTGGCATCAGTATCTTAAATTTGTGATTTTGCTGAGATGAACATTTTAAATATTTTAATTTTTTTTTTGCTTTAGTATTTGTCTCTACCCACTTTGCTAAATTTTATTTTCCAGAAGAGGGATGCTTAAAATTCAGTAATTTCATCTTTCATCCAACTTTTCAAAAGTTGGGCTACCAGTACAAAAGTTGAGGTATATATTATCACATTTCATTTTTTTTTTTAAACTGGCACATTCCTTTCTCACATGCACACACACACACACACACACAAGCACCATTCCGTTCTCACATATATATATATACACACACACACACACACACACACACACACAAGCACCGTTCCTTTCTCACACACAGAAGCACCCTTCCAATCTAAGGCCCCCCAGCTGAACAGCTGGTCTCCGGCGACGGTTAGCAGCACCGGTGTTCACTTCTTCGGCCCCTGCCGGCCTCGATATTAATTTCTTCGGCCCCCCGGCTTGGTCTCCGGCGGGGGCCGAAGAAATTAAAATCGAGGCTGGCGGCGGCGGCGGAGGCCGAAGAAAAGAAGATGGGTGCCGCCCAGCCAGCCCCTGCTTGAGGCTGGCTGGGAGGCGCCCATCTTCTTTTCTTCGGCCTCCGCCGGCCTCGATTTTAATTTCTTCGGCCCCCTGACTTGATCTCCGGCGGGGGCCAAAGAAATTAAAATCGAGGCCGGCGGGGGCTGGCTGGGCAGCGCCCATCTTCTTTTCTTCGGCCGCCGCCGGCCTCGATTTTAATTTATTCGGCCCCCACCGGCTTGGTCTCCCGTGGGGGCTGGCTGATCTTCTTTTCTTCGGCCTCCACCGGCCTTGATTTTTATTTCTTCGGCCCGGGCTGACTGATCTTCTTTTCTTCGGCCTCGATTTTTATTTCTTCGGCCCCGCTGGCTTGTTCTCAGGTGGGGGCTGGCTGGGAGGCGCTGAGGCTGGGCTGAGGAAGAGCCACGCAGTCAAGACCACGTGACCAGATAGACCGGCCCACCCGGGGAAGCCCGATCCCCAGATAGGCCAATCCGCCGCTGGGTTAGGGGCTACTTTGACATTCAAAGTGAGATGTACGAACAGAACAGTGCTTTCTTGTGAAGATTTGATGACCTTCGGAGTGAGGAAACTCACCCAAGATGAGATTTGTGCAATGTTCTCTTAACCTAGCTTGATGTTACCCAGGTAGAGAGTCCATAACCCATACACTAATACCTAAACCTCACCTTGAGTTACTAGGTGGGCCTCCCATAGATATATAAATACCTATCTAGTGTGAGAGCATTATGGCTAGTCTCTCTCTCTTTTCTCTCTCTCTCTCTCTCTCTCTCTCTCTCTCCCTCCCACACACAGTTGTAGGAGGGCCCTGATAGCTAGGCTGGCTCTCCAGGAGCTTAAAAGTTACTAAAAACGGCATTTGCAAAAACATGGCTTTACACAAATAAAAAAGATGGAGTTAAAATTCACTTTAAAGCCATGCAATATGGCTTCACAAAACTGTGAGCCTTGGCCATAAATCCTCCCCTTTGTCTCATTTGCAACGCACCATGTGTTAAGGTATTTTTGCATGCATTAAAGGCATTTTTTGTATGCAAAAACACTATATAGCGCTTTGATAAATGACCCCCTTAGATTGTGAGCCTTCTTATGACAGGGAAATAACCTACAGTACCTGAATGTAATCCACTTTGAAATGGCTGAAAGGCAGAATATAAATTATTTAAATACATAAATAAATAAATAATATCCTAGACTTTACTTATCCCCCTATTCATATTCCTTGGGAGGCATGGGTTCATTACTATTGTGCCTTTTTTGTAAACCGTTGTGATGGTATATAACTTAACGACGGTATAGAAAAGATTTTAAATAAATAAATAAATAAATAAATAAATAAATAAATAATGATCGGGCTATGTTTTTTTCATCAAGGTTCCATTTGGCAATAGGCACTCAATCTGAGCTTGGTTCACCCAACCTTCTTGGGAAACATATCGAACCTCATCCTTGTGGATATTTCTACCCACATGCACATCTCTCATCTTTCTCTCTATAGCCCCAGGATAATTGAGATGGCTTCGAACAAATTGTTTGCCTTTTTTATCTTTGATGATCACTTTGTCAGCGTGTTCCTAGATCCATTCTTTATGGTGATGTTCAATATACTTGATCCCTTAAGACAGAAACATGGGTTTAACATGCACGGCAGAAACTAGCATAAGAAGTTTGCTGAACAGACTGGATGGACCATTCGGTCCTTTTCTGCCATCATTACTATGTTTCTATGTAACTATCTTCCAACTCCATGGCTTACCTGAACACATTCTCTCAGATCGAGGCATACCATTCATGTTTTTGGAGAAGCCTGTGCAAGAAGTTTGGAATTTCATTGGACTTCTCCTCTGCATACCATCCATAAAGTAATGGGCAGACAGAAAGAATCAATCAAATCCTCAAGGGATTCCTAAAGGCCTATGTAAAAAAAAACAGCAGATGATTGGGCATCTCTCCTTCCCTGGGAAGAATTCTGCCATAAAAATCACAAGGGACTCTCCATGGGGACATCCCTATTCCAGATTTTGTATGGTAGACATCTATGGGTAATAATTCACCAAAAAAGACTGAAAACTCTAATATCAATTAGAGTACACCTGGTATAAGTGCTGAAATAACTTTTTCAAATTTTTCAAATTTTTCAAATTTTATGTGAAACCGCATCAGCAAGCCTGACGACGGCCGTGATACCACTTGCCGTCCGGACCTCTCGTCATGTGCGGTGGTTGATACTTTTATACTGTCCAAAATTGTTTAAACATTATCTGTTCTCCTATAAACAATTCATTAGCCCGACAGCGGCCGGTGTTTCGCGATCGGTATCGCTTCTTCAGGAGTCAATTGCGATATCTTGGAACAGATGCTGTATAAAGAAAATAATGAAATCTTGACATAAAAAGAATTGTATCTTAAAGAGTACTTAGCTTAGGTGTCACAACTCGCCAACCTTTATCCCGGACGATTCCGTCTCTCCTATCTACAAATTTCGGCGGGACAGAATAACGCTGAAAAACTCTTCCTTTTAAAAAGCCCGCGATTTTCAGCACGTTGTGACG
Source organism: Rhinatrema bivittatum (assembly GCF_901001135.1). Lineage (NCBI taxonomy): Eukaryota > Metazoa > Chordata > Amphibia > Gymnophiona > Rhinatrematidae > Rhinatrema > Rhinatrema bivittatum. The sequence goes on from NC_042616.1 coordinate 454,536,645, forward strand.
TCAGAACGTCAATTGAAGGATCTCAAACAGCTGTGAAAAAGAGCTCTAGACGAAAAACTAACGTGAGGACGTTATTAAGAATGATTGTGGCAAGGTCAAAGATGTTACATTCAAATAATTAGAAGTGGGTCACTGTTGTTAAATTATAGAAAAACTTGATACTCTAATGCTGAATTCAGGCCGTGTGGCTCCACTGTATTTAAACGATGTATCCAGCGTTGTTCAGCGCGTAGTAACCGCGTGTTAAAATCTCCTCCTCGCCAACTGGGGGACAATTGCTCCAATACTACAAATTTTAATTCATCAAAATTATGATGTTGTTGAAGACAATGGGATGTTAATGGGGCAGTCAATTTACCAGTGGTGATGCAGGATCGATGTTCGATTAGCCTGGTTTTCAAGGCTCGTTGAGTCTTTCCCACGTACCAAAGATTGCACGGACATTGTATTAAATATATCAGGCCTGAAGAACGACAAGTTGTAAACTGCCTAAGAGTCCAAGTAAAATCAACTTTAGAAAAGTACAGGGAAGATGTGTCTATCATCACATGGCATACAGTGCATGCTCCACATGGAGTGTGTGCGCCTATCTGAACCCTGGGCGGAGGGATCTTAGTGTCCGAATGAACTAATAAGTCCTTAAAAATAGAATTTCTCGTGAAGGCAAAACGTGGGATATCTTGAAATTCATCGTACAGCTGTAATAGATGCCAATTTTGAGATATGATACGTCAACGTCAACGTCAACTCACAAATAGCCAGTTCTACAAAATTCTGACGTTAGATCCAACCAAACAACTTCAAGACATTATAACACAGGTTGTTCAACAAGGGACTGCTCAAGGGTTTCTCACACCCCATGAAACCACATTTTTAGTGAACAAACATCCAGTAGTTCCGGATCTGTTCTGGGACCACTGCTTTTTAATATATTTATAAATGACCTGGAAATGGGGACAATGAGTGGGGTGATCAAATTTGCCAATCACACAAAATTATTGAAAGTTGTTAAATCATAAGAGGATTGTGAGAAATTGTAAGAAGACCTTGCAAAGCTGGGAAACTGGGCATGCAAATGGGAAATGAAATTTAATGTGGACAAGTGCAAAGTGATGCACTTAGGGAAGAGTAACCCAAATTATGGCTACAACATGCAAGGTTCCACATTAGGAGTCACCATTCAGGAAAAAGATTATCATCGTTGAAAATAAGTTGAATTCTTCTGCTCAATGTGCAGCAGCAGCCAAGAAAGCAAAAAGAATGCTAGGAATTATTTGGAAAGGACTGGAGAATAAAACAGAGAATATCATATTGCTTCTGTATCGCTTTATTGTGTGACCTCATCTTGGGTATTGTGTGCAGTTCTGGTCACCAAATCTCAAAAAAGATATAGCAAAATTAGAAAAAGTACAACTAAAATGATAAAGGGGATGCAACAAATCCTCTATGAGGAAAGGAAAAAGAGGTTAGGACTCTTCATCTTGAAGAAGAGATGGCTGAGGGGAGATATGATAGAGATCTATAAAATAATGAGTGCAGTTGAATGAGTAAACGTGAATGGTTGTTTACTCTTTCAAAAAGTACAAAGACTAGGGGACCCAAAATGAAGTTACTAGGTAATACATTTAAAACTAATAGGAGAAAATATTTTTTTACTTAATGCATAATTAAGCTCTGGAATTTGTTGCCAGAGGATGTGGTGAAAGCTATTAGTGTAGCTGCATTTAAAAAATGTTTGGACAAGTTCCTGGAGGAAAAGTCCATTAACCATTATTAAGGTGGAGTTACAGAAATCCACGTTTTATCCTTAGGATAAGCAGCATGGAATCTATCTATCCCTTGGAATCATGCCAGGTACTTGTGACCTGGATTGACCACTATTGGAAACAGCATATTGGACTTGATTGTCCTTTGGTCTGACCCACTATGACAAATCTTATGTTCTTATAACGTTGTTTATGCCACTTCAAGTTAAAGGAGATTCAGCACATAATTACTCACAGAACTCTTCTCAGTTGTGACCCTATCAGCAAAGTCCCCTAGTTCAATAATGCTTTTCCAACCTGATGATGACAGTCAAATATCCACCTGGTGTTACGCTCTGAAGTCTGCGGGCTACTTCCATGGAACGCAGCTCTCACCTCCTGGCCTAGTCCGGCAAAGCAATCCCAAGATGTGTCAGCCCATGCGGCATGGCGCCATCATCAAAAGCCACCCTGGGCTGGCCCACTGATCCTCGATGCAACGAAACGCCACCGACGACCTATGCGGTGCTTCCTCCTTAGATGCATGCGTGCAGCTCTGCTCAGAATTTAAAGGGTCTGTGGCAGGAAAAGCCCCATGGCATCCTCGAATGATGTCAGACATTGTGGCCTATAAAAGGCCCTTGTTGGCTTTGCTTCGATGCCTCAGCAACAAGTCCCACTACTCTGAGTAGAATGTGTTGCTTTCAGTGTCCGTATTCTTTAGTTCATTGCCCGCCTGTTATTCTCCTTGCCTTCCTACCCTGCCTGTACATTTCTCTTTTCCTTCAGACAGATACCTGGTTTAACTTTAGTTTGACCTCAGATATACTTGACTGCTGCCTGCCATTGACCATTGCCTGCCATCAGATATGTTTGACTGCTGCCTGTCACTGACCACTGCCTGCCTCTGGATATGCCTATCCTCCATCTGCCTCAACCCAGCTACCCTACGATGAATCTCTCTGCCATCAGCAGAGGCCCCCACCTAAGACCCGGGAGCCTCAGTACCCAAAGGCTCAACCCAAGGGGAACGAGGGCTGGTACAGATGAAGCTCCTGCTGGACCTCTGCTTCATCTGGGTCTGCCTGCCGACGGTGGGATCCTGCAGGGCTCCTCCCTGTAGATTGCGCCAATCCTGCCTTGGCCCAAGGGTCCATGAATGTAACAAGTTGCTGAGGCCATTAATCTGGTGGACTTGACCATGCTGCAGGCTATACCAGGCACGGCTCGCAAACTCCAGGAGTAACAGGCTGCCTTGGAGCTCTTGGCTGCAGCTGTGGACCGTATTGCATTGTGATTGGACACCCTGACCACACCTTCTGCCCTGCCTCCACAAGCTGTACCTGCATCGCTCCCAGTACTCACTTGGCCCATACCACAGTTACCAACTCTACCCTGCTATGTCGGGGACCCCATGAAATGTTGGGGGGTTTTGAATTAGTGCTGTATGCACTTTTAGTTGCAGGTGCCGTTATTCCCAAATGACCAAACTAAAAGCACTTATATTCTCTTGCTGCTATAGGAAGCAGCACTTGCCTGGCTTCCACCCTCTGGGAGAGAGGAGATCCTATCCTCCTTGATCTCCAGCGATTTACAGAGCAATTCTGCATTACGTTTGAGGAACCAGGTCAGGCAACATTAATGGTCTCGGACCTACTTCAGCTGTGCCAGGGGCCTCGAACTTTAGCCGAGTATGCCATCAATTCCGAACCTTGATCTCCGAGCTGAATTTGCAGGAAGACAGCTTGCTTGCTATTTTTTTAGAAGGCCTATCACCTAAAATTAAGGATGAACTTGCTGCCCGGGAGCTTCCTACATCGCTTGAAGTGCTTATTGACCTCATGGGAAAAATAGGCCGGTGCCTACAGGAGAAAGTCCAAAAGAGCCGCTCAGCATGTAGAAATGTTACATGGGCACTATCCTTTCAACCCTCGCTTATGCCTGATACTGCCAGGCCAATGACACTTCCACCAGAAGAGCCCATGCAATTGGGCCACTGTTGCTTGGCTTTCGAACAAAAAACCTGACACAGACAATTAGGCCTCCGCTTGTATTTGGCGGCCATAGGCCATGTCTTAGCTCAATGCCCCGAAAGAATGGGAGGTGTACAACACACAGAATTAGTGGGCAGATGACCGTAGGGCTCACCGCTCTCTTGCCAGTCACCTTGGAACAATCTCCATATGTTTTTCCACTTGGGCTTCAGGGGAAACGTCAATCAACAAGAGCTTATAGACCAATTCCAAATATCTACTGTTCCTATGACGCCATCCGTAGAACTCTCATCTGTCTACGGAGACCCACTTCCACGACAAGTAACTTGGTAAAATGTGTCCCTCGTGCTACGTATTGGCTTCTCACACTGGGAGGTCATTAGTTTCGATGTCTTGTCCAAAGCCATAAGTCAGTTTATACTAGGCCTGCTGTGGCTCCAGCGACATTAGCCACAGTTTGACTGGTCCACGTCAGAACTCATCCATTGGGGATCTGGATGTACCTGTATGGAATCAGAAGGGTCTTCTTGCCCAGTGATTATGGACTCCACCCTTCTGAGACTTCTAACTCCCTATAGGGAGTCCTGAGAAACTCAGACTATGTCACAACACCCCCAGGAAAATACACCTAAAATGGCCTATAAACAATTAAAGAAACAGCTGGAACAAGAGAGATCTGAATGAAAGAGTTTGGAAAAGGGAAACAATCTTGCTAAGACAAGCCTTGAGTCACTTCTCAATGACAAAGATGAAGTGATACGAATCCTACAGACCCAAACTATGGAAGAAAATAAAAGGAAGAGAGAGAGCGAAAACAATTCTATAGTCCCGTCTAGTTCCACCAGTCCAGTCTGAAAAGGAGGTAGAGTTCTCTAACCTTAGGGTAGGGGCTGTCCTTCGCCAACACAGTCTGAAAGAGATCGTCCCTTCGCTTGTGGCTCAACTTTTATTCCAGGAATTGCATGAATTATGGGAAAAAAACAATCTTTTGGTTGAAGAAACTATTACCTGAATCAAGAAAACTGGGGATAGCCGAAGAAGGTCAATATCCCAGTGCACATTTAGTGAAAAGGGCTTTCATAACCAGTACTCCAACAAACCAAAGGCCTTAGGAGATGGGCTTAAGAGGGGGGATACTTTTACACTCGGCAGTCTGTGGGCTACTCCCACAGACTGATGCTGTCACCTCCAGGCCTGGTATCGCCAAGCAGTCCCAAGAAAACTGTCAGCCCATGAGGCAAGTTGCTGCCATCCTTGAGACTCCACCAATCCCAACACGCCTGGATGCCGCTGACAACCCTATGTGGCACTTTCTCCTTAGATGCGTGCATGCGTCTCTGCTCAGAATTTAAGGAGCCCGCAGTGGTAAAAGCCCCGTGGCACCCTCGGATGACGTCAGATGCTGTGGTCTATAAAAGCAATACATATATTGAAAGAGAGAGAAAATTTTTATTATCACAAAAATTTTTTAATTGCCAAACAAGTGTGTCATAAAATACACTCATACACTCACACATTCACTCAATTAAAATCATAAATTAAAGCATAGTGAAGTGACAAACCAGAATACCTGATGTAACATTTATAAAATGTAGAAAGATATTTAGAATGGTCCAAGAAAACAAACCGGTAACCGATCCAAGATGGCTAGCAGCAAACAAACAACAAGGTGGAATCGGTGTAAAATGGACTTTATTTAATCTTGCCCGACTCTGGCCGAGTTTCGCTCAAGGAGCTGCCTCAGGGGCTTTAGAGCTACTTGAATTGGCTCAGATTAGCACGGACTGCACAGCATTTGTTTGAGCGGCGAGTAGAATTGTGATATCACTGCCCTCAAAGTGGTCTGCTGTTGAAAGTATCTGTTTCAAAACAGGTCCGATAGTCAGTTCGCTGATTAATGCTTCTCCAATTATGATATATGTGAAGTCCGTGCTAATCTGAGCCAATTCAAGTAGCTCTAAAGCCCCTGAGGCATTTTACACTGATTCCACCTTGTTGTTTGTTTGCTGAAAGATATTTAGAATGCAACTAGAAACATGTATTTGTACATCCTGTGGTTATATAAAGCCACTTACAACTCTGTAAACTCTTTTACCTTCCCTACTTTTTTAAACATATAATCTTAATTACCACACTATTATGTAAGCAACTGTGCTAAATACATGTGTGCACCTATATATCAAAATACTTGAACACTTGAAGTTCTCTTCATCTGGCTTTGCTTCACCAAAATATAAAGGCAATGCCTGCCACCAAACACGTTTGATCACTGCCTGCTTCTGGCTACACCTATCTTCTTTCTGCTTTGACCCAGCTACTCTATGAAGAGCTTCTCTACCATCAGCAGAGGCCTCCACCTAAGACCTGCCGACCCCGGCTCCCAAAAGCTCAACCTGAAGGGAACGAGGGCTGGTTTAGGCAAAGGTCCAGCTGGGCCTCTGTTTCTTCTGGGTCTGCCTGCTGATGATAGGAACTTGCAGGGCTCATCCTTGCAGGTTGCGCCAATCCTGACTTGGTCCAAGGGTCCATGATCACAACCCCTGGGTTATCCCAGTCACATCAGCAGGGAGTCCTCAGCAGCCTTAGCCTTAATGGACTGCCAAGCTCCATGATCCTTCCACAAATGTCCTCCCCCTCTGGAAAAAACAATTCAGATTCCTTGGAATACTTCTTGAGGGGGAAACCCTCTCATTCCCTTGGGCCTTTCCCCTTAAGGGGGAAAGCCCCTTCAGATCCCCCTCTGTGAAGAGAGGCACTCTTGGGTCCCTCAACTACCTGGTGGCTCCAGCTGAATCCCTCCACTTACACTTTTGAATATCAGCTTATACAGAATCAAACACACTCCTTCTAAAGGAGCTTTGCCTATATTCCCTTAAAGGGGACATACTGGAAAAACCCACCAACCACCGACTGTAAAGTTTTCCGTAAAGGAACACTCAACTCCTTGGGTTAAATCCTGAATAACTCACAATAGAAGTTAACAGACTCCCTCCCAGAATTTCTTTGAGGGGCCAGCTGCTAGTGATACAGGGTCAAAAATGAGATCCCCATCACACTCATTTTTAATGTATTTATTTTAGCTCAGGCTTTTTCATTTCCAGCTCAGGGTGCGTTATGTTCAGCTATAGCAGATATTCCCTGTCCCCAGTGAGCCTACAATTTAAGGAGGTCATTTCCCAAGCCACATTAGTTTACCATGTGATAACTGCCTTAACGCGGTGATAAGGGGTGTTAATTAAAATACCATTTGCTATATTACTCAAAATAACCACAAAATGGTAATGATGTGCTTTGCAAGCAAATGATTTGGAAATGCATGCAAAGCAGTTCATTACTAGGCAATGTTATGGTAATAAAACAACAAGCAGCGTGCCTGAAAAATTGCAAGCTGCATTATTTTCATGAAAGTTACCCTCAGAGTTCGATATTGACTGGCCAGCACTGATTTTTGTCAGATGGCACACAGCCAGAGTCTGAGGGGTGTTCTGGGCCACTCTAACCACCAGAGATTGCAAGGTATGACCAGGGGGAGTGGGAGTCTGAGGGGTGGGCTAGGCTAGAAGGAGCAGCCATGAGCCCTGAGGTGGGATATTGAGGTATGGGGTTTTGGATGCTGGGGGGAGGTCTCATTGTTTAAAATAGGCAGGGGCCTGTGTAGTAACATTTTTTTAAAACTTTTAGAGGCCAATATTCAGAAGCCATTTAGATGGATAATTGAAATGTTTTCCGTCTAAATGGCAAAGTGGCAATATTAGAAGGCATACGCAGCTAAATTCTAGCATAAACTGAAGGACTCCACAATCCCCGGAAGTATGTGGAAGTCTCTTCGCAGGCTTGCGGAAAGCAGCGCAGCTGTGATTACAGCCGAACTCCGCAAGCCTGCCTGAAGAGATAGGCAGGGGCCTTCGCAATTACCACCGACCAGACAGCTTGAAGACTTAAGAGGGAAGCAACAGTGGAGTGCTGTGCAGCATATTATTACTGCAATGTCTGAGAGAAAGAGGGTAATGAGCTGTGAAGATATGAGATGATGATGCTCAAAGGGCATACTTGAGAATTCTCAGGATTTCACCCTGAGCCTCAGGGAATTTGCATCAATTGCAGAATGTCAGGGGAACACTAGAAATCTCAAGGCCTCTCGGCATGCAGCTCAGCCACTCCCCTTCCTCAGTAACGGGCCGATACAGTAAAAGTTGCGAGAGAGCGGGCGAATGCCCGCTCTTCCGGCGCCAGCACAGGCCACTCTCCTGTGCGCACGATTCTGTATTCAAATGAGGGCCCGCGGCAAAAAGAGGCGCTAAGGACACTAGCGCGTCCCTAGCGCCTCTTTTTAGACAGGAGCGGCGGCTGTCAGCGGGTTTGACAGCTGACGCTCAATTTTGCTGGTGTCCATTCTCAAACCTGCTGACAGCCACGGGTTCGGAAACTGGACGCCGGCAAAATTGAGCATCCGGTTTTCAACCCGCCAGCCGCGGGCCGATTTCAATTTTTTTTTTTTAACTTTTTTTAACTTTTGGGACCTCCGACTTAATATCGCCATGATATTAAGTTGGAGAGTGCACAGAAAAGCAGTTTTTACTGCTTTTCTGTGTACTTTCCCGGTGCCCGGAGAAATTAACGCCTACTTTTGGGTAGGTGCTAATTTCTGAAAGTAAAATGTGCGGCTTGGCTGCACATTTTGCTTTCTGAATCGCGCGGGAATACCTAATAGGGCCATCAACATGCATTTGCATGTTGCGGGCGCTATTAGGTTCGGGGGGGGGTTGGACGCGAGTTTTCGACGCGCTATTACCCCTTACTGAATAAGGAGTAAAGCTAGTGTGTCGAAAACGCGCGTCCAATCACGGGTACTGTATCGGCCTGTAAGCCTGCAGAGAACAGAAGAAGTGGGGCGAGCCTGGAGTAGACACTGCAAGCAGCATGTGAGGAGAAACTGGAGAGGGGCTGCCATAATCACAAAACTCAGTCTGCAGCTGTGATTCCAGGATGTGGGAATCACTCAGCTAAGGGGAGAGTGAGGATGCATGGAGCTGAGATTTATAAGGGGAGGAAGTAAAGAGAGTGCTGGGGTCAGGGAGAGATGAAAGGGAAGTATGCTGGGAGTCATCTCGGGAGGGGGAAAAGGTGATGGTGATGGGTGGAGAAAAGAAAGTGTGGATTAGTTGAGTGGGGGGGGGGGGGGTGAAAGAGAAAAAGCTGATACATATTATTCCATTCCTTCCCCCTCCCCCCACCCGCTGCTAATCAACAGCAATCTCAGGGGGACCACAACTCAAAGGTTCCCAAGTACTTCAAAGAGAGAAAGGGAATAAGCAGGTGGTGGGTGGGAAGAGGTGGTAAGCAGGGACAGAATTAGAGGTCAAAGGAGAATTCATATTTCCATTTGTTGGCAACTGCAGCAGTGCCTGCCAACTTGGCTCTTCTGCCAGCAGCAGCATCTGCTGCCAGTGCTGACAGATGAGCGGCAGGGAATCACAGCACCTCCTCGGAGGTGAAAATCCTCCATAGGCAGGTGCAGACGGCAGGTCAAATTCTTGTTGCGGATTGTTGAAAGATTTAAACTCCCTCCCCCAGCTAAGCATATCCCTCTTTAGTGGATAGAAATCAAGATATTTTTCCAGCATTAATATTTGTGCCTTATTGTAAACCGTTGTAATGGTACAGAAAAGGTTTTAAATAAATAAGCACATTTCCTGAAAGAGATTGTCTGGTATTCCCATTCAGAGTCACAAAGAAGAAGGTAAACGTTTCTCAAATGAAGAAGGTAAACGTTCTCTGTACAGTTTGATACTTTCTGCCAGAAGGAAATCACTAAGTGAAGGTTCCTTGTTTTCTGTACTATAATTTAAATAAAAATACCGGATTGCACTGAGATGCAGAATGATGATTTGCAAAAAATATTGTGTTGTTTTGACAAATGTGCAAAATTTGGAGAATGTGTGTGCAGAATTTTCAAATTTTTTGTGCAGAATTTTCAGTTTTGTGGTGCAGAATTCCCCCAGGAGTATCAGTTACACTGAACACAGCAGAAGCTGTGAACATGCAGGCTGACTGCCAGTTGGCAGTGTAACAGCAAACACAGAAACTATGCAAAGCAAAGCATGAACAGAAGCATAATCAACAGAAACAGACAAGCTGCAATGGAAGCAGGACACTGTGAAAGCAAGGCAACACTCACTGAATACATAGGAAAGCACCAGTGGAGACAGGACAGATGAATCCTAACCCGTTTAGCTTTTCCTCATAGGGGAACCATTCCATTTCTTTCTAATTCCACTGTATCTTTTTTGAGATGGGGGACCAGAACTGCACACAATACTAAAAATGCAGTTGCAACATGGATCAGTACAGAGGCATTATGACATCCTCTGTTTTATTTTATTTTCCATTCCTTGCCTAATAATATTTTACATTCTGTTTGCTTTCTGGCCACCACTGCACACTAGGCCAAGGATTTCAAAGTATTGTCCACAATGTCTCCAAGATCCTTTTCCTGAGTGGTAATGCCTAATACAGAAACCAGCATAGTATACTTATAATTTGGATTATTTTTCCCTATATTTATCACCTTGCACTTGTTCACATTAAATTTCATCTGCCATTTAGAAACAGGGGTCTTTTGACATTCCTCATTATCAGCTCATACTTTAACTATGTTGAATAATTTTGTGACATCTGCTAATTTTATCACCTCATTTGTTGCTCCCTTTTCCAGATCATCATTTATAAATATATATTATAAAGCATTAGTCCTAGTACAGATCTCTGAGGCACGCCACGATTTACTTTTCTCCATTAAGAAATGACCATTCAGTCTATTTCCTTTTAGCCAGGTTCCAGTCACCAAAAGGACATTGACTCCTATCCCATGAGTCTCTCATGAAGGCCTTTATCAAATGCTTTTTTAAAATCCAGATACACGATATCAACTGACTTACCCTTGTCCACATGTTTATTAACTCCTTTAAAAAAAAAAAATCTAACAGATTTGTAAGGTAAGACTTCCCTTTGCTAAATCAATTTTGGCTCTGCTCCTTTAGTCTGTGTCTATCCAGATGGGCAGTTATTTTGTTATTCAGGATAGTTTCCACCAATACTATCTTTCTGGAAAAATTAGTACCAGTACTCACATGCAGGATACATGTGTTTTTGAGGCATCACAGGGAAAATTAAGTAGATGAAGTAAAAAGGTGCCAGTACTCAGTACCTCCTGAAAAAATGCTCTGGTTTCTACCATTTTGCCTGGCCCCGACATCAAGCTTATCAGTCTATAGTTTCCTGGATCACACCTGGAACCCTTTTTTAAAAAAGAATGGATGTTACTTTGTCCACCTTTCAATCCTCATGTACCAAAGTTGATTTGAATGAGAAGCTAGAGATTACTAGAAGTAAGTCTGCAATTTCATATCTGAGTTCTTTCAGCACTCAGGAGTGTATACCATCTGGTCCCAGTGATTTGTTATGTTTTAGTTTATCGATTTGCTTTATGACATCTTTTCTTTTCTCTATGATTTGTTTCAGTTCCTCTGAATCATCATCCTCAAAGAATGTTTCTGGCATAGCTATCTCCCCAGTATCCTCCTTAGTAAAGCAAAGAATTAATTTAGTTTTCACTGAGCGCCCCTTTTACTCCTTGGTCATCTAGTTGTCCATCTGACTCCCTCACAGGTTTCTTGATTCAAATATATTTGAAAACATTTTCATTTTGAATTTATACCTATCTGGCAAGCTTCTTTTCAAATTTTTTTCCTATTTTCTTTATTTGAATCTCCTTTCCAGTTTTCCAAAGACGTCCTTTTGACTTTAATAGCCTCTTTGACCTCATCATTTAACCAGCTGGCAGCTGTTTGGTTTTCTTTCTCCCTTTTCTAATGCATGGAAAACATCTATTCTGGGCTTCCAAGAAGGTGTTTTTAAACAGCATCCATGCTGCATGCAAAGTTTTAATCTTTGCAACCATTCCTTCCAGTTTTTTTCTAATTTCCTCATGTTATCATAGTTTCCTTGTTTAAAGTTAAATGATACTGCCATAGTTTTTTTAAATATCCTCCTTTCAGTGATTATATTATATTTGATAGCTTTATAACTATTGCCAAACAGCCTCATCACCATTACCTCTTGTACCAAATCCTGCACAACAGTAAAAATTAGATCTATAGTATTCTGCTGCAGCATCCTTGAGGTCCCTCGAGGTCGACAGAGGCACTGAAGTCAGCAGCAGCAGGCAGCCGGCGCCCACAGGGAGGGCAGGCAGGCAGGAGCCAGAAGAAGAAGGGAAAGGGACACCCCAAGGAACACCAAAGCGGCCCTGCCTCCTCGGCCGGGAGGCCCACCCCCCCCCCCCCCCCCCCCGTGACATCATCAGAAGTGCCGGCGCCGGATCCACCTCAAAGGGAGGCGTGCTCCCAGGCGCCTCTCCGGCCACAGCATCCTTGAGGTCCCTCGAAGTAGGCAGCGGCACTGAAGTCAGCAGTAGTGGGTGACCGGCGCCCACAGGGAGGGCAGGCAGGAGCCTGAAGAAGAAGGGCAAGGGACGCCCCGAGGAACATCGAAGTGGCCCTGCTTCCTCGGCCAGGAGGCCCGCCCCCCCCGGTGACATCATCGGAAGCACCGGTGCCGGATCCACCTCAAAGGGAGGCGCGCTTCCAGGTGCCCCTCCGGCCACGGTATCCTTGAGGTTCCTCTAGGTCGGCAGCAGCACCGAAGTCAGCAGCAGCGGGCGGACGGCACCCACAGGGAGGGCAGGCAGGCAGGAGCCAGAAGTAGGGCAAGGGATGCCCTGAGGAACACCGAAGCGGCCCTGCCTCCTCGGCCAGGAGGCCTGCCCCCCCCCCCCCCCCCCCGTGACATCATCAGAAGTGCCGGCGCCGGATCCACCTCAAAGGGAGGCGTGCTCCCAGGCATTGCGAGTCATGCATCACACGCCGAAGGAGCGCAACAAAGGGGCACTCCCCTTTGTGCACCCTTTCATGCAAACCTTAGTGTGGACCCCAAACTCAGCAAATCTATTGCTACACTCCACGAGAAATGGCAAACATTCAAACCCCTGACTACATCCACCTCAAGTCCCACAGAAAAGATCATAGCTTGGATAACCCACAGAAGGAAACAAGAAAGGATCAAAGCACGGAAAACCCATAGAAGGAAACAAGAAAAAAACAAAGAAATATTATAAGTACCCAAACATCACTCACATGAACACTAAGACCTACAGCAGTTACATAGCACTATCATTCCTTCTATTTAACGCACAATCCATAGTAAAGAAAATACCCATCATCTCCGACCTACTTGACGATCACAAACCAGATTTCATAGCTATCACAGAAACATGGATAAGAAACATCGACCCAGTCTTAATCAACCAAATCAATAACCCCATCTACAGAACGTTTTCAATCCCCCGACCAAAAAAGAAAGGAGGAGGGCTAATGCTAATCGTAAAAAATAACCTACAGATGAAACTACTCCCAACCAACACCCACCTACCACTGGAAATTGCACTATTTGACTCACCTTTACTACAAATCTGTCTGGTATACTGCCCCCCCCCCCCCCAATTCACTAGATCGGAACTGTTCTCCACTAATAGAATTCCTCTTGTCCAAACTATCAACAAACCCATCATCATCTTAGGAGACTAAAATACACATTGATACAATCCCCCACTCCCCCACATGTAATGCAATAACAGACGCCCTATCAACCCTAGGACTAAGTCAAATCAGTAAAGGCCCAACGCACAAAGCAGGTCACACACTAGACCTCGTCTTCATCAATACTGACATTTGGGCTAATTACCACACAAATATTACTAATATCCCCTGGTCGGACCACTCTCTAATCTACGCCAACCTGTCTTCCAACTGTAAACTTACAACAGAAAAAAGCCCACCTAGATCCTTCTCCTACCGGCCACCCTTCAACATAGAGACACTTCAAGAGAATCTACAAACAGAACTAACAAACATAGACCTATCTATCGCAGAAATCGCCACCTCATCCTGGCTCAACATCACTAAAACAATAGCAGACAAGATAAACCCTACAATAAAGAAAACAATAAAAAACCCAAAACACCAAAACCAATGGTAAAATGACAACATCAGATCAGCCAAACACAAACTTCGAAAAAAAGAAAAAACCTGGAGGAACAACAAAACAACTACACTACTGAACGCCTACCGATCACACTTAGCATACTAGAAAAAACTTATCCACAATGCAAAAAAAGACTTCTATTAAAAAAAAAATAAACAAATTCCAACACAACCCAAGAATGCTCTTCAATATCATACATTGCCTAACCAAATCCTCCAACGACCAGACATCCCAACCTCCAAGCTCTCAAGCAACGACTTTGCAGTTTTCTTTAACGAAAAAAATCAAAAACCTCATAAACAACAACCTCAACAACAACACGCAAGACCCGAAAATACAAATCAATCAAACACCAAGCTGGCCCAACTTTGATTCAGCATCATCACTGGAAATTCAAAATATCAACAAAAAAATGAACCCAGCTAAGCACCCTATTGACAGCATACCCATACGGTCGATCAAAGCCATCGAACCATCAATAACAAAAACGTTAACCGACATCGTGAACCTATCCCTCACAGAAGAAAACTACCCCAACTGCCTAAAATCAGCAATTATCAAACCCATACTGAAAAAGACCAACCTTGATCCAGAAAACCCTGTAAACTACCGACCCATATCAAACCTACCATTCATTGCCAAATTATTGAAAAAATCGTCCACTCCCAACTCAGTGACTACCTGGAAAGGAACAACATCCTACTCCCCATGCAATTCGGCTTCAGGAAACAACTAAACACTGAATCACTACTTTAAACGACACCGTGCTCAAAGGATTTGACAATGGCCACAGCTACTTTCTAGTCCTCCTAGACCTATCAGCAGCCTTCGACACGGTAAACCATTCAGTAATGATTGACCATCTATCCGAAATTGGTGTAACTGAAAAAACCCTTCAATGGTTCTCATCCTATCTATCACAAAGGAGCTACCAGGTGTCAATCAATGACACCCTCTCAAAGAAAATAAACCTTGACAATGGAGTTCCCCAAGGCTCTGCACTATCGGCAACACTCTTCAACATTTATCTTCTCCCGATATGCCACTTCCTCTCAAACCTTAAACTGACTCACTTCATATATGTGGATGACATCCAAATACTCATCCCAACACACAACTCTCTGGAAGACACCTACAAAAAAAACAGCCAATTACCTCACCAAAATAAAGCAACAACTAACCAACATAAGACTTATCCAAAACATTGATAAGACAGAAATAATCATGCTGGATAGAAAGAACAACCCTATGCATTCCTACAGACAACCCTATCCATTCCTACAGACCTCAGACAGGAGCCATGCCTCCCAACATTTAGGAAAAAACTTAAGACTTGGTTATTCAAGCAAGCTTTTCCGGACACAACCTAATGACACAATCCAATGACTCATAAAACACCTTGCCGTTTGTATTTAATATTTATTCTATACTACATTTATATTGTATTTTGTTAACTAGTCTTTCCTCTCTTCTTCCTTCCAAGTTCGGCTTCCCTTGTTAAATGTAACTGTACCTTCTGTCACCACAGTTCTAGTTCCATGTATTTATTATCATTTTGTCACCACAGTTCTAGTTCCATGTATTTATTATCATTTTGTCACCACAGTTCTAGTTCCATGTATTTATTATCATTTTTTGTATTTATTGCACCCCCGTTCTATGTAAACCAGCAAGATATGTTTTCATGATTGCCGGTATATAAAAACTCTAAATAAATAAAATAAAAATAAATATGCACATACCACCACTCAACATAATGAATCAAAAGACTGCAATCTCCCCTGTCATCCATGCCCGCAACCTAGGAGTCATAATCGATAAGGAACTATCCTTCAAGAACCATATCTCTGCTAAAATCAAAGACGGATATTACAAACTCCTAACCCTATGACATCTAAAACCTTTCCTTTCCCCAAAAGACTTCAGAACAGTCCTTCAACTACTCATCTTCTCCAACCTGGATTACAGCAACTCCCTGCTATTCAACTTACCTCTCACCACCATCCGACCTCTCCAAATCCTTCAAAACACAGCCGCCAGAATACTCACAGGAATGAAAAAATACGATCACATTACTCCAACTCTCATTTCACTACACTGGCTCCCAATAAAATACAGGATAGACTACAAAATACTATACATAATACACAAAATAATATATGAAAAACAAACAAACTGGCTAAGTGCATCCATAAAACTCCACTCACCAAACCGAAATCTCCGTTCAGCCAACAAAGATCTATTAAAAATTCTACTTGCTCGCCACAAACAAATTACCTCAACTCGGAAGATAGCCATTTCCCTAGGAAGCCCCGAACTCTGGAACACCCTCCCAACCGAACTGAGAACACAGCAAAATTTAAAAACCTTCAAAAAAGAACTAAAAACTTGGATGTTCACCAAAGCCTACCAAAACACCCAATGACTCTAAGCTACAACTTCCATTCCTACCAGCCCATATAAACATGAAGAACCAGTACAAAGCAAGTAATTTAACCTGTACAGTTTAACAACCTAACTATGCTTAGAACGACTACGATAACAATATTAACAAGCACGTGAATTTCTGAACACTCTGTTAAACATCGATACTTTGTAAACCGTTGTGATGGCGAAACCAAACGACGGTATATAAAACTCGATAAATAAATAAATAAATATTTTCCCCTCTTGTCAGTTCCAGGACTAGCTGCTTCATAAAGCACTCATTTATAGTGTCTAGAAACTTTACCTCCCTAGCATGTCCCAATTAGATATTTACCCAGTCAATAATGGGATAATTGAAATCTCCCATTATTATTATTATTATATTGTTAGCTAATTTGTTAGCTTTCCTAATTTCTGTTAGCATTTCACTCTGGGGTAGATTTTACAAAAGTACGCGGGGTTTTATAAGATACACGTGTAGCCGCGGGTATCTTATAAAATCCAGGGTCGGCGCGCGCAACGGGGGTGCACATTTGTGCACCTTGCGTGCGCCGAGCCCTGCGCGCGCTACCCGTTCCCTCCGAGGCCGCTCCAAAATCGGAGCGGCCTCGGAGGGAACTTTCCATTCACCCCCTGCACCTTCCCCTCCCTTTCCCTATCTAAAACCCCTCCCTACCTTTATCTTAAAAGTTACTACTGCCTCCGGGCAGTAGCAACTTACGCGCGCCGGTGCGTAACCCTTTTAAAATCCGGCCCTCTGTGTCTTCATCCTGACAATGTGGACAGTAGTATACCCCCACTGCTATTCTTTTCCCATTCACACACAGAATTTCTATCCATAGAGATTGGTTTCTTGCAGGACTTTTATCCTATTTAATTCTATGCCATCCTTAACATATAGTGCCAATCCTTCACAAATTTGATCTGGCATATCATTTTGATATTTATTTATTTACAAATATTACTTTCTGTAAATCAAAAAATTGACCAATGTGAATAGATGTACATTAATATCACAGTGTCCCATTGGTTATCCTCCTTCTACCAGGTCTCTGAGATGCCAATTACATCTACATCTTCATTCAGTGCAATACATTATAACTCTTCATGCTTAATTTTTAGACTTCTGGAATTTGCATACAAACAATTCAAATTATATTTTTTAATTCTATTAACAGCCTGCCTAGCATTTGTAATGGGTTGTTTGGAATCATTTATATCTGCCTGGGCTCCTTCTGCCTTTATCACAACCTATCAGGATATCCTAACTTATAGGCTATTTCATACTATGCAGACATTAAGTCCTCAGTTGATAGAAGTTGCAGAATAGTCTCCAAATCTTTTGTTAACTCTCCAACTTATTTTTAAGAAGGTACATAAGTCTCTACAACATTGTTATTGTTTTGGCTTGTGTTCGCCATGTTTCCAACCTTGGCACATGCTTCTACCGGAGCACTATCACAAAGCTTGAGCATGCACCAGGTGACCTATTAGTTCTTGCTGGGCTCCTGAAATTAAACCTTTTTCCCAAAGGCCAAATATAATTAAGGTGAGGGAGATAGATTGGTCTAAATTATTCTCTTTTTTTATCAAAGAGAATCAATACAGTAACCCATGTAGTAAACTGTAAATAATCAGGGAAACCACACACACATATTATCAATAGCCTAAGTGAAGGTGTCAGCAAGCCTGACGTTGTGTATTCTAAAACAGAAACCAACTGGTCTTTTAATCATTCATCTTCACTGTCAAAAATATTTAAATTTTATTTATCAAAAATGCTTTTTTATCATTTTAGTGTAAAATTATGATTTCTTGTCTTTAACTCCGATCCTGAAAAAAGTACAAAAGTCTAGGTAATATATTTATTTTCCACAGATTAATTCTTCCAAACCAAGATAGGTACAGATCAACTCAATCATTAATATACTCTTTAATTTTTGAAATTGCCAGATAAATGTTCTCCCATAAAAGATCCGACAATCTCAGTACAATTTTAATCACCAAAATCTGCAACAAGGTAGATAGCCAGGAAGGTGTAGATAACATGAGGAAGGATCTAGTGAAGCTCGAGGAATGGTCTAGGGTCTGGCAGCTAAGATTTAAGACTAAAAAATGCAGAGTAATGCATTTAGGCTGCAAAACCCAAGGGAGAAGCACTGTGCTGTAGGTGAAATTATTCTAAGCACTTCAGAAGAGTGGGACTTGGGGGTAATTGTATCTGATTATCTTAAGGTGGCCAAACAGGTGGATAAAGCAATGGCAAAAGCCAGAAAGATGCTTGGTTGCATAGGGTGAGGAAAGATCAGCAGAAAAAGGGAGGTGATATTGCCCCTGTATAGGTCCCTGGTGAGACCTTGCTTGGAATACTGTGTACAATTCTGGAGTCTGCACCTTCAAAAGGATATAAACAGGATGGAGTTGGTCCAGAGAGTGGCTACTAAGATGATCATCTATCTTTGTTTTAAAGCATATAAGAATAGACTTAAAGATCTAAACGTACAACCTAGAAGAAAGGCGAGAGAGGGGAGATACGATAGAGACATTTAAATATCTCAAGGTTTCCTTGCACAGGAAACTATCCTCTTTCAACAGAAAGAAGGTTCTAGAACCAGGGGTCATGTGATGAGGGCGAAAGGGGATAGAAATTGGATAGATGGGCAGAGTAGATGGGCCAAATGGTCTCTTTCTGCCTTCATATTTCTAAATAAATAAACTTATTTATTTAAGAAACCAGAATATGGTTCCTAGACCCTAATGAAAATAGTATAGATGTATCATAATTTATAATATATACAGATAGCTTTCCATATTACTCTATAAATCTAAGATTCTTAAGCCTGATTTTTTGAGATTTGTTAAATAAATGAGGACATCATCCATATAAAGTGAAAGCTTGCGATGAGTTACTTCTATTTGAAGGCCTTGAATGTCATCTGCTTCTCATACTAATTGGACCAAGGGCTCAATTGCTATATTAAACATCGATGGAGAAGGGTCATCCTCAACTTGTTCCTTCCTCTATCTTAAAAAACTCCCAAAGATATCCGTTCACTAATAACCTAGCTCTAAGACACAAACATGAGAAATGAATATACCTTTTGAGGTAAGCCGAAATGCATTAAAATGTAAAATAATTAAGGCCAATTAATTCTGTTCACATCCAAGGCTAATATCAAGCCTGGGATTTTTTTCTTATTAGCTATTGAAATCAGATTAAACAACCGCCTTGTGTTTACTGATGACCTGCCTTTAACCCTGTCTGATCACCATTTATTAGGGATGTGCAGCCCTAAAATTTTCATTTCAGTTTGCTTTCTTGTTTCGGGGAGAGGGGGAGGGTTTGTTTAAATTTGGTTTGTTTCTTTTTATTATTCAGTTAATTTGTTAAATTAAAAAAAACATTAAACAAGAAAAATAAAATCCCCAAAAAACTGAACCAAAACAAAAAAATAGGCTTCCAGTGGCCCTGGCTGGGCCTCCCTAGCCAAAAACAGCCCAGGCCTATGTCTCGGTGCTGGGCCTGGTTCATGGTGAGACCTCAGTGCTGGGCCATGCCTCGGGCTAGGCCTCAAATACAGTCTTGCTTAGGCCTAGGCCTCAGCGCCAGGCCCAGGTGCTGTGCCCTGCCCGATATGAGGCCTTGGAGCTGGGCCTCAGCACTGGATTTGGAAAAGCCCAGCACTGAGGCTTAGGCCTTGTGATTTGGCCTAAGCCAAAGACTGGGCCTAGTGCCAAGGCCCAGATCCGAGGCTCAACTCCAAGGTCTGGGCCTGGGCCAAGGCCTGGCCCCAAGACCTGAATCCAGTGCCAAGGCCTAGGCTGAGGCCTGGTTCCAACACCAAGGCCTCACATCAGGCTGGGTACAGCACCTGGGTCCAGCACTGAAGCCCAGGTCTAGATCTTTGTGCCAGGGCCCAGCCTGGAGCTAGGCCTTAGTACCAGGGTTCAGCCCAGAGCTAGGCCTTGGCACCAAGGCCAAGCCTGGGACTAGGTCTTGTTGCAGAAACTCAGCCTGGGACACAACTTCAGTGATAGGGCCAATAGGCATTAGTGCTGGAGTCCAGGTCAGAGCTATACCTCAGCAAAGGGGTTAGTCCTGGCTTTAGCATTGGGGTGAGGCCTGGGGTGAGGCCTTGGCAACATGGATAGGCCACTGTACCTGGGCTGAGCCAATGGTTCTGCCTCAGCTCCACAGACCAGACCGGGACTTGGCCTCCGTGATGGAGCCAGCCCAGACCTCGGCACCTGGGCTAGAGCCCAGCATTGTCCTGGCCCAGGACTGTGCCTTGTTGCTGGACCCATAGGCCAGGCTGCCAAAGACTCATGTTAAAAAAAATGCCATGGGAGAGGCAAGATGGCTGCCAAGTGAAACCTGGAGTGAATGCCTGAAGAGAGAGGCTCTTACCTGTTACTTGTTTCCTATGCAAAATGCCACATACCAAGAGAAAGGGGAGGCTTAGGGAGGCGAAAGAAGAATCGCCTTCCCTAGACCCCCGTCAGCCTCGAATTGAAGGGTTTTTTCTGGGACCCATTACATCTTCACCGGAAGGCTTGGTCGCTGGGAGTGCAGTGCTGGAGCGCGCACAGTCTCCCCTGACCAGCAATTCCACCTTAAGCCCCGGGGAGCCGAGAAGGCCAGCTCACCCGGGAAATATCGCATTACCTCCTGGAACCCCAGAAGCAGTAAGGAGCCCTTTGGCGATAGATTTAAGTGAAGGAGGAACTGCAGACCGGAAGGAGAGTCGACGAGAGACCCATGGGCTTGGAGGAGCAGTTGGTTCAAGCCCGGAAAGAGCTATGGGAACTTTGACTCTGGAGTCCTTGTTGGGAGCTAGGAGAAAGGAGAAGCCATCAACACCAGAAGGTAAAGGAAAGACTGTGAGCGCTGAGGAGGAAGCGGGAGATGGCTATATAAAAGCCTTAATGACGGGCTTCATGATATCTACCCTGGAGAAAATATCATTGGAGGGCATATGGGCAATCTTGAAGTCAATTGAAAAGTCTATTAATACTCTTTCTGCAGTAACTATAGAAACAAGGAATCAAACTATTACAAATAATAACCTTATCTCAAATTATGGGAAAAATGTAGAAGATATGGACAAAAAAAATCCTTGGTTGAAAATATTCAGCAAAAACTGATAATATCAGATAATACTTCCAGCAGAAGATAAGAAAAAAATTTGAAAATGCTCTCAGGGCCCATAATCTCAGGGTCCTGAATTTTCCGGTTATTCCTATGCTCTCTCCTTTAGAACTGTTTCGAAATTATATGAAGCAAATTCTCAAAATTCCAGAGACTGCTTTACCTGTAATTACTAAGGCTTTTTACCTGCAACAGCGGACCCGAACTGAAGGACTGGAAAGTGCAGGGAATCAACTACCTTCGATAGATTTATCAAATATATTAGAAATTACCATGGACACCGAGATAATTCAAAGGAAACCTTTACTTATATCTTTTGCCTTTCTATCCGACCGCAACTATGGGCCTCATTTTCCAAAGTTATTGCAGGCTTGCGCTGTTAGCGCAAGCCTGCGATAGCTTGCGAAAGTAGCGCAGGCCTGCACTACTGAAATCGGGGCAGAGTCGGCCCCGGAAGAGGAAGAGTCGGGGGCGTCACCGGGGCCGACTCCGCGAGGACGGCTCGCACAGCGGAAAGGTAAGGCCCTTTTTGCTGGCTATTTCGCGCCCAAATCACACTAACGGGGGGGGGGCGCTTCGGCCCCCCCCCCCCCCCCCCCCCCGTTAGTGTGATTTTCTAAAGTATCGCAGTGTGTCCATCAAGCTAGGTTGAGAGAACCTTGCCCAAATCTCATCTTGGAGTGAGTTTCCTCACTCCGAAGGCCAGCAAATCTTCACAAGAGACCACTGTTCTGTTCGTAGGTGTCACGTAGAATGTCAAAGTGGCCCCTAACCCCCTACACTCTTACCTAAACCCCACCTCGAGTTACTAGGTGGGCCTACCATAGGGATACAAATACCTACCTATGGGCCATGACATTATGGCCAGTCTCTCTCTCTCTCTCTCTCTCTCTCTCTCTCTCTCTCTCTCTCTCTCTCTCTCTCTCTCTCTCTCTCTCCCCCCCTTATATCATGCAGAGAATCAGTTATAATCTCTCATCAATGGGTATTTCTGCCTTCACACATCCAGCAATTGATATCTCTTGATAAGCCTTGTCAGCTCAGCTGGAGCCATGACTGTCTGTAAGGCTGATGATGACCTGTCCACAGCTGAATTGAAACACATGTTCCCTATCATCACCCAAGAGAAGATGATCTTCATATACCACCAATTTATCACAGAGGTGTTTACAGAAAGGCTTTGTGAGAAATTCAGAGCATATATATTGGCCAAAAGGATTTTTTATATTCTAAAATTCCTTTGCACTAAAATATAACATCCCTCTGTATCTGAATACACAGACTGTACTATTAGGGGACTAAATATATGCACTAAAATACTAACCCCTCAACTCTTGATTGAATAAGAAGCAAAAATAGTTTATCCTGCCCAAGTTCTATGAAGCTTGAGGTGTTCTTCTTTACAGAGATGCGTTTCTTGAAGAATAGTCAAATGGTACCTTGTTCCTTCAAGTATTTTAAAATTCCGGATCTATTTTAAAATTCCAGCGAGGACATGCTCCTGACCTTCAGCATTTTTAAACCTCATATTACATGGTATTTCTCTTTCATGAATGATGATGAATTGAAAGCATATTGTATTGTCTGACCTACTGCACAAAGGGCCAGATCTTAAAATCTACGCCTGATTTTATAACATGCGCGCGCTTCTACGCGCATGTTATAAAATCCATGCTCGGCACGCGCAAGGGGGTGCACACATGTAAATCTTGCGCGTGCCGAGCCCGAGGGGAGCCCCGATGGCTTTCCCCGCCCTCCAAGGCCACTCCAAAATCAGAGCGGCCTTAGAGGGAACTTTTTTTCCGGGCCCCCCCCCACCTTCCCCTATCTAACCCACCCCCATCCCTAACTAAATCCCCCCCCTACCTTTGCTCCATAAGTTATGCCTGCCGGAGCACTTGACCCCACCCCCGGCCACGCCCCCGGACCACCACCACGTCCCATCCACGCCCCCCGGCCCGCCCCTTTCTGGGGGCCTGGGACATTTGCGTGTCCCGGGGCTTGCGCACGCCACGAGCCTATGCAAAATAGGCTCGGCGCGCACAGGGGCAGATTTTCTCGGGTTAAGCGCGTATCTTACGCGCGTAGCCTTTGAAAATCTACCCCGAAGTGCCTTCATAATGGCAAATCCTTATCTAAAAGAAGTTAAACCAGAGACATTCCAAATATTCACCAGTCTCGCTACTTATGTGTCCAAATATACCTATGTCTTGAATGTTTTTTGTAATATTATCTCCCTCCTTTTTACTGTAAGCTAACAGTGAATCAGATATCTTCCTTCAAACTCATCCCACCACTATGAACCCCTTACTAAGAACCTTGACCACAATAATAACTCCCATCTCCCACGTCTTACAAGTAAATCTATTCGACCCTAGAAACTCTACTCTAAATCCCACACTCCTGTCCCACCCTCCTTATCCCGATATAGTTCTAACCCTCCAAAAAAGTAGAATATTCCTCTCTGTCGTATTTGGTGGTCGTGGGCTAACCCCGTGAACCACTGCCCTTACCTCAGATGCTGGGCTGGCCACACTGCTCCCCGGCACGGTGAAATGCCACCAGCATATCGCCAGACACCGCGTGGCAGGATACTTCCGACAGCAATGCAGCACATTTCTTCTTAGGCTTGTGTGCACACGACCTCTCCACATTTAAAAGGACTGCAGTGGTAAAGTTCCCACAGCCCCTAATGATGACATCATTGCCACTGCCCTATATAAGAGCAGCTCCCCAGAAGCAACTCACCTCAGCAACTGGTCCAGCTACCTAGTGTACTGCATGTTGCTTCCTCAGTCTGTTCCAGTCTTCACCTTCAGCCTATTCCAGTCTTCATCTCTGCTTGCCTTTGGTCCTCATCTGCCTGACCTACTTCTGCCTTTCCAGTCTTCCTCAGCCCTATTCATTCCTCTTTTTTTTCTCTTGGATAGGTACCTGGTTTGACTCTGCCTGGACTCTGGATACGCCTGACCGCTGCTTGCCTCTGACCCTTGCCTGGACCCCGACATGTCTACTTGTCACCTGCCTATAATCTCCACCTGGCCTCGAATCACATCTCCAGTTACCAGCAGAGTCCCTAGACTAAGTCCTGCCAATCCTGTCATCTGAAGGCTCAACCTAAGGGGAACAAAGGCGGAAAAAAGCGAAGCTCCTGCTCAGTCTCTGCTTCCCCCGGGTCTGCCTGCTGATGGCGAGAACCTGCAGGTAGAACCAATCTTGCCTCACCCAAGGTTCCAGAGATACAACAATCCCTCCCACACATGCCACATGGAAACCAACTTGAGATGGGAATCTGTGCAGAAAACCTAAATATCTTAAGTGACCCAACACCTCCCTCCTTGTATCAACCTTCTTCAATCTGAACTCATAAGATAAAAGAAGAAAAGGACTTCTAAACAAACTGACATTAAATACAAAGATAGAAACAAAGTGAAACAAAAACGATAAAAGGAGACAAGAAAGAAAAGAAGACATACATAGAAAGACAAACCCAGCTTTCCTCATTCCCCTCCATACTCCTCGACACAGCATATTTAATTTACTTTTACTAAAAGCAAATGTCCAGTTTATCCGTTGCTTGCACCACATTCTATCTGTTTACCATCAACTCTTCCCTCAGATGTCCAGAACTGCCCATAGAAGACTTTTGATGAAAGCTTCCACCTCATTGGCGACAAAATCAAATTGACTTTGCCTTTGTATTCCACCTGAAACTTCACTAGATACAGCATGGCATATTAGATATTGTGCCTGACTAGTGACTGATTAATTTCATCAAAGCATTGTCTAGTTTTTCGTAGTTCAGCTGAAAAATCATGAAACAAGAAGATTCTGTGATTCTGATATATCACTTCTCCCTTAGCTCTTACTGCTGATGGGATTGTTAGTTTATCTTGAAAACTGAGCACTAATGATTATCGCTCAAGGTTCAGTTCTGACTAACTTCATTTGACCCTCTTTTAACTGTCATTCCCAGTACTTCTGGGATCCTCTCACCTCTGCTTCATAAATTGAACACAGCCCTGCCCCTCCTCTTTCTCCAGCATTCCCAAACTCTCTTAGGTTGTTTCTCTGGTCTGGTTGTAGGTGTCATCTTGTCTCTCCGTTAGTACTTTCATTTTCCTTCTCAGAGTTCCTATGTTCAGTTCCTCTAGTTGCGGTTCCCTATGATCCAATGGATTGGTAATGTTTTTGTGCCGTGGCTTGAGTGATCTTTCTGGAAGTTTCCTCTAGCCTGGAATCCAAACTGGCGATAGGTTTGATGGAGAAGTTGTTCATTAATCACCACCTCTGATTTTAATGCTAGATTTTACTTCCATTTTAGTGTGAATCTTCTCAGCATTATAACCAGGGTTAGTTTACCACAATAAAATGCGCACTAAAACAGGAGTGGAAAACTAATACTAATGTCAGCACGCCTTATTACATTGGCCCCGCGGAGCACACTGTCTCCATCGCGCCCTACACAGCCGGATGGCTGATCACGGACCACAAGGAGAACGGGACAGGCTCAGGAAGTCTCTTAGCGCAAGGTTGCAGCGACCTCTCGGATCCTCCGGAGTCGGGACTTGGGAAGACAAGATAAAACCTTGGAGCTTGGCAACTCGGACTAAAAACAGGGAATCTCCGGAGGCACGGGTCCTACAGAACCTGGAGCATTAGGACCAGATACATGATGGAACTTGGGACATGAAGGAGACTTGGAACATCAAGGAGGCTTGGAACATCAAGGGACTTGGACATAACTGGAATGGAGTCACGGACGTCTCTCAGGAATGGACTCACAGACATCTTGGAATGGACTCATGGATATCTCTCTGGAATGGACTCATGGACATCTTGGAATGGACTCACGGAGTCTCTCAGGGGACATCTCAGGAATGGACTCACGGACATCTCTCAGGAATGAACTCACGGATATCTCTCAGGAATGGACTCATGGACATCTTGGAATGAACTCACAGAGTCTCTCAGGAATGGACTCACGGACATCTCTCAGGAATGGGCTCACGGAGTATAGACATCAGGACATGGAACAGACATCAGGGTTCAGAGTCACGGACATCAAGACATGGAACAGACATCAGGACATGAAACGGACATCAAGATATGGAACGGACATCAGGCTGAAGAGTCACGGACATCAGGAGCATCTGGAAAGATGTGAAGATGTTTGAGGAATGGAGCGAGGCCCTTAAATAGGGCTGATCCAGGAAGCAGGCGGAGACTGAACGTCGGTGGGGCTGCAGCCACTTCCTGTTGCTAACCCTTTAAAAGGAATGAAGAGGTGCGGCCACGCACATAAGGAAGGCCAGGAGCCGACTGCAGGACCTTGGACAGTGGCCTGCACAGGAAGAGGCAGGACGAGGAGGCGGCGCTCTAGCCACGCAGGAGGGCTCTGAGGCAGGCAACGTCAGTGGCATTCCTGCCAGACCGAGGGGCAGGACTTGAAGGCAGGATCCAGCCACAAGGCCGAACTTCGTCAGCGGTCTCGCAGGGCTGCGAGGGAAGTGGCATCCGGCGGCGGCACTAGCCTCAGAGGAGGAACAAGACCCCGACGTCCTCCCTGCCGCAAAGGCAGCAGCGGTCCGGGCCGCGAGGCAAGGTTTCGGCGGCGGCTTCCCAGGGCCGTGAATAGCAGTGAAGGTAAGGCCCTGTCCGCGGAACTGCGGGCAGGGGCGCAACAGAAATGTGAGATAAATTTCAAGTGCTGTGCCATTCGCAGCAATTACAGTTGCCCCAGCCACACACCCACACACTGACACTCGCTATCCCACACCACTCGGCCCCTCACTCCCAAAACACACCACCTACAACGCTATCCTCACCCCACACACATGCAGGAGAGAGAGCTAGAAGGTAGATAGTGTGAGGGGAAAGAGAGTGCACACAGACAGACAGACAGATACACACCCCTCCTCCCGCACCTCTGCTCTCTGCCCCTCCACAACCCCACTCACCCACCTCTGCACCACCACTTACCCAAACCCTCTCCTTTTGAAATGCTGCAAAATGGGAGGGGGGGGGGGGAGGAAACAGGCTTCCCAGAGGAGTGGCAGATAGATGACAGTGAACAATATTTCTAGGAAGCTGGCAACCTTTCCACTAACCAGGAATCCCTACCACCTTTACCCAGAATCTGCCCCACCCCCTCAGGGACACAAGAGATGGGTGAATGATGTGGGTTTGTGTGTGGTGCATTCTTACCCCCATATAGTATTGCTCTCTCTCTCTACTTCCTTCCCTTTTCCCCTACCCCCTACCTCTTGCCCTTTTCCTCTTCTCCTTCCCTCTCCTACCCTTTTCTCTTCACTTCCGCTACCTTCCCCTTTCCTTTCTTCGCCACCCCCCCCCCCATGTCCCCTTTTCTTCCCTTCCTTTCCCAAAATGGCCTGGCATGCGAGATTGTGCCCAGTTTGGGATTCACAGTGGAAATCTAATATGCAAGACCATTGTGCCATGGGGCCATTGCAAACGGTTCAGCTGTAGTTGCCCACCTCAGAGAGAGACAGATGCCAGAAGTTGGAAGGAATATGACCATAATGGCCTTGTATATCCCAGTTTGGGCACAATCTTGCACGCCAGGCCATTTGGGTAAGGCATGTCAAGTGACATGAAAGGGAAGACGCTCTTGGGAAGGCACCTACAGCCCCACTGTTTGCACTCTTTTGCACCCAAGTTAGGATGCACAGCACCAAAGTGCATACTGTTCAGCTGTAGAGAGCTTACTCATTCATTTTACTTGGCATGCCTTGCCCAAATAGTCTTGCATGCAAGATTGTACCCAGGTAAGAATGCACAGCACCAATCTTACATGTAAGACCATTTTGGTTGCACTTTCTCTAACTTACAGCACCTACCTACCTACGATTGGTTTTAATGCTCTTTTTAAAGCACTTTCTGCATTAGTTCAGATTTTCAGGTTAACTCACATTTTTAGCACATATTTTTTTATTTAGCAGGCTTTAACTCCAGATCAATTTGCATCCCATTAATTCACCTTGGGTTTCTACTGTGTCAGTAAAGTAAAACCGGCATTGTAAATTGGCAAAGGTTTAGTTTGAGTTTTATTATATCACCCCATGACTACCAAAAATGTAAGTTAATTTTTACTTCACCTCAGATCCAGGAGTTACGTTTCCAGCATTAAGAAAATGAGCCTTTAATGCACCTCTTTGAATTGCTGAGAAATAGCTAGTGCCTTCTTTAACATGGAATTTGCATGCACTATCACTAATTTTAGCACTGGGTTTTACTCCTCTGTTAGCGTGCGGTTTTTCCACATTAAAAACCCTGAAACAGGAATAAAAACCAGCACTAACGTCAGCGCCTTATTATTTTGGCCCTAAAACTCTTTACCATGCAACAGTAGAGTCCTTAATCTTTAACAATACCATTGTTTTATTTTGCTTTTAAATCCTGTTTCAATGAGAACTGGAAGAGAACATAACTGGTGATGCTGTGCACGTAACCTGAACTGCATCCTGGCTCTGTGCTGATTAGGCAAAGAACAAAAGACTTAGTCATTAACCATGATTAGCATTGATTAGAGATTAGCTGAGATGTTAACTAAAGCAGATTGATTTATGATGCAATGATTGAGACATTAAAGATGTTATTTACTACACCATTAAAATGAGCCATGAGTGAATTGTAATGGGTAAGAGACTCATGACTCCTGAGTTTTTCTTGCAGCTTTACCCATTTACATTAAATGGGACCCTGTCATCAAACCCCCACCGAATCCCAGCCACCTTTGAGACCTTTGGTTGGGATGTCTCCTGAAGCCTCCCTGCAGTGCTTACAGACAAATCATCCTGGATTTTTAGATAAGGCCACTGTATTTTTGCTGTCAATGTTTTTATTAGCTGATAGTATTTCCCCCTTCTATTTTGTTCTTAGCAGATTGCTTAGAATTGTAGGGAACTGTAGGTTAGCTTGAAAAGTGGTTCAGTCTGGGTGTCAGTTTAGGGTGTCAGAGACTTAAGGGTAGATTTTATAAACTTACGTGCAAGCGTCCATGTGCGCGCGCTACCCGGCGTGCACACATCGACGTGCGATTTTATAACATGTGCGTGATGGTGCGTGCACGTTATAAAATGCCAGATTGGCGCGCGCAAGGGGGGATATATTTTAGCAAATACGAGCGGCGATGCATCGAGGCCTTCCCCAGTTCCTTCCCAGTCTGCTCCAATTAATTTTTCTATTTTACCTTTTGCTCCTGCCAAGGAGCAGGAGCAAGTGGCGCACGCTGGCACCCTGCCGGCACGCCATCCCCGGGCGCCTCTAGCCCCGCCCCTGGACCACCCTGCCCCGCCCCCCCCGGACCGCCCCATTTTCAAGCCCCGGGACTTACATGCGTCCCAGCGTTTATGCGCGTGGCCGGCCACACGCGTAAACCCCGGGATTTATGCACACCGGGGTTTGAAAATCTACCCCTTAAAGAGCAGCCTACCTCTCTAGCTGTTTTTTTCCTTTTAAAAACTCTCAGGAGGCCTCATTCCTTGCAGCTTCATTCAATTAAATTTGCTCATTATTCAGTTCATCACACCTCTACTGTGTATAACCCACCTGGTATGATTCTTCCCAATCACGGCCTCACTGTTTAACTCAAAGCCTCTTATTTGTTTGTGTCTGTGTGTCTTGCCTGTAATTCTTGAATAGATGATAAACTCGGAGGAGCAGAGACTATCTTTTATCTGTCTCTGTAAGGTACTTCTACACTTAGTAGCTCTATACAAATGATAATAATAATATTTATTTATTTATTTATTTATTTATTTAAAATCTTTTCTATACCGTCAAGTTATATACCATCAGAAGGGTTTACATTTAGGCACATAAATTAAGTAGGTGAATGTGTACAATGGTACATTCTAACAAGTGCCAAAGGGTTCGGTTACATCATGTTATAATACAACTTATTTGTAGGGTGAGGTAGTCTTGGCCATATATACATGTAAGTTAAGGTATAATTCCTATGCTCTGTGTAATTCTATAAAGTTAACTGTGAGATAAACAAATAAACTTTTGCAACGCACGTGTTGCAAGCAGATGAAAAGTTACTATGTGTACTATGTACTCACTCTTTCAGACTGCTTTAAATTTTACCTCTGCCTCTAATGAATAATCAAACATAAACCACCTTCCAAAGCAGAAAATGTATACCATCTATGTGGCAATCATACTAGGCACTCCCGGTATAAAATACTTTCGTTTGCCTTACATATAATCATCAGCCAATGCTAACTATCTACTCTTCAAGTTTTTAGACTTTTTTATGTAAATAAAACTTATCTTATTCCACAATGAATTGAAACTCCCTGATGCGGATCCATGTTTTGTTCACTGAATCAGGGGGAAAGGTCATACAAACCCCATTCTTTCTTTCATTATTTGATTAAAAAATCAGCTTGTTGAATTTATCACCATAGCATTTCTCTTGGGGCCAAGATTTATGGGTGGAGTTCACAGGCCTTTAGGATTTCTATTCTAAGAAGTAGAGTTTCAGGCTGGAGTCAGGAACGGATTTAGGATTTTGCCACCCTGGGCACTTTTGGTGCTTTCACTCCCTACCTCCTGTAAGGGTCTGTTATGGGGTAGCAGAAGGCTGTTCTCTGTTGAATGAGATTCAGCAGCGCTGGGAGGCAGGAAACTTAGCCAGCCCGCTGCCCCTAAATGTTTGTCGCCTTAGGCACAGGTTCCTATTAACAAATCCAGGGCTGGTTGAAGTCAGAGGAAGGTTTGCCAGGCTTGGGAACCTGCAGGAACTCATCTGTAATTGTTCAGGAGAATTGTCCAGTTTCATCTTCTGGAGGTAAAGACTATCACAATATTGAGTAAGTAAGTATCAATATAGGGAAAATCCCAGAGTTGGAAGAATCTCTAAAGAGTACACTGTGAGAAAGTCTGGAGGAAAAGATTCTCTAGGGCAGGGGTAGGCAAGTCCGGTCCTCGAGGGCTGCAAACCAGTCGGGTTTTCAGGATACCCCTAATGAATATGCATGAAATAGATTTGCAAACAACTGAGGCAGTGTGTATGCAGGTCTCTCTCATGCATATTCATTAAGGATATCCTGAAAACCCGACTGGTTTGCAGCCCTCGAGGACCGGAATTGCCCACCCCTGCTCTAGGGCAACAGATTTCTGGGACTGCGTAATTATTTACTATATTTGGATTTTGATTCCTACATGGATTCCACTGGCACGCGATCCCCGGGCGCCTCTAGCCCCGCCCCTGGACCACCCTGCCACGCCCCCCCAGACCGCCCCATTTTCAAGCCCCGGGACTCACATGTGTCCCAGCGTTTATGCGCGTGGCCGGCCACACGCATAAACCCCGGGATTTATGCACGCCGGGGTTTGAAAATCTACCCCTTAAAGAACAGCCTACCTCTCTAGCTGTTTTTTTCCTTTTAAAAACTCTCAGGAGGCCTCATTCCTTGCAGCTTCATTCAATTAAATTTGCTCATTATTCAGTTCATCACACCTCTACTGTGTATAACCCACCTGGTATGGTTCTTCACAATCACGGCCTCACTGTTTGTTAACTCAAAGCCTCTTATTTGTTTGTGTCTGTCACATGGTAGGAGCACAAGATGGCGCGGGCCATCCAGTGCTCCTACCATGTGACAGGGCCCGGCCAATGGCAGGGATACCCTGTCACATGGTAAGGGCAAAAGGCAATCGGCGCCATTTTGATTAGTGGCAGCCGACGGCCCGGGAGCGGGAGATCGCTCCAGGGACCCCCACTGGACCACCAGGTACCTGTAAAAAGTTTTTGGGGGGGGTCGGGAGGGTGGGGGAAGCTAAGGGATTAGTTTTAAAAGGTCGGGGGTGGGTTTTTTGTTTATCGGCTCGGGCACAGCCCAAAGGAATTGGGTCCAAAGGAAAAAAAACCACATGTGAATCGGATCCGGAATCCGAACCGATTCCGGTTCCGATTCACATCTCTACAAATTTCCCCCATCCAGACAGCTGACTCCTCCCCTTAATCAGTCATCAGGCAAAGATCTTTTAAGTTTGGAAATATTTATTGCACAGATAATTTTTCATTACTCACAATTGTTGCTTCCAAACGTGTATATGCCCCAGGCAGAGATCTTTGTAGCTGGAGATAGGCAGGAGAAGGGAGATGGAGTTTCTTGGGATTTAGGATGAGAAGGCAGGGGGTTCTGAAGCTGATTAGTCTTTAGAATTAAAGCGATGAGGAGAGGTGTAAAAAGGCTAATTGTATTTCAGAGGCTGCAGGCACTTCTAGCCTTTAACGCCGCTTGGCTTAGACTGACTAACAGTCTTGGGAAGTGATTACAGGAAACGTCCCAACAAGCTGGGGCTAGAGGGCGAGATCCAATGGTAGCGAACCTAGGATTCATGTGACACAGGGGGGGCATGAAGGGCAGTTCCTTGAGCCAATAAGGCACTTAAGAAGACTCAAGTTAGATTGAGAGGGCATGCAGATCCTTCCCAATGAGAGAAGCAGGGGGGAGGGAGTTTCTCTTAAAGGCAAAACTCCCCTTAAAGGCAGGGCTAATAGGCTTTTATCATGGGTTACAAATAAAGACTGTGCTAGGCACAGTTAAACTGCAATGTATATACAGATACCAAAATGTACCCACTGCTGGGGACAGAACAGAGTATGCTCGTTGAGGTCCCCTGGTGAAGAAGAGGCAGCAAGACAAGCTGAGTCAAACAGACCAGGGACGAGAGTGGGGCTCACCGGAGGCCACTGCTGTTAGGGAGGTGTCATACTCAGGGTATGGTGAGGCTACATAGCAGCTGAAATCGTATTATCAAGTAGTGCTATAATTGAAGAATAACTGTTAAAATGACTTTAATAAATGTTGGTAGATGTAACATTCAAGTCATATCTGCACTATTTACTGTTTCAGAACACAACCCTGGCATCGTTAATCACTTTGGGGGTTACTTTCAAAAGGATTTATGCATATAAACAGCTTTTTGAAAATAGCCCGGGAGGGGGGGGGGGGAGGTTGGGCATAGAAAATTTTGTACCTGCTTTTAGGGACAATGCAAAGAGGCATTCCAGAGGACAGGGGGACAGACGTTTGATTTTTGAAAGTACGCGCATAAGTAGATGTAAGAAGCTTCTGATTGTCCTTACTAAAAGGAGTGTACCAACTATTATGGGGAGGTTCAAAGCTATTCAGTAAAAAAAAAGAGGTTTCGGGTTTCTCTCCCATGAGGGAGCTACTGATGACGTGTTCTAGCTGTTCATCATCTGCAAGCACCATCAGTCCTCATGTATTTTTAGTTAGCCTTTGAATGAGACAGGCGCTTTCTGTCTCCTGCCCTCTACCTTTTCTAATTATTGAAGGGAGCGGAGTCTGGGGTTCCTCTGAGGGTCTAACTGCCAGTTTGACCAGTTTGGTGTTATTTCGCTCTGGTAATCATATTTTTGGAGCCTTTTCCCTGTGAGAGCCTTGGTACCCCTTCACAGAGGATTGGTGCGTCCCTCAAGTGTTGGGGAAGATTCTGGCAGACCTCTATCACTCCATCAGGGGATGGATCTGTCTGGTGACTCGATGCAGAGGAGTTTCACTTTTAAGTATTCTGTTTAAGAGACTTATTTCCTCTGTTTGAGGCATGGAATTTTTTCACCCTTCCTGCGTCTATTTTGATTTTTTTCCCCCTTTGAGTAACCTTATAATTTTTGTTTCCACCTGGAGCTGAATGCCCTTGGTACTAGGGACTGAGTATCCATTTCTATTGGAAAAGAGATTGGAGGAGTAACTTGGAGGACTGAATCTTTGCCTTTTGCAGAGGAAGGAAAGATCAGAAGGTATTTTTGAAACATTATTGCTGTGGACTCAATCTGGATCTTGTTTGAGAGGAGAGTGCCCAAGGTGCTTCCAGACATAGAGAGAGAGAGAGAATTTCAGTAAATAAGAAGACTTCAGGAAAGGTATGAGAATTGGGACTCATGTTCTGATATACAATTGGGACTGTATTCCGACCATTCTACAGTGGGAAGTGACTTTTAAAAAGCTGGGAGTGGAGGAAAGATTTGAACTAATTGCAATCAAATAGCACTAAAAGGAGAAGGAGATTCAGATTTAAGAAATTGCCTTCTAAAATGAATGCAAAGCCTTTACTAGAGGTCACAAATGCATTTATCATCTTCTTCACTATTGTTTAACACTTTTATTTGGATCAAAGTGCTGTTAAAATAAATCTTCATTCAATTAATCAACTATCAGTAAAGGAGTTGGAAACCACCTTGCTGTACAGTGTGATTTTTGCTGCTAAAGATGGTGGAGATTATTAATGCTGTCCACAGAGACTGAGAAAAGGGCTGGTACAGACTCTAATGCAAAAGGACCTTGAGGTTAAGCCTCCCCCCACAGGGAGCCCTGAACGTCAGATTTGTGATGCTATCCACAGAAGCAGAGAACAAGAGAGCAGATAGGGTCCACTTCTCTCTTTCTAGGTGCCCCTGGGTGCAAGTTAAAGGATCCAGACCCATCCAGGGCTTACATATACATGCGCAAAGGTAAACTTGCTCCCCAGGAAAAGGTAAAGAGTTAAGGGTAGAATGACAAAAAGGAAAAAAGAGTGGGGAGAAAAAAAATGAAATTAGAAGCATGAAGAAAAGAGACAGATGGAAAGAGACAAAAAGGGGGAAATGAATAGAATGGGGTGGTGATAGAAGGAAAAAAGGAATAGACTCACTCTGGATAAGAGATGGAAGGATGGGTGAATAGATGGATAAAAACGGAGGACATTTTAGGGAGGAAGAAAAAGATGAAGGTAAGTTCCAAGTGGAAAAAACTTGGATGACTTAAGAGTAACTCATTTGGGATTCTGTGACATTGTATATACTTGCAAACCACCAAATAACAGTACAAAAGAGGTTATTTATTGTTGGGTTTTTTTCCAGATGTTTTTCAGATTTAAGAGAACACAGGAAAACAGCAACCCTTAGCACCTCATACCACACCTTAAAACCCCACCCCCTCACTTCCTCTTCCTCCCAGCCTCTCTCATCATATCTAACTACAACTCCCAGCGTGCAATTTACCTACTACTCTTTTACAGGCACACAAAATAAGAGTATCTGATGCTGTTTATGGAGCCTTACAAAAGTCTCCGTGGATTCAAAAGTAAAAAACAACAGTCAAGCAGCTAATGTAGCAAACTCAGCCCAAAGGAAAGGGCCGCATTTTCTCATGCTAGATAGGGAATACACATCAAAAAATCCTTTTCCCCTCTATGAACCTGCACCCCAATAAAGAAAAGGCCTTTACTTTAATCTTCCTTTCACAATTAGACCCCCATACCACAAATCCACGCCTTTGAGATTCAATAAGCAGTCTCTCTTCAAAGGGTATCTTCAAATAATAGATACATTTATTCTGGTTTCTGGGGTCTCCAGCAGTCAATAGAAAGGTGGTAAAAATCACAAATATCCAATGAATTCACAGGTACACACAGCAGAGAATACGCAGAGCAGCAAAAGAACACATAATACTCCTCACACTTTCACCTGCTCGGTCATTTTATAAACTTAGGGCCTGATTTACTAAGGCTTTTCTGCCATTCTGTGTCTGTAGGATAAATACTTAGTAAATGAGGCTCTTAGTCATGTCCTCAAACCAGTTGATATTCAGTACTTACATCTTCTCCATAAATACTATGAACTAAGTATGGTCCCCGCCCCTTTTGGCCCAGGACCAGATGTAGGATTTGGGGGCCCATAGGCAGGATTTGACAGTGAGGGGTGAGAGATCCTGGAGATCAGATAGAGAATTCCCTATACCTCCACTCCCCTCCAGATTGCCATAGCAGGGCCCATTTGAAGTGAATTGCTAGAGCAGGCTTCTTCTTGGCAGAGTTGCACTCCTCTTTGGACTGGATATTTGTGCCTTCAAAGTTTGGCACCCTAGGCAATTGACTATGTTGCCTAAGTCTAAATTCAGGACTGGTTTGGCCACTAGAGCAGGGATGGACAATTCCAGTCCTCGAGGGCCGCAAACCAGTCAGGTATTCAGGATATTCCTAATGAATGTTCCTGAAATATGTTTGCATACAACTGAGGCAGAATGCATGCAAATCTTTCTCATGCATTTTCATTAGGGATATCCTGAAAACCCAAGGACCGGAATTGCCCACTCTTGCAGTAGAGTGTACTAGAAAGTGTTCTATGGGTTAACGCTGAGAATCTTCCAGCAGTGAAGAGTTCACTAAGGGTTCAGAAATGTCCTATAGTGTGTTCTTTCTTTTAACATGGGAATCTTCTAGCAAAAGAGGTTCAGAAGAAGTTGAAGGGGTGGATTTGAAATTCACTGAGTAATAGAGTGGTTCTTCCCCCAAAGCAGATGGGATATGTAACAGAGTATAAATATGCCTTCCACAAGGAGTTTTGTAGGCATTTTGAAGGATTTCTGGCACAGATGGTGGTGATGTCTGAAGATCTAGTAGAGATCTTCGTAGAAGGAAGAGTGAAAAAATGGAAGGAAGAGAGGCCAACCAAGAGAAGCTGTCTTTGTCTGACTTGCCAGTCTGTGATAGTCCTTGAAACAAAATGGAACCCTTCTATGAATGTTTGGAATCTGGTCTTGGGAAGTCCGCCATTAAGAGAGAGTGAAGGGATTTCACAGATCCATCTACTAAACTGTGAGTCCTGTGTTCAAGATCAAGAGAGACTATGAAACTTTTACTGGGACTGCAGAGAACCTGGGAATGACATACAGTGTGTGAGATCTGAATTCTGAGGGTGTAATTTGAAGTAGGGGTGAAGTTCTGTACTTTGATCTGTGTGGTCTGAGGTAGCCTCTGCCCAGCTGGTCCTGCAGGAGAGTCTACCCCTATTCCATGAAACCCAGAGTCTTTATTCCCTGTCTGCGACTGAACAAATCTAGTGTTCTCCGAGGCTAGGAAAGTGACACCTGGGCAAGGGGATCGTTATATAAACAACAAGATGGATCAAAATGTACTTGGTCTCCATGGTTCCCCCTAGGTAGCCCTGCTCAGGAGTGTAATGGGGGGGGGGGGGGGAGGCCTTTTGGAGGTATGGCCTTCCTTATCCTCTTCCAAGATGGGATACAGAGAAGGAGAAATATTCCCTTCCACTGGCTGCCCTCCTACCAGAAATTCTAACCCTCAAAACCAATGAGCACCAGCTTGTATTGATCTGAGGTTCTCCCTAGAGGCTTTTTCCCAAACACTCCTTAAAGACATAGGCAAATTCCCCATCCTAAACCTCCGCAACCAATAACTCAAGCAGTGGTTAAGAGATAAAATGCAAAACAAGGTTAAGGGCACACTTCTAGTGACAGGAGACGATTTAGGGCCTGCGCCACATCAAGTTTAATATAGTGGGTATGTGTTAGCACAAAAAAAACCCCAAACAGGCAGTGCTTTGTTTCTAAGTAAGGAAAAAGGATTGACGTGCAATATTTATGTCACACATGGACTGCGCCAAGTGAAGGCTTCAGACTCCTCACCAAGTGTTAGATAGATGGAAAGGAAAGAGACAGAAAGCAAAATTGAGTTTGGGGGGGGGGGGGAGGAGGAAGAAGAGTGAATATAAGGAGGAAAACATACCACAGAGTGGCATGAAGAGAAAGGAAGTGCTAGTACAGGGACAAAGTGAAAGAGGAACGGCAGCACAAAACAGAAAGAGACTTGCAGTAATAGCAGATTTGTGATTTCAGTGGGAAAGGCCCCGCACTGTTGTTTTAAGGTTGTTTCTAGCATTCTGAGTCCCTGTACAGTGTATATTAAAAGTCATTTTTATCCTAACTGAGGAAATGTCATCCAGCATGAATCATTAAACAGAGCTTGAGCTCTGGCTGTCCTTATTTATAGCAGTCTGGCAGCAGCCAGCTGATCATGTTTCCCAGGAAGGAAAAGGCTGGGTGTCCAGGACAAGGGATTCACAAGAGCTGCATGTACTTATGTACTGGGATGAAGCTTTTCTGAGGCGAGGGCTCAGCTATGAAGTCAGAGGTGGGAGACTTGGGGCTGTGCCCACTCACATTTGACTCAGGCCCCCCCTACCCACCATGTCCCAGGCGAGTCAGCCCTTAAAGGTGCAACATCCCAGGGCTTGGAAGCACTGCCAGTCTATGATTCCCTGCACCTTTAAGGAGACTAACTGGAACGGGGAAACAACCCTGCCCTTGGGCTAGTCCTGTAAAAAATGTGAGGACAGCAAAGTTTTTCTGTTTACTTCTAGCAAGTAATGAATCCCCCCCCCTCTCTCAGCACCTTAAAAGTGCAGGAATGTTGAAGCCTATTTACATAATTGTTCTTCAGCATTGCAGCATTTCCCACAGCTGACAGAGAACATCACAGACTTCCCACAAAAGAATGAGCAGGAAAAACTCTTCATAATCCTGGGGGAAAGAGGAGGAAGAGCAGTTATAGCAGCAAAATATGTGATACCCCTTCACTAGGCCAGAAATGAAACCTGATCTAGGACAATAAGGACCGGCACCAAAGCCTGAGACCTGTCCCTGATGCGTACTTTCAATAACCTGTACCTTGACTTGCCTTATTTCTATTTTGTAATTTGTCCTCTTTTTTTCTTTTAATCATTCCATATATTATTTTGGCACCACATGTAAAAGTGTCATGCCAATAAATGTATCTGAATCTTGCACAAAGTAGCTTCCATAGCCACATCAAGAGATGGCTAGGGCAAGGAGTGAGTGAAAAGACAAGAGACAGTGTTGCCAGAACCACATAGGATAGGGTATGGGATGGGGCTGGGTAGGGGACTAGCACAATGCCCACACAAGTTAACTTTGCTGCTCCCCCATTCCCCCCCCCCCCCCCCCCCCCCCCAAACAAAATTTCAGATCTGGCTAAATCTCTGCTCTATAGAAAGATTAAGAATTTTGAGATTAACTCTTCAAGTTCCAAGAGTAATTGCTTAAAAAAATATATTTAACTCACAGATATGTAGTAGCCCTGTCCCAGTTAAAAGGGCAATGGGCTGTGAATCCCATTTAAAGGGTCATGACTTGTCCCCGCATTGGGCAGGGGATAAAGAACAGCTGCAAACAAACAGTAACCCATGGTGTGGCATGCCTATTTTTTTTTTATTCGTTTATATTTATTTATCACCTTACTTGCAATAACTCAAGTCAATTCAGAACATTGTACAACAACATGTATAAACAATATGCATAAAATAATACATACATAATTAAAGAATAAAAGCAGTAAAAAAAAGCCAGTCTAATCATCAAACATTTATGTTAACATCAAAAACCTTTGCATAAAATAGTAAACTCAGAAAATTCAGTTATTCAAAATCAAGACCAGAATAATCGGAGAGAAATGAAGATTAACATCTTCCCCTATGAAAAAAAACAATATCTTTCACCAATATCTATTTTATTTGAAGTAGACACCATAGATATGTAATGGAAGATAAAACGTTTATTTATAATTATATAATTTTATTTTTCTGAAACATGAGTATAAGTTAATTGTTGGTACATATGATGTTCATAAATTTTGTGTTTACATTATTATATTTTATTGCATTTTATGATTTTAATTACCTTTATTGTTCTTTCATATCTTTGATATTTTTGTTCTAATCTGTTACGGTTGTGGACCCTTGGGCCGGTTGGGACAGGGGATGGAGTGCTGTGGAGGACCACAGCAAGCGTCCCAACCGGGAGGCAGCTCGGAAGACTCGGAGAAGGCTTTGGCACTGGAATAAGGCGGAGTCCTATGCAACCAAGGACCCGGCAGCAGGAGGGAGGACGGACGACGTTGGGCCCTGATGACTGAAGAGTCTTCACCCTGGAGACCGGTACTCCCCCGGGAGGAGCCCATAGGAGTCCAGCCGCTGGGACTTTTGGAGATTCACCCTGGAAGCCAGAGCCCCCCCAGGAGGAGCCCGTAGGGGCCTAGCCGCTGGGACTTAGGCGAATCTTCTGGGCCAGCAAACACCAGGAACCAGAGGAGCAATGAAGGCCAAAGACGGAGTCCAGGAACGAAGCCGAGTCGGAAGCCGGGAGTCGGAGGAGAAACCAAGCCAGGGGGTGAGACAGGAGACGGAGTCGTGGATGGAGCCGGGTCAGAACCAGAGGTCAGAGGAAGACAAGCTAGGGACAGAAGCTGAAGACGAAGTCGTGGACGAAGCCGGGTCAGAACCAGAGGTCAGAAGCAGATCCCAGAACCAAAGGACAAGGCGGAGGACAAGTCAGGAGTCAATCCGGGCCGAAGACGAAGAGCAATCCAAGGAACGCAGCAACTAGCCAGTCAGGAAACCTGAGGAACCTCGTTGCAAGGCGAAGATCTTCTCTCAGCTGCAGGGTAATATACCCTGCAGCGTCTGACGTCATCTTCTGGGCTGTCCTCGGTTTTCTGCGCTGGCCCCTTTAAGAGGGGAGTCCCCGCGTGCACGCGCGCCTAGGGGGCGGGGCCAGCGATGGGAGTCGGCGGCGTCTCCCTCGCGGTGGAGGCGCCGCGGCAGGCAGGAGAACAGGCCCAGGAAGCCGAAGAGAGTGTCGCGCGGGCCGGGCCAGCCCTGAGATGAGTGAAGGGACCGGGGCACGGCCTGGTCCCATAACATAATCCATTGAAATATCTGTAAACCAATGTAACGGTAACTCCAAACACCAGAATATAAAACGTAATAAATAAATAAATAAATAAATAAATAAATACAATCAGTTATACTTGTTAGTATGAACATAATAACATAAGAAATTACCATAACTGGGTCAGACCAAGAGTCCATCAAGCCCAGCATCCTGTTACCAACAGTGGCCAATCCAGGCTACAACTACCATGGTAAGTACCCAAAAACTAAGTATATCCCATGCTACTGATGCTAATAATAGACAGCTGGCTATTTTCTAAGTCATCTTGATTAATAGCACATAATGGACTTCTCCTCCAAGAACTTATCCAAACCTTTTTTAAACCCAGCCACACTAACTGCACTAACCACATCCCCTGGCAACAAATTCCAGAGTTTAATTGTGCATTGAGTGAAAAAGAATTTACTCCGATTAGTTTTAAATGTGCTACATGCTAACTTCATGGAGTGCCCCCTAGTCCTTCTATTATCCGAAAGAGTAAATAACCAATTCACATTTACCCGTTCTAGACCTCTCATGATTTTAAACACCTCTATCATATCCCCCCGTCTCTTCTACAAGCTGAACCTCTTCAGTCTTTCCTCATAGAGGTGCAGTTCCATCCCGTTTATCATTTTGGTAGCCCTTCTGTGTACCTTCTGCATTGCAACTATATCTTTCTTGAGATGCGGCAACCAGAATTGTACACATTATTCAAAGTGTAATCTCACTATGAAGCTATACAGAGGCATTATGACATCCTATGTTTTATTCACCATTCCCTTCCTAATAATTCCTAACATTCTGTTTGCTTTTTTGACTGCTGCCAGTACACTGAGCCAACGATTTCAAAGTATATCCACTATAATGCCTACAACTCTTTCCTAGGTAGTAGCTCT
Source organism: Rhinatrema bivittatum (assembly GCF_901001135.1). NCBI lineage: Eukaryota > Metazoa > Chordata > Amphibia > Gymnophiona > Rhinatrematidae > Rhinatrema > Rhinatrema bivittatum. The sequence goes on from NC_042616.1 coordinate 454,578,528, forward strand.
TAAAAAAAACTTAACATCGTATAACTACAGCATGGGTTATTTTTCCCTATATGTATCACCTTACACTTATCCATATTAAATTTCATCTGCCATTTGGATGCTCAATCTTCAAGTCTCACAAGATCCTCCTGCAATTTATCACAATCTGCTTGTGATTTAACTACTCTGAATAATTTTATATCATCTGCAATTTGATACCTCACTCGTCGTATTCCTTTCCAGATCATTTATAAATATATTGAAAAGCACCGCGTCCAAGTACAGAGCCCTGAGGCACTCCACTGTTTACCCTTTTCCACTGTGAAAATTGTCCATTTAATCCTACTCTCTGTTTCTTGTCTTCCCTTCTCTGCTTCTCTGTATAGAGATATAGATCTCCTCCCAATGGTGTAGTTAATGTTTTGGGCAGAGAGTCCCAGGATACAGGAAATGCCTTTTTGTTTAGAATAGAAAAGATTCCATCAGTATCCAGGTAAGGTCCAGCAGTGTACCACTGACCACTGTATTAAAATACCCAAGGAGCCTAGAGGACATTAGACCACTGCGCCTGGATGCCCTCAGTGTACCTGGTGCTGTGCACGGTGCTCAATCATCCAAAGCCAAAATCCCTGTTGCTTGAGGGCTTCAGTGACACTCAAGGGCTCTCAAGAGCCCCAGCAGTAGATGGTCCAGGGACAACCAGGGCGCTCAATGGCGATCTCAGTTGTCAGTTTGAAGACTAAGGGCACCCAGTACCCAGCATCTCCGAGAACACTTATATTGGCTAATAAACATACATTATACTTTTTACTGAGTCTAAGTGTTCTTGTGTCCCTGGCCATAAGCATAGAGTAAGCTTTAACACAGTGCCTTGTAGGTGATGCTTGACATTGTTGAGCAGCAATGAAAGGCATCTGTGGCCAACATGCCCAATGGCCTCCATGGTGGTCCTGCACCTTGATGGCCATCAAGGGTATCAATGGTATTGGGGCAGGTCCACAACGCAATGGCATCAAGGCCACACCACCGTGATGGCCCTGAATGCAGCTTACAGCATTGAGGATACCCACAGCATCGAGGCTATGCACCTTGAAGGCATCAAGGGCTGCTGCAAGCTTTGAGGCACATACCTGACGGCATCAAGGGTGGCATTCACTCACCTCGATGGAATTGAGAGGCATTGATGGCATCGATGGCCATGAGGTCACCGAAGCACCAATGGCACCAAGAGATTCAACATTGAGGGCGGTCCCCATGGCATTGAGAGGGACTGTGGTGCTCACATGGAAGGCCTAGTGCCTGACAATAGAGATTGTGCCCCTTTTCCTCCACATCGAGGCCCAAAGTGGCTCGATGAATCCGGTGCATCAAGACTCCATGTCCACATATGCCTATGGCACAGAAGGCCCTATCAGCATCAAGGGTGCCCCAGTACCTCAATGCATTCAAGGGGGTTCCATGGCGCTCAGTGGCAGTCCTAGTACCCAACACGGTCTTGACATCGATGCCGTCAGATCAACAGTGCACTGGTCACAGATGTGCATGGAGAAACCATTGTTTGGCATGGCACTGAAAGTGTGGCAGCAGCTGCTTGCCCAGGCTCCTGCTCACATTCTCTCACAAAGAGACTGCACGCCATCATTGGCAAGCAGGAGGGGAGGCTACATCACTCAGGGCTGCAGCCCATGGAGACTAGTTCCTTTGAATGGGGGGAGGATGAGCTCTCCCCCCTACCGGAATGGTGTGGTCCTTGCTCTCTACACTATCTGAATCTCCATCGATGCCGATTGATCGGTGATGAACCACATGGAACTCCTGCTCGGGTAGAACTCAGGTGAGTCTCCAGGATCAGCGGCCTACATGGATCAAAAACAGACATGATCAAGGATGAGGGCACAGATACTAAAACTGCCAGTGCAGTATTTATTGGAAAAGGATCCATCTGAAGAAAATAGGCTACAGCATAAGCATTGTCATTTTAAGTGTAAAACATTGATGAGTCAGGCAAAGAAAGAATTTGAAATGAAGTTGGCTGTAGAGGCAAAACCTCATAATAAAAACTTTTAAAAATATTTCTGAAGCAAGAAACCTGTGAGAGAGTCGGTTGGGACCGTTAGATGACGAGGGGTTAAAGGGGCTCTAGAAAAGATAAGGCCATTGCAGAAAAACGAAATGAAATTCTTTGCTTCCGTGTTTACTAATGAGGATGTTGGGGAGCTACCAGTTCCGGAGATGGTTAGTTTTCAAGGGTGATGAGTTAGACGAATTGAACCAAATCACTGTGAACCTGGAAGATTGTAGTAGGCCAGATTGACAAACTAAAGAGTAGCAAATCACCTGGACCTGATGGTATGCATCCTAGGAGTACTGAAGGAACTCAAAAATGAAATTTCTGATCTATTAGTTAAAAATTTATAACCTATCATTAAAATCATCCATTGTACCTGAAGACCGGAGGGCGGCCAATGTAACCCCAATATTTAAAAAGGGCTCCAGGGGCGATTTAGGAAGCTATAGACCAGTAAGCCTGACTTCAGTGCCAGGAAAAATAGTGGAAACTATTCTAAAGATCAAAATCATAGAGCATATAGAAAGACATGTTTTAATGGATTACCCAAGGGAAGTCTTTCCTAACAAATCTGCTTCATTTTTTTGAAGGGGTTAATAAACATGTGGATAAAGATGAACCGGTAGATGTAGTGTATTTGGATTTTCAGAAGGTATTTGACAAAGTCCCTCATGAGAGGCTTCTAAGAAAACTAAAAAGTCATGGTATAGGAGGCGATTACAAACTGGTTAAAAGACAGGAATCAGAGAGTAGGATTAAATTGTCAATTTTCTCAGTGGAAAAGTGTAAACAGTTGGAGTGCCTCAGGGATCTGTACTTGGACCAGTGCTTTCAATATATTTATAAATGATCTGGAAAGGAATACAAAGAGTGAAGTTACAAATTTGCAGATGATACAAAATTATTCAGAGTATTTAAATCACAAGCGGATTGTGATACATTACAGGAGGACCTTGCGAGACTGGAAGATTTGGCATCCAAATGGCAGATGAAATTTAATGTGGACAAGTGCAATGTGTTACATTTAGGGAAAAATAACCCTTGCTGTAGTTACACGATGTTAGGTTCCATATTAGGAGCTACCACCCAGGAAAAAGATCTAGGCATCATAGTGGATAATTTATTTATTTATTTATTTAAAGGCTTTTATATACCGGAGTTCATGCACTAGTGCATACCACTTCGGTTTACACAGAACAAGGAAACAGAAAATTACATCAAACAGATTGAAACAATTTAAACAAATATACAATTACATCCAACGATTGGGTATAAATAACATGGCTAACTTAGTAGTAACTTAGAGTTTGAGGGTAAAGGAGAGAAATGGTACCAAGTGGTAACAGAACAATGTTAATAGCTAAATAATAAATATAAATAGTAAATACAAATTCTTATAATAAATACAGGTGCTTACAGATTACAGTCTTCATGAAAATTTTACGTCCTACAGAATAGGGTTAAGTAATTAAGAACTGGCGGTATTTCTATAGGAGTGAAAACTTCAAAAACTGAGGTTACATCTGGATTAAGAGGTATTGGTGTAGAATGCACAAATATTTAATGATTTGGAATTGTGAGACCAAGGATAAAAATTAGGAGTTGTTTGATATGATTATAAAAGCGAGAATTGATTCAAGTTCTGGAATGTGGTTCTGAGCTAGACCTTTAAGTGTAGGCTTTTGTAAAGAGCCAGGTCTTGAGTTTCTTTTTGAATGTTCGAGTACACGTTTCGAGGCGAATGTCCGTGGGGAGGGCATTCCAATGAAGGGGGCTGGCAGTCGAGAATGCACGTTTCTTGAGTGAGGACTTGGCTGAAGATACGTGTAAGGTGCCTAAGTATCTGTTTCTGATTGGTCTTGAAGACTCGTGTAGGCGAAGTGGAAGGCTTAGATCTAGCGACGTTTGTGAATGGATGTTCTTGTGTGTTATAGTTAGCACTTTGAAAATGATTCTGGATCTGATGGGGAGCCAGTGTAAGTGTTTTAGTATGGGTGTTATGTGTTCACTTCTGCTGGTGTTAGTAAGAATCCTTGCGGCGGAGTTCTGCACATTTGTAGAGGTTTGTGGTAATGGTTGGAAGGTCTATAAGCAGAGAGTTGCAGTAATCGATTTTGGAAAATAGTATTGTTTGGAGGACTGTTCTGAAGTCCTGAAAATGCAGGAGAGGTTTCAGCTTTTTCAGAATATGTAGTTTATAATAGCATTCTTTCGTTGTGTTCTTGACAAATTCTTTGAGGTTCAGCCTTTTGTCTAAGGTGACCCCAAGGTCTCTTACTTGAGTGGAATTGATCATTGGTGGTGAGGTTAGGTTGTTGGTAGGCTGAAGGTTCTCATCTGAGTGATAAGCAAAAGTTCTGTTTTTCTGGAGTGATAAGCAAAAGTTTCTGTTTTCTGAGCCAATGATACTTTGAAATCATTGGCTCAGTGTGCTGCAGCAGTCACAAAAGAAAATAGAATGTTAGGAATTATTAGGAAGGGAATGGTTAATAGAACGGAAAATTTCATAATGCCTCTATATCGCTCCATGGTGAGACTGCACCTTTAATACTGTGTACAATTCTGGTCACCGCATCTCAAAAAAGATATAGTTATTGGGATTTTGCCTGCGGGCTTAGCCGCAAGCAATCCCTTACCTCCGGCAGCAGGCTGCCACCGACGCCATCTTTGCATGGCCCAGAGGCCGCAGCGTTGTCGGTGCCTCCACGGTCCTAGCACCGCTGCCCGGCCCGATGCCTCCTTTCATCTTCGTGGCTAGAAGCCACCGCTGCCACTGCCTATTTCCTCTTCTCAGCAAGGGGTGCCGCCGGCACTGCCTGCCTGGGTGCGCCCCCTCCTCTTCTTTTAAAGGGCCAATGATGGGAAAAGCCCCATCCTCGCCTGGTCCAGCCCTATAAAAGGGCCCTGCTTCAGTCTCTCAGGGCCTTCGGATCTGGTCTTCACAGCGTCTGTGGTCTTCCTTCCGGTCCAGATCCTCTGTAGTCTTCCTGTGCCTTGATGGATCTTCGTTCCATGTTCTTCGTGTTCCTGGTCTCCTTTGCCTTGATGTTTCTGGTTCATCTCTCGTCGGAGCTCCATTGTCACTTGTTCCTTGTTCCTGATGTTCCTGTTGCGGGCTCCGGGTCGGCCCCGGCCGCTTCGCCTACCTCCGCGGGCTTCCGGGGCTTCCCGGCCCTCCTCGGCCTCTGGGGGCTCTCGCCGCGGCGCTCTCAGCGTCCCCATGCGGCGCTCGGGCCTGCCCCTGCTCCCACCACGCGGCTCCTGCACCGCCGGAGCAGCCGGCGTCTCGCCGCGGCTAGCTCCGCCCCCTAGGGGCACGCGCAGCGTCTCGGCCCAACTCTTAAAGGGCCAGGCGTGGGAAACCTGCCTCCTTCCTCCGGTGACGTCAGACGCTGCAGGGCTACTTAAGCCCTGCAGTCCCTCTCCTCAGGGCCCTTGCAACGAGGTTCCCAGGGTTGTTCCTGTCTCCAGTTGCTGCGTTCTGCTTGTTGTTTTCCCTTGGCTCCTGACTCGGATTGGCTGACGTTCCTTCTTGGCTCCTGACTCTGGACTGGCATTTGGTTTCCTCTGGCTTCTGACCTCGGACCGGCTTACGTTGACCCTCTGGCTCCTGATCTTGGACTGGCTGACGGTGATCCATTGGTTCCTGACTCTGGACCGGCGAGCAACGACCCTTCGGCACTCGACCTTGGACTACAGCTGACCAGGCCCCCGCGGGCCCTCCTAAGTCCCAGTGGCCGGGTCCCTACGGGCTCCTCCTGGGGGGACTCCGGCTTCCAGGGTGAATCTCCTAAGTCCCAGCGGCCGAACTCCTACGAGCTCCTCTCGGGGGAGGATCGGCTTCCAGGGCGAAGGTTTTCTCAACACCGTGCCAGCGCCACCATCACCTCCTTCCTCGCCAGAGCCTTGGTCGCATAGGGCTTCCAGAGTCCCGCCTCTCGACCTGCCACCAGTCTGTCCTTGCCGCCTCCCGGTCGGGGTCACTGCTTCTATCACCTACAGCAGCTCTTCCTACGGCTCCGATCGGCCCAAGGGTCCACGAAATCCTACAGTTCCAGATGTCCTGATGTCCAGTTGTTCTGACGTTCCATGTCCAGTTGTCCTGATGTTCCTGATGTCCGATGTTCCAGCCCTGATTCTGTCCATCTCATCTTCAGCTCTTCGTCCAGTTCCCAGGTTCTTTGTCTGTCCACCTTTCCTGGCATGCCACTGTCATGGTCCATGACCAGCCCATGGGAGGCTATGTAGGGTGTGTTGTGGCCATGGCCTACCTTCTCGTCTGCAGCGCAAGCCTCCAGAAGACTCCTATTTTTAATACCAAGCTTCTGAATCCTGAGTGTTGAATCCTGAGTCTTGGCCTGGTCTTCGGAGTGCCTTGTGTCTGCTTCCCTCCATGCCCAAGACTCTGCCAGAACCTGCTCCACTTCTGCGTGGTCCGTGACCAGCCACTGGCCGCTGTGTAGGGCGCACTCTGGTGCAGGCCTCTCCTGAATCTTCGTCATACCCTGGCTTCAAGTTCCACTGCTTCTTCTGCAGTCTGCTTCGCTTTCGGTGTGGTCCGCGACTAGCCACAGATGGCTGTGTAGGGCATGCTGCAATGCATCACTCACCCAGTACTTTCTCCTGAATCCTGAACCCTTGCCTAAAACCTCCAAGCAACCTGAATCCTTGTCTGAGTCTTCTGAGTAACTTGAATCCTTGTCTGAGTCCTCCAAGTATCCTGAGTCTACCTCCGAGTCTTCTGAATATCCTGAGTCTACATCTGAGTCTTCTTGTTCCTGCCCTCAGCCTCCATCCGGCCTGCCGCTTCGTGCCGTACCCTGCAGCAGGTCCGAAAGGGCTGAGAACGGTCGAAGGACTGTTCACAAGACCAACATAGCGTTGTTGGGTCTTCCGAAGCGTGGAGGGCCTGTCTTCCAGTCTTCACTCCAGCTTGCTTCCGTCCAGCCCATGCTCGGGCACACCAGGCCTCCCACGGCACCTCTTCAGACCTCTCTGGTGTCGAGCTGCGGCCCAAGGGCACACATCTCCCAGGAGTGGGATCGCTCTCCTAGCGCTCCTCAACACTTACAGCCTTGCACCCCCCCCCCCCTTCTATCCCCAGCCATGTCGCCCCGGGATGTCTTCCCTCTTTTCTTCAGCTGCCAGCAGATAGGTTCTGCCAGCAGCACTGCCGAGTCTCTCCCCTGTTTTCTTCAGCCACACTGGCGAGTTTGCAGCCCCCTGAGGGTTGGCGCTCTAGGCGACTATTCTAGTTTGCCTAATAGAAGCACCAGCCCTGTCAGGATGGCAGCACTTCATTCACCAAACTATGTCTCAGTCACTTCCCTGTAATTCATGGAAGGTATTAGGCGCGATACCCACTCCCAAAAATCAGTATTTTCAGAGGAATACCGTCCTTCAGTTTTGTGATCTTTAAAACACGTGAAACCCAAATGTAATGCTCTCCCTCTTACCTTCTGTTTCTCTGTCTCTCTGTCTCTTGCTGCCTCTTCTCTTTCTCCTGTCTTTCTCTTTCAATTACCATTTAGGGGATTTAGTGTCATGAGCAGGGAAACAGAACCCAGGCTTCAAAGCTCATTTTCGCTTAACAGCACTTGACAAGGAAACAAATTTATTTCAGCTAGAAAACTGACTGGCTGTGATTTGCAGCTCATTGAGCAGAAGCGCATAGTTGTGTAGGGAAAGTGGGAAACATAATAAGCAGGTGGAGTGGGTAGAGCGACAACAGGCATGGAAACCAGAAACGAGGAAGAGACAAGAGAGAAAATAAGAGAGGGGCAAAGTGAAAAAGCACAAGATGCACCTGGATGCCAGCAAAACGACTCAGGGGGACGGAGGGAAGAGGCCCAGCAGAGCAGGAAGCAGGGACAAAGGAGCCCAGGCAGATGTGGGGCACCATGAGAAGAGCGGAGCAAGGGGAAAAGAATCCCGGGGCATTAGAGAAAAGGAAAGGGAGAGATGAAAATCAGAGGAAGAAGCCAAAAAGGAAACAGTAAGCTGGAAAAATAAGCACAATGACAAGAGGCTATAAAGCATGGTAGAGTTACAGTAATTAAGACAGTCGGCGTGTTTATTCCTTTGCACCGTGTTTATCGGCTGAAGTTTAAAAGTTATGTGAAGAGACATGCAATGGTGTTAGTCACATTTCCACTTCTAGAAACTTAAAATCTCTCTGAAACCCTTTTCAACTTCAGAGGCACTGGCCTGCTAGATTTGCCTCCATTATATTACATTGTTATGTGAGCATTAGTTCAGTTGCCTGGTCTGAACAGCACCTGATAAAGTTTTGCCTGGAAATTCCTGCTACCTGTGTGGATGGGAGTAGTGGGCCCAGGATGATTTATTTTAGGGGTAAGACTGACCCAGTAATACTTGCAAATGCAGTGGGTTATTTTCCTACTGAATTGGACGGAAAGTCCCTTGATTGCCTAATAAATTATTGGAATGCCAAACTAACTAATACCCGAAATGCTATTGCTCTGGTAAAATCTCATCTAGTATATGTAAGCAAGTCCACTCCCTAGTATTTTGATGAATTGTGTTTATTAAAACAGGCCGGTTAACAGCTGAAAAAATGTTGGTGGAAAAGACGATCAGATTCTGAAAAGATGTGTTGCATGGACTGTGAAAACATATGGAACACCCCCTTGGCCGTTTACCCCGCGACCAACCTGGCAGAAGCCCCACTTGGGCAGACTCCATCGATCCTTATATTCTTGGCGCCTGGTGTCTCCACCTGGGGAAGAAAGTGTTACTGGGTGGGATTTCCCTCCTTTCACCCTAGGAAAACAAATGGGACTGTGAACAAGACTGGAGGTATGTATAAATTCATACAGGTTTATTAGACCAGCGGTTCTCAACCGGTGCTTGGCAACACACTAGTGTGTCGCCAAGCACCGGGTAGTGTGTCGCGTGCTCCGGGTCTCTCCCGCTGCTCTTTCTTCCTTGCTGCCGTTGCCGCCGGGCTATCAGCACGTTCAAGCCCAGCGGGAACGGCAGCGGCACTAAAAGAAGCTGTGGCACTTGTGGCTGGGCCTTTTCTTCTTCCCGCGCCCCCCCCCCCCCCCCCCGTGACCCGGAACAGGAAGTGGTGTGCGGGAAGGAGAAAGAGCCGGCCCGTGCCGCGTGATAAAGTAGCAGCGGCAGCAGCAGCATCATCGCCCCCGGACAATCGAAGCAGCCGGTAATCAAGAAAGGAGAGAGCAGCAGGAGCCTCCCGCGGTCGATGGGATTCTACTTTCTTGGCTTGCGGGGGCTGGAGGAGGCGGCTGCTGCAGTTTCCATTTGTGCTCCGGGGGGGGAAGGAAGTGAGTGAGAGAAAGAAGCAGCCAGCCTGCGTGTGATTGAGAGCACGTTTGTGAGTGAGAGAAACTGGTCAGAGAGTTGATGTGTGTGTATATGTGAGAGACAATGAAAGTGACTGCTCAGGGAGATGACTGATGTGTATGTGAGAGTGTGAGACATTAGTCAAGGAAGTGACTGATGTGTGTGTGTGTGAGAGAGAGAAAAAGCATGGAAGTGAGAAATCTGGGTATGTGAGAAAGCAAGGGCGTAAGAAGCCTGGTGTTGGGGGGGAGGTGGATGTGTGTGAAAAAAAGCATGGGAGTGAGAAGCCTGATTATGTGAGAGAAAGAGCATGGGAGTGGGAAGCCTGTGTGTGTGTGCATGCATGAGAGCGAGAGACTGGTTGGTAAGGTGACGGGGTGTGTGAGAGAAAGAGACTGGTGTGTGTGAATATGAGAGAAAGAATATGATTCAGGGAATGAGAAGCCTGTGCAGTGGAGAGCGAGCATGGAAATGAGAGAGAGACTGGTGTGTGTGTGTGTGTGTGTGTATGTATGTGTGTGTAACAGAGAGAAAGTGATTATGGGAATGAGAAGCCTGTGCATGTGAAGAGAGTGAACATGGGAGTGAGAAACCTGGGTGTGTGTGAGACACAGCATGTGAGGGAGAAGCCTGTATATGTAAGACAGAACATGGAAGTGGGAAGCCTGTGTGTGTATGCATGAGAGAGATCAGGTGATTGGTGTGTGTGTGTGTGTGTGTGAAAGAAAGTGATTATGGGAATGAGAAACCTGTGCATGTGAAGAGTGAGCATGGGAGTGAGAAACCTGGGTGTGTGTGAGACACAGCATGTGAGGGAGAAGCCTGTATATGTAAGACAGAACATGGAAGTGGGAAGCCTGTGTGTGTATGCATGAGAGAGATCAGGTGACTGGTGTGTGTGTGTGTGTGTGTGTGTGAGAGAGAGAGAGAGAGAGAGAAAGAAAGTGATTATAGAAATGAGAAGCCTGTGCATGTGGAGAGAACAAGCATGGGAGACTGGTGAGTGTGTGTGAGACAGAGAAAGTGATTATGAGAGTGAGAAGCCCGTATATGTAAGTAGAACACGGGAGTGGGAAGCCTGTGTGTGTGTATGGCATGAGAGAAACTGTTCAGGAAGGTGACTGGTGTGTGTGTCAAAGACTGGGAGATGATTAGTGTGTGAGAGACAGAAACTGGTCATGGGGGCATGACTGGTATGGTGTGTGTGTGTGAGAGACATGGGCATTAAGGAAGAGGACCATGAGTATAGAGCTTAGCCTCTACTGCTGCTTCTGCTGTGTGCTACGGCCTGCATGGAAGAGGAGCAGGAGAGCTGCTGGAGGGGGTAAGTAAAGATGGCTTTTTAAGTTTATTTTTCTTGATTGACTGCCATTTTAATTATTTAATATTATGTGATGTGTCTGCTTTTTTTTAAATATTTTATTGGTGTTTGGAGAATTTTTTAATAGTTTAGGTTTTAATTGTTGGATGTTATTCTGTTCATAGCTATTTAGAAACATTTATTCTGCTTATTAGTATAGTTTTACAATTATTTCTGTGTGGGGATCTATAGCCGCTTGCTAGTTCTGTTTTCCTAATAAGAGGTGTATTGGTTTTTAGGGCCTGATTTAATATTTATATTGTTGCCTTTTCATAGATAGGGTTGCTCTTATTTGAGTGTATTCCATAATACAAGTGTAAATGTGTGTGGATTAGTTTATGTGCATTACTACAGATCCTGGGAGTATGTTAGGTCGGTTCTGTGTCTGTTACCGAGATGAAATATTTTACTAGCATGTAAGAGTTTTATCAGTCTTATTTGTTGTGTTTTCTCAAGAGGACATGCATTGGTGGTAAACTGCTGTCTTTTCATAAGTAGGGCTATTGAGCCTGGAAGTAGAAGGAGTTTGAGTTGCTGTTACTGAGATGACACCAGAACCAGAATATCTTTTTTGTAGGGTGAGTTGTATGGGGAATGTCATAATTCTGCTTTACATCCATTATTGTGGGTCAGGGGGGTTCCCGTGGATGCAAACTGAACTTTTACATCTAGCCCCGTGACGATCATGGGTCAGTGTGTCACGCATGTGAGAACCATCTGTCAGGTGTGTCCCGACAGAAAAAAGGTTGAGAACCATATATAAGGTTGAGACTATATAAGTATATACTGTATTTTTCGCTCCATAAGATGCACTTTTCTTTCCCCCAAAAGTGGGGGGAAAATGTCTGTGCGTCTTACGGAGCGAATGTAGCGTCTCTCCCTCTTGTGCGCCGTCCCCCTCCTCCTCCTCCCAACTCAGCCCAATCAGTATGGCGCAGATCAAACATCAGCTGTTTGAACCGCGTGCGCTACGGAGGCCCCTCCAGTTCATACAGCTCCCTGCCGGTCTGCTGTTCCCGGGGTGCCGCCGACCTTCGCAGTAAGATGCACCCGCGGCACCCCGGGAACAGCAGACCGGCAGGGAGCTCATGCTCTGCCGGCAGAACACGATACATGGCATCAAAGTTAGTACAGGCAATTTCCTTCTCATTTCTTTAGATATATTAGATGTTTCATGTATTTGACCTGTGCCACCATACTGATTGGGCTGAGTTGGGAGGAGGAGGAGGGGGACGGCGCACACGAGAGAGAGACGCTACATTCGCTCCAGGGGGAGCTCCGTACAGAGCCCATCATGGGGACAGAATTTTTTTCTTCTTATTTTCCTCTTCTAAATCCCAGGTGCGTCTTATGGTCAGGGATGTCTTATGGACCGCAAAATACGGTACATTTCTACACATGACTATATATATTGCTAGTAGGATGTCAAACAGTATACTTATCTACTCATGGTTAATAGACTCAGGCCATGCAAATATATACATTTCTACAAGATAGCAAGAACATTTAATATTTGGCAGTTTGGGGTTATTGACCCCCACAATATACCACCATATAGAATAGAAGGGACCTCTTGAGATCCCACTTAATCAAGAGTCATTATTATCCTAGCCTCCCCTTTTTTTTTTCCAAGTCTCACCTACGTGAAAAGATGCAACTGGGCTAATGGGCAGTGTTGGCCTGGGGGGGGGGGGTCCATTGTATCTAAACCATTGCCATCTCCTTGATGCCGCTCCTGCTCTGCTGAAAGGTTCATGCCAATGCTGAGGTCCACACCCTCCTGGGGACCTGACTTTGCCTCCCACTCTGTTTTAATTATGTTGCAGTCGGGCTGCTTCTTGTTTCCACTACAGTTTTGTTGGCACATTTCAATTTATATTTTACGATATTTCTATTCTGTATTTGGTGATGGTCTGTCTATTTTAAAGGTTGTGTAACTTTAATGATTGTTGTGAAAATGATGGTACTTATCACTGTCTTTTACTGGATTATGGTCTTTTCTTCATTTCTATTTTAACAAAAGTTTGCTCTTTATTCATTTCACTTGCATGCAGAAAGTTTTGGAATGTTCCCGCAGAAAATATTTTTTCATTCACCGATTTTATTGTGACTCCTCTTAGGTTAGGCAATTATTTTAAGAGATGGATTTAGCCAGTATTTCCTCTAAGGATTGGGTTGTTGTGAGCATAGAAACTGATAGGTTTTGTGCATAAAAGAAAGCAGTACTCACAGAATAATGCAGCCAAACATTTTTGCTAACGTCCCAAAACTTTGCACACAGCAACTCAGTCCTTAGAGGGAACACTGGTAAGAGGCACAGATTAACGGATTGTAGTTTTATTTTATGATTCACCTAGTAAAATTAAGATAACAGTATGATTTACTATTAAATACACTTCTTGCAACACAATTTACAAAAGATTGCTGGGTTCAATAATCATATTCTTAATCAAAAGAAATCTGTGATGTGCAGTCTCAATCAGCCTTTATACATAATGTATGCATATATGTACATTCCATATCTATATATGTGTGCATGTGTGTATACCCATTATATACGTATCTATGTGTAGAGAAAGTGGTTAATTAGGAAGGAATGGATTTGAGCGGCTCTTTTATAGCACAGACAATAATGCAGTTCCAGCTGCTGTTTCCTGCACTAATTGGGCCTAACAGCTTTTTCAGGTTTACTTCAAAAAGGTAACATTACTGTAAATCTCTCTCCAATTACAGCCCTGAAAAAAATAACAATTAAATCTCATGAGTTAGAAGAAAAACAGAAAGATAGAAACTTAAAATAACAGCTAAACTGCATGGGATTGTGGCAGGGCGACAGCCTCAATGTTAGTCAAGTTTTTTTTTATTGACGAGAAGATATGGACACAAAATAGCTTCCCAGCCATCGAGGGTTGGGGATCTGCAGGGGCAAGAGTGCATGGAAGACTAATTTTAAAGCTCCCTCTATGTTTTATATGCAAGGATCATAAAATCTATGATTTTTATCATCCTTCACACCTGCAGCTGCACCGCCACAGCTGCAGATGCAGCATCTCAAGGCTTCCAGAAACTGCTGAAAGCCTGTGCAGGCCAAAGCATCTGCAGCGTTTCAAGTCCTGCCCCCCCCACCACCAGTGAAAACGCTTGCCTTCCGGTGCCCCTGATGTGGTTTTCAAGTCCTGCCTCTCCCTCAGCAGCCAAAGTGCCTGCTGCTTGGTGCCACCAATGCAGCATTTGAAATGGTCCATGCCCACCAGAAGCACTTCTTGGCAGACTCCCTGGCCCCGCAAAAAAAAAAAAGTGCAGTGCTGCAGAGCATGGGAGCCGCAATAAGCTGCTATAGAAGGAAAGAAGAGAAATCTGGAGCCACTACTGAAGGATGAATGCTGTTGTAATGGGGGAGAGATGGAAGAGGGAGATTCTCGGGGGTGTGGAGAGAGAAAGATGCATGCTAGGCAGGGACTGGGGATGCTGCTGAGTGGGTGAATGGGAGGATCTGCTTACTCTTATTGCTCTGGCTTCTATCCACCAAAATAAACTCTGATATTTACCTGGAAAAATAATGAATCACATTTTCCATTGATTGTTTCCTGTTTCTGTTCTTGTCATAATAAATAAACCTTGATAAATTCCAGAGTAAAATTTTAAAACTTAAAACCCAAAAATGAAGCTCCCTACCTATGGTGCAAGGGATTAACAGTTTTATTCAAAACTTGAAAGGCTTCCCTAGCCACCTGCAGCACAGGATACAATTCAAGAAGTGAGACACATAATAGAAAGGAGATGAAGTGGGACAGGATCTGCCACCACTTCTTCTAGCTGCAAGCAAATAGGCTCGTCATAAGCCAGACCCTCATGAAACCAGAGGCTTCCATGCCATAGTATGAATGCTTTGTGGTAAAATGCAAAATCTGGAAAACTGACTTATCTGGCTAAGGGGTGGCCAGGGAATATCCAGTTGCAATCAGTGGTCGCCACTTAGCCAGATAAATACTTACCTGGAATATTTGTGAGTGGGACGTGGGTGGATCAGGAAGGAGCTACTTAACTGGTTAACTTAGCCAGATAAGTGCTGAAATTAAGACTTATCTAGTTAAGGCCTGGATTTATCAAAATGCGATAAGTATCACATGCAATAGTAAAAGGGGCGTGTTTTATGCTAATAGACAGCTTATCACAATTTGCACTAATTACCTATGAGAAGAGCTAAGTTAGCGCAAATTGTGATAACATTTTCAGACTTTGCGATAAGTGCCATACCTGTTGTATTTCCTGCATTCAACCATTGGGGGACCATTGTAGAGAGAGCGAGAGAGAGAGCGAGCGAGAGAGAGTGAGAGAGAGAGAGAACATAGTGCCCAAATCTCATCTTGGAGTGAGTTTCCTCTCTCTGTAGGTCATCAAATCTTCACAAGAGACCATTGTTCTGTTCGTACATCTCACGTTGAATGTCAAAGTGGCCCCTAACCCCCTACAATAATACCGAAACCTCGCCTCGAGTTACTGGGTGGGTCTCCCATAGGGATACAAATACCTATCTAGGGAAAGGACATTATCTCTCTCTCTCACTCTCTCTCTCTCTCTGTGCAGTAAGGGCCTATCGCATGCGTTAACGGAGCTTTTCACATGCGATAAGCCCTTAACGCATGCGAAAACGCCTTAGCGCATTTTGATAAATGACCCCCTAAGTTAACTGAATAAGTTAGAGCTGCTCAATAGCAGGTCTCAAGTTAGCCAGATGAGTTATTGCTGGCTAACTAGAACTTATCCGAGTACATTCAGCAGCATATCCATGCCACTGAATATCCCTTCTAATTTAGCCAAATAAATTATATCCAGCTGACTTAGAGAGTCATTCTTCAAGCCATGAATAGGGCTGTAATATACATTAAACAGCATATAATCACATGATAAATGCTGTACATTGTTCAATATAGCCCTATAAGAACATAAGAAATTGCCATACTGGGTCAGACCAAGGGTCCATCAAGCCCAACATCCTGTTTCCAACAGAGGCCAAACCAGGCTACAAGTACCTGGGAAGTACCCAAACACTAAGAAGATCCCATGCTACTGATGCAATTAATAGCAGTGGCTATTCCCGAAGTCAGCGTAATTAATAGCAGTTAATGGACTTCTCCTCCAAGAAGTTACCCAAACCTTTTTTAAGCCCAGCTACACTAATCACATCCTCTACACTAACCACAAATTCCAGAGCTTAATTGTGCATTGAGTGAAAAAGACTTTTCTCTGATTAGTTTTAAATGTGCTACATTCTAACTTCATGGAGTGCCCCCTAGTCCTTCTATTATCTGAAAGAGTAAATAACAGATTCACATTTACCTATTCTAGACCTCTCATGATTTTAAACACCTCTATCATATCCCCCCTCATCCATTTCTTCTCCAAGCTGAAAAGTCCTAACCTCTTTAGTCTTTCCTCATAGGGGAGCTGTTCCATTCCCTTTATCATTTTGGTTGCCCTTCTCTGTACCTTCTCCAGTGCAATTATATCTTTTTTGAGATGCGGCGACCAGAACTGTACATAGTATTCAAGGTGAGGTCTCACCATGGAGCGATACAGAGGCATTATGACATTTTCCGTTTTATTCACCATCCCCTTCCTAATAAATTCCTAACATTTTGGCCTCATTTTCTAAAGTATCGCAGGCCTGTGATACTTTAGGTAATGAGGGGTGGGGGGTCGACCCGGGGGGCGGTCCTGCGCTAGCCGGCAGCGATCGCACTGCCGCGGTGCGATCGCTGCTGGTTTCGCACCCAATAGCGCCACCATAGAAGGTGTAGCTATTGGGCGCGAACTCGGACGTGAAAAGGCACCTACCTTTTTGGCGTCTTCGCGGAGTCGGCTCCGGTAACGCTCCGACTCCTCCTCTTCCTGGGCCGACTGCACCCCCCATCCTGGTATCACATGCAATAAGGGACTTTTCGCGTGCGAAACGTCCCTTATTGCATGCGAGCCACTTGGAAAATGAGGCCCATTGTTTGCTTTTTTGACTCACTGGTACCAGCCTATGGCAACATATTATTCCTATCCTAAAATCTCTCTACCGCTTTCCCATCCAGTGGAGAATAAAATTTAAAATTGCCATTCCTATTCATAAAATATGAATACATCCAACATCACAGTGCTGAATTTAATGTTAAGAATCTACCATCCAGGAAAATCATTACTATCAGCCAATAAGAGTCTTTTGGAAGTTTCTTCACAAGACTCTGAGACTCAGGACAGAGCTTTTTTTTGATTGCTGGTCCTTTTCTCTGGAACTCCCTTTCAGACCAGATTTGCCTGATTTCTTGCACTTAGCAATTCTGCAAACAAATGAAATTGAATTCTTCTGACAGGCATATGTACAGTAGATATATAATATAAATCCTCCATTTAGTGTCCCATCATCAATAACAAAGACCATATGTTTTTTTGTCTTGTATTTGTGAGCTGTTCATTTATTTTTTGCGTGTTCATTTATTTCTGTACTATCTGTGTTATATGTATGCATGTTTTAATTTGTATGTCTCCACCATGAACGTAGGATACATGTGGACTACACATTTTTAAAAATTAAATATCTTTAAATATTGGGCCCTAGATCATTTTAATTTTATTCATTGCAATCCTCAGAGTCTTTGCTTTCCAAACAAACTGAGGGAGAACACCCTGGCCATACTAAAACTGTGGTCAGGATGACCAGAATATACCATTAAGAGGTGGGTTACATATAATATAAGGGAATTTCCCGCCAGAATTCATCTCCTTTTTGGGGTTACAGTGCATAAGATAGTTTGGGTGTAGGAGACCATGCCTTTATCATGTTGGATATGTTTGGTTGTTTTGTACTGCTAGAAGACCACTGGCTGACATCTTAGAAGTGTGAGCCCTGTAGTGTATAATTTGACAATGTGCTTTGGGGGGAAAAGGTGTGTATGTTCCCTTAAAGGTTTGGGCTTTTATGATTGGGCAATAACTGTTTAGTGGGATCTGTAAAAGGTGGGAATGTTTTTTGCCCTTTTGGTTCCTAGTCTACCCAAATTCGGGTAGGGAAATAGGGACTTCCAGATATGTGATCTACTGGCATAGTCAGCCTGAGGGCTGGTGAGCCCAGTGCTCCTCCCAAATGGGAGTGGGGCCCTGCAAGGGCTCTCCCTGTTAGAGGCCCATGGCCATGCCGCTCCTGAGGAATTGACCAGAAGGTGAAGGAGAGGCCATTCCTTCTTCTGAGGAAATGGGCCAGGTGTTCTGACATAGGGGGATTTCTAGGAGAGAAGAAGTGGACCCCACAGTTTCCCTTGGAGTGCAGTGGTCTGGGGAACCTGCACCAGGGAAGGGTGGAAGGGTATTATGGAGATCTTTAAGGAAGGTCAGAGACCATGAGCGTGAGGGTATCTCATGTAAACATGAATTGCATTAGGTCCCTTTTGGATATGAATTTTGGTATGGGTATTTTATTATTTATTTTTATTTATATTCTGCCTTTCAGACACTTCAAAGCAGATTATACTGAAGTGCAAACCCCATTCCTTTCACAGGGTTTCATTTGAAGTGTGGTTGAGAGGAGGTTGGGAGTTTGGATTAAACTGCATGTTTGGTCCAAAGAAAAATAATGGTGAAAGCAGGGATGTAATATTTGCTCCCAGAAGTATCTGGTTAATAAATGAGTTACCCAGCCGACTGTGAAACCCATGAAATTCTGATATATTCAGTAGTTATATATATATATGTAACATTCCTTCAGATCCATGTGTATATAGTTGCTGGCTGGATCTTCCAGAGAATAAACTTCAGGCTTTGTGTTTGAAACATGCTGTCAGTTTTGCTTTTTTAGCCAGCATTACTGGAATGTATGGGAACAGAGTTCCATGCAGGAGATTGATGGGGAATCTTCCCTATCCAGTCAGCAGTGACAGTGACAGGGAATATTCATGCTGTCACCGCACAGGTCCATGTCATCATCTGCATGACCGTATATTGAACCCACCAAACAAATTTGGAATGGAAGGCCCTAAATCAACAGGGACTCCCATCCCATCATTTTTGTATATCTATAATAAAGTTCAATGTAAACTCCATCCAGTGCCCATTGATATGCAAACTCCTCCATGCAACCAGTAGATACCATGTGTTAGTGCTCTGTTTGAAGATAAGAGCTCACTATTGCTCTAAACAGGCACCCACAATCTATTGGTATTTCCTCCTGTTCCAGTTTATGGCTCCTTTTGCCAGTGACAGATCAACCAGTCGATTTTGTGATGGCTTAGATCCCTGGACACGGTATGGTCAAAAATAAATAGGTGATAAAAAGCTACAGAAGATTTGTTAATAAAATTAAAAGGCTGAAATAAATACAGAAAAGAAAAATGTGGAGGACAGACTCCAACACCCCACAGAAAGGGCAGGAGGAAGAAGAGCTTATGAAGTTGGCAGCTATTTTGCCTATGCCCAAAGACGGTAACTTTAAAATGAGCGTGTGCACCCCCATATACACAAGCAGGGCTGGCGTGTCTCATTAGGCGAGCTAGGTGGTCACTTCGGACGCCCTCCATTAGGGGGCACCAAAGAGCAGGCAGCTCCTCTCCACCAAGAGTGCACAGGAATTGCCTCCCCAGCAGCTCTGGCCGTGCTTCCACATCATGCGTGTCGGTGGCAATGGAGACCGCAGGGAATGGGGACTGCACAACGAGGAGGGTGTGGGCACAAGGCAGAAGGTTCACCTAGGGCGCCTAATACCCTTGCATTGGCCTTGTACATATGTATGTGGGCATGAGCACACATGTGCTATAATTGTTTATTGTCTGCACGAGTGTGCATGCATTATATAATACAACTAGCACGTAAGTGTGCTTCAAATTTAAAGACGTTACACAAGGAAACATTTTTTGCATATTTTCCTTAACACTTGGCTTTTACACACAGAAGTGAGCATATTTTATAACATGCACACGTGAAGGAAATGATCAGTTTTACAGATTAGCCCAGCAGTTTACCCCAGTCTATCTTCCTCTTGTTCTTCAGCCTGCACTCCCAGAGGTTTATCCAGACCACTCACTCAGTCAGTTTTTGGCTATAACGAGTTTTATTCTGACTTACTTGTGAAGGTAACAGCCCTACATGCACTGTATTGGCTGATTATAAAATTGGGATTTGTGTGTAAATTTTGGCCCCACCCAGAACATTCCCAAATTCACCCCTTTTTTACATGAGCAAACTTATTAGCACACCGGTCCTTAAGAGAGTATGAGCGAGATTTATAAAATAGTAGTAGCATGAATAAGTGCTACTTGCATGTGCATCTACTATTTTATGCATGCGCATCTCTTAAAATTATCTTCCAAATTAGATCCCGTGGGTCTTAGTCTAAGCAGCACCTCCCTCTGGCAGAGACCTTTTCCCACTATTATGGCTGAGGTTAGTGGGATGTATGGTTTTTCTGTATTGCAAGGTCTCTTGTTGAAACCTCAAAGGAAATACTGTTTGAAGCCCTCCTCCCAACTAGGTCTCCTATGCCGAAAAAACAAAGGTCCAGAACCTACCCAGCACAGTCTCCTGGGGGTAGGGAGGGAAACAGGGGAAAATGTAGGATAAATATCCTGAGTGAGGATGCTGTCTGGAGAACCTCTGAAATAAATAATTCTTGAAGTAAAAGGTTAACATTTAAAAAAAAAAAAATAGGAATTATCTTGCAATAAACATAACAAGTATTCAAGATCTTTCAACATCTATCTTCAAACCAATACTGCAAGACAACTTTTCTTTTTCTATATGTATACTTAGATAATGCTTTTACATTTTTCCAGATTCAAACTCTTTTGTTCTCTAGCATAGAAATACTTTGGAAACAATATTAACAATTTTTTCTTTTTTGCAGAGTTTTGAGCTTGAATCAGCTATAAGTCAGGTAAGTATTATTTCTTGTGTTTCTCTTTATTTTATTCTGTGTCCAGACTTCAAATTTGTACCTTAAGAAATTAAGTCTTTGTGGTGTTTTCTCTTTTAGGCTCTTCTGATACAGAGAGTCCCTATTGCTGTAAGTATCCTTGTCTTTTTTCTTTGTATGTGGGGGTTTTTTTTCAGTTTTGTCTCTGTGTTGCTTTCCTGTTGAACTCAATAAATTTTACTAGACTGATTCACAGATGTGTATGTGTACACTTATCTGGGGTCTCTGGGTCTTGGTGTCCAAACTGTCTGTGCCAATTCTGATGCAATGGTCTCGGGTATGGAAAACGTCTCCTGCAATGGGTCTTCATGTCACAAACGCCAGGCCTTCCTCCATCTGTGTCCGTCTCCAGGGGGTACCTACTGCCTGGCTATAACAAACAAAGCTTACCTCCCTGACACATATAATCTTCCTGCAGCTAAGAATTCCTGAATAAAGGTGTCCGATGGCTTGGTGAAACTGATTCCCTAATAAAAACATAAATTAAAAACAGAATTTTTGATTAAGGGGAACAACTCTTACTTCTTCACAATCTTTCCACTCCCCTCTAACTAGAACAGGTAAAATTAAATTGAGTACCTGTTCTATCATTAACTACCTTGTCCTTTTTTCTTTTTCTTATTTTTAAACCTTCAACCACAGCACAGTAGGCACTTAAAATTAACCTTACTTTTGGGATGTCTAGCGACGAGGCAGGGCTGAGAGGACATCTTCTGACCATACTCCTAATGAATTGGCGATACATTTGTTCTTTCTTCATATTTTTCTGTGGACCTTTAACTCAACTTTTGTTTTTGAACCGCTTTTCTTCATGGACAATTTTGTGGTCAAAAAAGGCTTGGACATGTCAAGAAGACCCAAATGAATAGCAACTAAAAAACTGCATCAGAGGAGAAAATGGCTCCAGATGTGAATCAAATTATGGAGAGGATTTCGGAGACTCTTTTGTGGGAGTTGACTAAGGCAGTTTCAGCTGCAGTTAATGATAAACTGCAAAACTTATAGTCCTCCCTTGATAAGTTCCAGGAAAAATGTGAACATCAACACTCCATTCTTCCTACGATTGATCAAAAGATGGAAAAGCATGAAGACTGTTTCTAATCTATGAATATGGTGGTATCCCCGCTGCAACAAAGGAAATACATTTTTGAAAACTAGCTGAACAACCTGAAAAATAAGAGCAGGAGAAATAATTTGAGGATTCTAGGCTTGCCTAAAGCGTTGCAAGGGTAGGCTTTGATCCGGTGGTGCGACGTAGGCCTCCCCGAGGTGTTGGGAGTGAAGCTTAAGGAACATCCGATTATTTGTTGGAGCATGCCCCTAATTTGGGGCCTGTTACTCCTGTCACATATAAGCTGCAACAAGTTATCATGAAATGTCTTAACTTCACAGATAAAGTGAAACTTTTAAATGATTCTCACAGGATAGTTGAGCTGAAAAATTAAAATCTACTGTTTCCTGATTTCTCAGCAAGCGTGCTTTTGTTGCGTAAAGAACTGATGCTCTATTGTTCACAGCTTCACCAGAGGGGCATCAAATTTCTTTACAGTTTCCTACTCATTTGAAGGTTTTCTACAAAGGGGAAACCAGAGTATTCACTAATAAGGAAGAGGTTCGGGCTTTCATGGAAGCTCTATGACTTTTCTTTGGCCTATTGTAGCTCTGTTGAAGTTGGCCTATAATGTCCCTGTGGAGTTTTGATCTGTGCTTCTGGTACAGTTTTCTGTTTTGATCTGTTTTTGGCATCCCATTTCTTCATCATTTCAGTTCTATGCCATTGTTTCCAAAGCCCCTACATCATGTTCTGGTGGTTTGAGTTCCAGAAAGACTCAAAAAGGAAGAGAGTTGAAGATTCCTGGACTTTGATGGAGAAACAGTCGTGGGGATAGTTACAGGTTTGGGTATTGGGAGGGAGGCAGGGGGGACGATCGGATGATATCAAAATATACATCAAAGATACATATTCTGAAACTCTTGACTACTGGGAATCATGCCACCTGAAAATCAAACAACTACTAAACAACCTACACCTCATCTTAAACTCTTCTAAGACAGAAATCCTTCTCATTTCTCCGGAAACCAACATCTCCAACACTACTCTTCCCACCAACCTACCTACCACACAAGTTCGAGACTTAGGAGTGATAATAGACAACCGGCTAAACTTCAAGGCCCATATCAACAAAACAACCAAAGACTGCTTCTATAAACTCCAGGTTCTGAAGAGGATAAGACCTCTTTTCCATGCCCAAGACTTCAGAACGATCATCCAAGCAGTCATTTTTGCAAAATTAGACTACTGCAATTCCCTATTGCTAGGTCTGCCCTCTTCCTACTCCAAACCACTACAGATGGTTCAAAATTCAGCAGCTCGATTACTAACAGGCGCAAGAAAGAGAGACCACATATCCCCCATTCTGAAAGAGTTTCATTGGCTACCCGTCCACTTCCGTATCATGTACAAAGCCATTTGTGTCATCTTCAAAACTATTCATCAACGCATCTCCCTCGATCTACAAATCCCCCTCCAAGTATACAACTCGACAAGACCTACCAGAAATGTCTACCGAGGCGCCCTCAAAGTTCCCCCTGTGAAAATGACCAAACACATCACTCTAAGAGATCGTGCCACCTCCACTGCTGACCCTTCTCTGTGGAATTCCATTCCCACAGATCTCAGACTGGAACCTTGCCTCTTAACTTTCAGGAAAGGACTTAAGACTTGGTTATTCAAGCAAGCTTTCCCAGACACAATCTAATATCACGTCATAGATACAAACCAAGGACTTCAAATATTCAGCCATTAATCATGCCATTTTTACATAGCATTTAATTTATTTGTATACCGTTCAACCGTTTATTCTTTCCTATCTCTTCCTTCTTATGCAAGTTCTGCTACCCTTGTTATTTGTAACTGCTCCTTCGATCACCACAGTTCTAGTTGATGTATTTAATGCACTCCCGTTTCATGTAAACCAGCAAGATATGTGCTCATGATTGCCGGTATATAAAAACCTTAAATAAATAAATAAATAAATAAATAAAATAAATGGTATGTACATGGAATGAATGGGTATGTGTGTGTGTGTGTGTTTTTAACCAGGCTATGTCTTTTTTGTTATTGAACTCTTTGAGTATGTTTCTTTTTTGAACTAGGGTTGAGAGGATTCTAGGCTGTGAGATCCCCTTCTCATTACTTGGTTTTGTGTTACAAAAGTTTCTTTGTGGGAAGGGTACTCTTTGATACTTGGTGGGGATTTTAATATTACTGATATCCCACTGGTAGGCTGCAAACCCCCTAAATCACCCAGAAAGTATCAAGCTGATAATGGAATTGGTTTCCTCTCCAAAGAATTATATTTGTTTGACTTTTGGCCTGTTTTGCATTTGGATAGCTTAGAATATTCCTTCTTTTCACATGTGTATAATATACTGCTCTCTACATTAATGGTGGGGGTGGAAGGGAAATAGAACCAAAAGGTTACTAAGAGCCAAAAGTAACAGATAAGTATGAGAAAAAAAAAAAAGTGTGAAACTTGCTGGGCAGACTGGATGGGCCGTTTGGTCTTCTTCTGCCGTCATTTCTATGTTTCTATGTTTCTATATATTCACGTTTAAGATATATTTTCCTTTCTGACATGCTTTTTGGATAATCTGATGAATTGTTGGATGTTTCTTTCATGACCACTCTGGTTATTGTACAAATATCTATAGATCCTGGAGGAAGGATGTCTTCTTTGTGGAAAATTTCTTCTATACTCTATGAGGATAAGGCCTTTGCACAGTTTGAGAGAAAAGTGGGAAGAATACAAGTGGTTTAATTCTTCAGAGGAAGGAAGTAGGTGCCAGTGCCAGCCGGCCTGCGAACACAAAGCTGGTCCTACCTATAATAAGAAACAACTCTCTCGTTCTCTTCCTACCTAATGTTTACTCTGCTATTATTGAATGTTCAGCCTATCAAAAAAAAAAATCCCACTGATAAACAACCTACTAGAGGATTCAAATCTGAACATCTTCTGCATTTCTGAAACCTGGCTGAATGACAAAGATAATGTGCTCTTAAATCAAATTGCACATCAAAACTATGACATCTTTCACTTCAAGACCTAAACGAAAAGGTGGGGGTTTATTAATAATCAGTAAAAAAAGAACTTAATCTCTACTTTGTATGGTATAAGTTTAACTTGCCCTATGAGGTAGCAATACTAAAATCACCACAACTAAACTTAGGGATGGTTTATTGCCCACCAGGAATACTTCAAAAAGACTGCTCATCTCTAATCGAATTATTCACTAAAGCGTTTCCATCACATGACTCTACTCTTGTTCTGTTAGTTCTACTGTGGACCCTTAGTCCGGAGGGTACTCACCGAGGCAGGGTCCTGATGAACTCCTCTCCAGAAAGTGGAGCAGGATAGTCTAGGGTAATGTCCAGACAAGTGGTCAGTGAGCAGAAACTAAGTCCAAGCAGAGTCAAGGCAGGCAGCAGGCAACCCGAGTCCGGGTCCAGGCAGGGTCAAGGCAGGCGGCAGGCAAAACAGAGTCCGGGTCCAGGCAGGGTCAAGGCAGGCGGCAGGCAAAACAGAGTCCGAGTCCAGGCAAGGTCAAGGCAGGCGGTAGGCAAAACAGAGTCCGAATCCAGGCAGGGTCAAGGCAGGCGGCAGGCAAAACAGAGTCCGGGTCCAGGCAGGGTCTAGGCAGGCGGCAGGCAAAACAGAGTCCGGGTCCAGGCAGGGTCAAGGCAGGCGGCAGGCAAAACAGAGTCCGGGTCAAGGCAGGGTCAAGGCAGGCACAGCAGAGAAGCAACAGACAGCTATTCAGGAACCTTGTTGCAAAGGTATCTGCTAGGTCCAAGGGAGAGGTTTAAATCTCCCTGGGTGCTGACATCATCTTCCGGGGCCGGCCTGGACTGCGTGCTGCGCCCCTTTAAGAGGCGGGACCTGCCGCGCTCTCCCCAAAGCTGTAGCAAGAACGCCGGGGAAATTATGCCGCGGTCCGCGCACCGCCTGCCGTTTGCCGCGCCGAGAGAAGGCCCCGCTCCGGAGCGCTGAAGGAGGTACAACTCACAACAACTCTAATAGTAGGAGACTTTAATCTACATGTAGATAGAACACCAAAAACTAGAGCATGCAAAATCTTTTTAGAAACAATAGAAGCAATGGGATAGTTACAATTTGTTTCTAACCCCACTCATAAAGCAGGACATATTCTAGATCTAATGTCTTCCAATCACAATAATAGCTTTATCAATACTTCCTACACTACATTGCCCTGATCACCAACTAATAAAAACAGAAATAACCTTCCTCAATCCAATGCTAAAAAATTCTAAATAATCAAACTTCACTTTCAGAAAAAAGATCAAATCATATATCCTTGCAGAAGCAATTAAAAATAAGCTAATAGATTTTAAGATAATGCCTCCTCTGCCTTTGATTATTGGGATATAATAGTCAATGAAATAGCCAAAAACCTAAGCCCAATACAGACAAGAACATTCCAAAAAGAACAGAACACCGCAAAACAAAAGAAGCCATGATACAATGATGAACTAAGATGCATTAAACAGACACTGAGAAATGAGAAACGATGGCAGAAATACCCAACTGCAGAATCCCTAGGAAAATACAGATCCCTCCTATCTAAATACCGTGCACTAATCAAAGCAAAAAAAAGACTACTATGCTAAACAGATTCATGGGGTAATATTTAATTCCAAATTGCTCTAAGTCATTTAACACTTAATCAAGGATCCGTCTTCCACCATATCTAGTAACTACTACTTCTCAAAGAATGCCTGCAATGAATATGTCACTTATTAGACAAAATCAAAAGGTTAAAAATACAACTCTCCACCGGCCAACCAATAAAAGAACCTGAAGAAAAGACGAACAGGCCAAATGGACTGCATTCAACAGAGTATCTAAACTTCAAATCAGTCAAATCATTAAAAAAAAAAAAAATGAACACTGCAATCCATCCACGTGACCCAATTCCAGCAAGCTCATTAAAACTAGTATACAGCAATCGCAACAATTGCAACCATAATCAATCACTTGTTCTCTGAAGAACTGGTTCCAGACGGGACAAAACAAGCTGCGATAAAACAGATCCTAAAAAATTAAACAGGTAGAATTGATGCTTGGGGCAATTAGTCAACCAATATCCAGCTTATCTTCTCTCAAAAGTCCTTGAAAAAACAGTGTTCTCAACTAGAAAACCACCTACAAGACCATGACATTCTATATTCAAACCAATTCGGATTCAGGGGGAAAAAAAAACAAACAAAAAACCGCTCAACTAAGACTTTACTCATACCTTTAATGGACCCTATACTATGGGGATTTGACAATGATGAATCCTATATTCTGGTTCTAATTGATCTTACTGCAGCCTTCGACACTGTAGACCATATCTTACTATGCCATCTGAGAAAAATCAGAATATGCAGTAGTGTTCTCGAATAGTTCTCTTCTTTCCTATTAAATAGGACATTCCAAGTCAAACTGGGCATCCATATATCTGAACCTTCTCTATCGATACAGGTGTATCCCAGGGATCAACACTCTCAGCAACACTATTCAACATTTATATGCTTCATCTGTGCAAATTACTGACAGAACTAGGAATCACCTTCTTATATGCTGCCATTCTGCTCTATATTCCACTTGCCAAATCATTTGAAAATATAGCATTGACATTTTCTACATACATGAAAGCAATACAGCAAGATCTATCCCAACTAAAACACTAAACACAAAAAACCTGAAATCATTTGGTTAAGGAGAAACTCCTCTATAGTTAAACCTCCGCCCCTAGACCTGGGTCATTTTCAAATGACACCTGCTGATCAAGTAAGGGACTTAGGAAACCAGTTAGCTGAAAACGCACATAAATAAAATTAATACAGGCTACACAAAGCTGCTCATACTAT
Source organism: Rhinatrema bivittatum (assembly GCF_901001135.1). Classification (NCBI taxonomy): domain Eukaryota; kingdom Metazoa; phylum Chordata; class Amphibia; order Gymnophiona; family Rhinatrematidae; genus Rhinatrema; species Rhinatrema bivittatum. The sequence continues at coordinate 454,606,144 of NC_042616.1, forward strand.
GTAGACTGAAACCTTTACTAACTTTTGAAAATTTACGGTCCTACAAATGCTCATCTTCTCAAACAGACAACTCCCTATTATGTGAACTTCCTAATTATCTAATAAAAGCACTACAATGTCGCAGTAAGACTATTAATAGGAACAAAGAAATGTAATCAAATCACACCCTCGCTAATAGCACTACATTGTAATATATTTGTGATTGTACAGGTAGCCAAAGTATTAACATTAATATTTAAAATCAGCCACTCTGAAAACCCTGGACTGATAGGCATGCCACTACAACCATACAAGCCACAGAGAACTAAGGGGGTCATTTACCAGATGGATTGCACACGATAAGGGATGTTTCGCACGCGAAAAGTCCCTTATTGTGTGTGATACCAAGATGGGGGCAGAGTCGGCCCTGGAAGAGGAGGAGTCGGCGCGTCACCGGGACAGACTCCGCGAAGACGCCGCAGATGACGAAAAGGTAAGGGCCTTTTCACGTCCTATTTCGCGTCCAATAGCTACACCTTCTATGGTGGCGCTATTGGGTGCGAAACCGGCAGCGATCGCACCGCGGCAGTGCGATCGCTGCCGGCTAGCGCAGGGCTGCCCCCCGTTTCGGCCCCCCACCCCTCATTACCTAAAGTATTGCAGGCCTGTGATACTTTAGAACAGTGGTTCTCAACCTTTTTTCGGCCGGGACACACCTGACAGATGGTTCTCAAGTGCGTGACACACTGAATATGTGACCGTCACGGGACAAAATGTAAATATACATTCTGCATCCTCAGAAACCACGTCAACCCCCAAAAATGGGTGCAGAGCAGAACTAGGGCATTACCCGTACAGCTCACCATACAAAAAAAGATATTCTGGATCTGATGACATCTCAGTAAAAGCAAAACAAACTCTCTTTACTGACAGGCACAATACCCCTCCTTATGAAAAGACAGTAATTTACCGCTACAAATATTTAACCAGGCCCTAAACACTAATACACCTCCTATTGGGAAAACAGAGCAAGCCAAGCTGCTATAGATACCCACTTAGAAATAATTGTAAAACTATACTAATAAATGTTACAAAACAGCTGATGAACAGAATAACATCCAACAACTAAAAACTCATAAAAATTAATAAAAATTGTCTAAATATCAAAATATTTCAAAACAGCAGACACATCACATAATACCCAATAATTAAAATGGCAGTCAATCAAGAAAAATAAACTTAAAAAGCTGCCTTTACTTACCCTCTCCAGCAACTCTCCTACTCCTTTCCCTTGCAGGCCAATAGCACTCACCAGAAGCAGCAGTGGCTGCTGAAGCTATGTCCTTACAGTCCTCTTCCTTAAGGCCCACAACCAGTCATAACTAGTCTCTGTCTCACACAGACTAGTAACTTCCCTAACTAGTATCTCTTCCTCACACACACACACCGGTCACCTCCCTGACCAGGCTCTGTCTCTCACACACACACCAGTCACCTCCCTGACCAGTCTTTGTCTCACACACACACACCAGTCACCTCCCTGACCAGTCTCTCTCAATTACACACATGCTCTGTCACTTATATACAATCTCACACATACTCTGTCACTTACAATCACACACACTGCCACTCATGCACCATTGTACCACACACACACACAAGCTCTCACTCATGCACCCAGGCACCCATTCTACCACACACTGCCACTCACCACCCAGGCACCCATTCTACCACAGGCACAACAAGCTCTCACTCATGCAACCAGGCATGCATTCCAACACACACAAAGTTGCCACTCACGCACCCAGGCACCCATTTTAACACACACACAAAGCTGCCACTCACGCACCCAAGCACTCATTCTAACATACACACACACAAGCTCTCACTCACACACCCAGGCACCCATTCTACCACAGGCACACAAGCTGTCACTTGCGCACCCAGGCACCCATTCTACCACAGGCACACAAGCTGTCACTTGCGCACCCAGGCACCCATTCTACCACAGGCACACAAGCTCTCATTCACGCACCCAGGCACCCATTCTACCACAGGCACACAAGCTCTCACTCATGCACCCAGGCACCCATTCTACCACACTCCCACACAAGCTCTCACTCATGCACCCATTCTACCACAGGCACACAAGCTCACATGGAGCCTCTTCTCATTGTTTGGCCCAATAAGCCTGGCCTCCACTTCTCAGCCGCCTCTGGCCTGACCTCCCGCAGTGCACAACGTCTCTCCAGCCGCCTCCCGCGGTGCGCAGGGTCTCTCTGCTCTTCAGCCGCCAGCGGCACGCAAGTCTCTTCATTCTTCGGCCCCGTTGGCGTCGGCGCGCAGATCTCTCCTCTCTTCATTCTTCAGCCCTGCTGGCGTCGGCGCGCAGGTCTCTCCGCTCTTCAGCTGCTGCCGGCGGCGCGCAGCGTCTCTTCATTCTTCAGCCCCGCTGGCATCAGCGCGCAGGTCTCTCCTCTCTTTATTCTTCAGCCCTGCCGGCGGCGCGCAGGTCTCTTCATTTTCCGGCCTCGCTGGCGTTGGGGCGCAGGTCTCTCCGCTCTTCAGCCGCCGGCAGTGGCACGCAGTGTCTCTTCTTTCTTCGGCCCCGCTGGCCTGGCCTCCAGCGGTGGCGCGCAGTGTCTCTCCATTCTTCATCCCCGCCCCTGGGGAGAAGGGAAGCAGAAGCAGGGCAGTGGAACACCGGGAGCCGCGACACACCTGCTGGTGCTTAGCGACACACTAATGTGTCGCGACACACCGGTTGAGAACCACTGCTTTAGAAAATGAGGCCCTTAGTTTGCAAAATAAAGGCCTGTAACTGTGCCTACAATATGGAAAACACATCTGATGCAAATAAGAGATTGTGTGTTTTCCATAGCTGGCCCAAAACTTTGGAATTCTCTACCTGAGACAATATGACTGATATCAGAAGGAAAGAGATTCAAACATGAGCTAAAGACATGGTTATTAAAAAAATGCATATAACCTAACAAATTAGCAGAATGCAGAGTCTGCAATAATAATTAGGGATGTGCATTCTTCCAGGACGAATTAGGCAATTTCAATGAAATTTCAACAAAATTGCCTAATTCGTCCTGGTTCTGGGAGCCCAAAACCCGAAGGAATTTTTCCCGAAATTTCGGGAAAAATTTGTTTTCAGGTTTAGTGCGCACCAACTCTCCGTTTGTGCACGCTAACAAAAAAATGTTAGCACGCACTAACGAGAGTTAGTGCACACTAAAACGAAATTCAGGTCTCCCCTAATTTTAAAGGCCTGAACCGTGGGAAATATGAAATTTCCTGCGGCAGGCTGAAAATGAAGCCCGAACCTATTGGTTCGGGCTTCGCACATCCCTAATAATAATGACAAAGACATTAATTAGTAATGAGAAGATAAAAGTATCTAACAACAACTCAATGACACTATGCAAATTACTGAAACAGAATTTCCGTACTTCCAGCCTAGTGTCCCAGCCCTTTAGTGAAAGTGAACTAGAAAATCACTGGTAATTTAAAATTACTCCCGATTATGTCGAGCTATTGTTTGTGTTGATCTATAATATAAATGTTACTTTTGTAAACCATTGTGATCTTCAGATGGAACGATGGTATATAAAATGTCTAAATAAAGATTGGGCCTATCATATTTTGAAATGCAGCAAAAGGTGTTCTAAGGGGAGTATTATTTCCTGCCAGAGCTGTAGCTAGCCTATGGCCAGTATGGCCTTGGCCATAGGCTCCATCAGTCTCAAAATGTGGTAGACAATCTGTCTCCCCTCCATGGATATAACTTTAGCACCTCAAAAACTTAGCTGCCAGACAGGAGAAGAGCTTCTGGGCCTACTCCTGGTGTCCTGCCTATGCTCAGGGTCATCCTCAGGAGGAGAGGGGTGGTGGCCCCTGAAATTGGGATAAATAGATCACTAACACTACTGCCACCCTTCTCCTCTGTCTGCATTCAGAAACAGATCTGCAAGAGAAGCATTGGTCTCCCACCCCCGGATGTCAGAAGGAGCACACCCTATGGAACAGCAGCAATCTCCTTCACCTCCTCACCCCTGGCATTTAGGGAGAATGTGCCCCGCAGGCCAAAAAAATAAAACACTGGCCTCCCACTCCGCCCTGCCAGTCAGGAGACGTACCACCAGTGGATCCGCATGAAGCAGCTTCGGCCTCCCACCCCACCTCAGCAGTTAGAATGAGCGTGGCTCGGAGCCACAAGAAGCAGAATCCACCTCCCACCCCCATAAGTGGGGAGAAGCACAGCCCATGAAGCAATTTCAGCCTCCTTCCTACCCCCATCTCGGCATTTAGGAACAGCATGACCCACAGACCGAAAAAAAGAAACAGCCACCCACCCTGCCCCTGCAGGCAGAAGTAGCTCAGCCTGGAGAGAGAGAGAGAGAGCGAGCGCGCAAAGACTGTGTGTGTGTGTGTGTGAGAGAGAGAAAGAGTAAAAGAGTGGGTGTATGAGCATGTCTGAGAGAGAGCGAACAAGCATGCATATGTGTTAAAGACAGTAAAGGAGCATGTGTGTGCGCATGATTGAGCATGTGAGAGAGCGAACAAGCATTTGTGCTTATGATTAAGTGAGAACGAATGAGCATGTGTATAAGATTGAGCATTTGTGAGAGCGAATGAGCGTGGGTGTGTATGATTGATCTCAAAATACTGGAAGGTAATCTGGTAGCAATAACAAACCAACAGAATAAACCAGATCTAATCAAAATTTTCTCTTTAAGGTATGCAAACCAATTCTTTTTTGTAGGGAAAAATGACCTCATTTATCACGGTGCATTAAACGTAAAACAATAAGATAAAAGAATTGTGACTTACATCATTGGTGTCTTGGAGCAATACATCACTAATATATACCTTTTGAGATATTACTGGGACATTTATAAGAGTTTTACCCCATATTTGCTTATTGAAGAGGCAGACACCTTGTTGCTTAAAATTTGGTTCTGTGATTCAGTGGTAAGAGAATGCAGAATTATTAGTTCACAATGATGAAGAAAGTATTTAAGCAGAGAAACACGAATCACATCAGGCTTCTTATATTTAATTTTGTGCTTTTGGAATCGCATAAAAGCACAAGATAAATAAAAAATTTGCATAAGAGAGACACTTCAAAAGAAGAGATATATTTACAAGTCACGGTTTCAATTCAGAATTTTGCACTTAAAATTAGAGATAAAAAAATGACTGATGATGAGACAGGTACCACTGTGAGTGCAGTTTAATGCACTGTGCTAAATGAGGTCATTTCTCTCTACAAAAAAGAATTGTTTTGCATACCTTAAAGAGAAAATTTTGATTAGATCTGGTTTATTCTGTTGGTTTGTGTGTATGACTGAGCATGTGTTTGTGTGAGAGAGAGAGAGAGAGCGCAAAGGAACCTGTGAGTTTGTGTGTACAAGCACGAACAAGCATATGCACATGATTATGCATGTGAAAGAGAAAAAGCAGATGAGCGTGTGTGTGTGATTGTGCGTGTGAGAGATAGCAAACTATTTTTTTTTATATATTTTATTTTCTCTCCTCTTTACATTTTTTTTCTTTTATGCTATCCTTGTGGCACAAACATTAACCTGGCCCCTTTAAGGGGATGATGTCATTCACTGGGTCTGTAGGCCTGGCTGCAGCCTCCTCAATGCAGCAGGAGCTTACTTAAGGTGCCCCACTACTTCTGCTGTCTCTTTGCTCAGCCCCATGATGAAATGAGCAGCGCAGAACCTCTTTTCACCGCTGAGGTTGAGCAAAGCCACAACAGGCGTGCTTGCTCTGGCCCCGTAAGGCCTCCGGCTGCTGTGGGAAGTAGAGGAAGGACTACCTGCCGCAGCTGGCTCTCTCCCCTCTGTGTACAGCGGGAGCCCAAAAAAATGCTCCTGTGGCAGCTGCTCCTCCTTCCCTGCGCCTCCTCACTCTGCTTGCCTGAGTGCCAGCCTGGGGACCCTGTCACTCTGCCAGGGGGACATCTTCCAGGGTATGGTTGCCCACCCCCAAGCAGGTAAAAGTTTTGTTTTGTTTTTTTTAACCTCTCCACACAAGATATAGAGATTAGTATAATGCCCACTGGGAGCCTCATACGCTAAAGCATCCTGACACACCGTTTCAGGGCAGGATAGAAAGGTAACATGCTGCATGCAAAGCATGGGCAGAAGCACAAATAAAGCCTTCTTCAGCATGGTGTAGAATTGTTCCAAGGGCAGACCACTAAGGGGCCGATGCAATACAGTGCGCTCACACGAGCGCACTGTTTAACCCGCTGTCGGACACGGGTTGAATAAGCGCTAATCCACCCCTTAATGCAATAGGGGTATTACGCCTATTTAACCCGTGTCTAACGCGGAGTGAATGAGATAGCGCTCATCACATGCAAATGCACGTGAATGAGGCTATTACTCATTCACTCCGCGTGCAATAAAATAAATGTGCGTCTCAGACATTAACGCCTGCCTGGAGCAGGCGAAAATAGCTGAGCGTATGTAAAAGTACAGAAAAGCAGAAAAAACAGCTTTTCTGTACTTCTTCAGTAAAAAAAAAAAAACCTCGGCAGACCGCCGAGTTATAAAGACCAACGCCAGTAAACTCTGCATCGGTTTTCATAACCGGCCGTCTGCCAGGAATGAAAACGGAAGTAAATAAATGTGGATAAGAGTGAGCCAGCTGATACAGTGTATCTAGATTTCCAGAAAGCATTTGACAAACCACCATGAGAGACTTAGGAAGTTAGAAAGTCATGGGATAGGTGTCCTATTGTGGATTGCCAACTGGTTAAAAGATAGAAAACAGAGTAGGGCTAAATGGTACATTTTTCCAATGGAAAAAAAAAAGGTGACTAATGGAATGCCCCGGGGATCTGTTCTAGGACAGCTACTTTAATATATTTATAAATGACCTGGAAATCGGAACATCAAATGAGGTGATCAAATTTGCAGATGACACAAAACTATTCAAATCACAAGAGGATTGTGAGAAATTGGAAGAGGATATTGCAAAACTGGGAGATTGGGCATGCAAATGGCAAATGAAATTTAATGTGGACAAGTGCAAAGTGATGCATTTAGGGAAGAGTAACCCAAATTATAGCTACAAAATTCAAATTTCCACATTAGGATTCACCACTCAGGAAAAGATTCTAGGTGTCATCATTGATATCTTCTGTTCAGTGTGCAGCAGCAGCCAAGAAAGCAAACAGAATGCTAGGGATTATTAGGAAAGGAATGGAGAATAAAACAGAATATTGTAATGCCTCTGTATTACTCCATGGTGCAACCTCAACTTGAATATTGTGTTCAATTCTGGTCACCACATCTCAAGAAAGATATAGCAGAATTAGAAAAGGTACAGAGAAGGGCGACCAAGATGATAAAGGAAATGGAACAATTCCCCCTCTGAAGAACTCTTCAGCTTGGAGAAGAGAAGGCTGAGGGGAGATATGATAGAGGTCTGTAAAATAATGAGTGGAATGGAACAAGTAAACGTTAATCAGTTGTTTACTTTCGAAAAGGACAAAGACCAGGGAACAACCAATGAAGTTACTGGGTAATAGAGATGTGAATCGTTTTTTGACGATTTAAAATATCGTCCGATATTTTTTAAATCGTCAAAAATCGTTAACGAGTGCGATACAATAGAAATTCCCCCGATTTATCATGAAAAATCGTTAATCGGGTTTGTGTCCACTAATGGGAGTTATTTGGGGGGAGGGCAGGAAAACCAGCACACCAAAACAACCCCTAAACCCACCCCGACCCTTTAAAACTAATCCCTTACCTTCCCCCACCCTCCCAAATCCCCCCAAAACATTTTAAAATCACCTGGTGGTCCACTGGAAGCCCCGGGACCGATCGCCCGCTCTCGGGCCGTCGGCTGCCACTAATAAAAATGGCACCGATGGCCCGATAAAAAAAAACCCACCCCGACCCTTTAAAACTGACCCCTTAGTCTCCCCCACCCTCCCGACCCCCCCAAAAACATATTAAAATTATCTGGTGGTCCAGTGGGGGCGCCGGGAGCAATCTCCCGCTCTCGGACCATCGGCTGCCACTAATAAAAATGGCGCCGATGGCCCTTTGCCCTTACCATGTGACAGGGTATCCGTGCATTGGCCGGCCCCTGTCACGTGGTAGGAGCACTGGATGGCCGGCGCCGGCCATGCCCACACCATTTTTAAAGATGGCGCCAGCCATGCCCGTGCCATTTTTAAAGATGGCGCCGGCCATCCAGTGCTCCTACCATGTGACAGGGGCCAGCCAATGGCACGGATACCCTGTCACATGGTAAGGGCAAAGGGCCATCGGCACCATTTTTATTAGCGCAGCCGACAGCCCGAGAGCGGGAGATTGCTCCCCGTGCCCCCACTGGATCACCAGGTAATTTTAAAACGTTTTGGGGGGGGGGTTGGGAGGGTGGGGGAGGCTAAGGGGTCAGTTTTAAAGGGTCAGGGTGGGTTTTTTGTTTATCGGATTGGGCGCAGCCGATAAACAAAAAACCAATCGGGCCGAATGATAAAAATTATAAGATTTGAATCGGAACCGGAACCGAACCGATTCCGGTTCCGATTCACATCTCTACTGGGTAATACATTTAAAACTAATAAGAGAAATATTTTTTTTATTTAATGCATAATTAAGCTCTGGAATTCTTTGCCTGAGGATATGATGAAATCTATTAGTACAGATGCATTTAAAAAAGGTTTGTATAAGTTCCTAGAGGAAAATTCCATTAACAATTAGGGGAGAGTTGCAGAAATCCACTGCTTATTCTTGGGATAAGCAGCTTGGAATCTACCTCTTGGGATCATGCCAGGTAATTGTGACCTGGCTTGCCACTGTTGGAAACAGGATACTGGGCTTGATGGTTCCTTGGTCTGATCCAGTATGGCAAGCCTTACATTCTTATGTATGCACACCTGATTGCGCTGGGCCTTGTTGCCGCCTAGGAAATTGCCAACCTTTGTGGCTCCAGAAGAGATGAGCCAACAGCAGATCTCAGGGAACTACTGCATCTCTACCGTTAGTATGAAGCTATAGAGGAGGGACTTAGAAAGGATTTCCTCGTTAACAGTATGAGTGAAAAAAAGATGCTTCCTAGTAGAGGACTGACAGTGTAAAGAGATGGCAAGTGTTGTACCCTCATGTGAATGACAAAAAGCTGCCAGTCATAACACAGGCCATGCAACTTGCTAAAAAAGTAAGCAGCAAGCATGTGCCATCATAGAGACGGGCATGCATACAGGAATCTCTGCAGGGCCTGGAGGTAGATGTGTACCTGACACTAATCCCTATCTGGCCTTTTTCAGTGGGTTGCTGAGAACACCCACAAAGATCCAGTGTTTCTTCCCAGCACAGAAGATTAATAGCCTTCTCTGCATACCTGGGAACTCTCCGGATTTGGCCCATGGACTCCAGAATTCTAAAAGAATTACCGGGTCTCTGGGCCAATACCGGAAATCTCCGGGTGCAGCAGCAAAACCAATCTGCTTGGACCCGGAAAGAAGAAAGGAACGTTATTGGTCTTGCGCAGCTGAAAAAGGAGGAACTTGACAGTGATTTCTACCATCTCCGGACCTTTTTAACTCTTAACTTCGCTTCCTTGTGACACCACCTGCTCCTGCACAGCCTGTTTCCTGCATCGAGCCACTTGCCTGCTCCATCCTGTTTAACTTGGCCAATCGACGTTGCGATTTCCTGCCCGTGCATCAAACGAGGAGTAAGAAACAGGCAGTGTCCACTTCCACAGCACAGGAGGAGAAGGAAGAGGCTACTGCTGCTGCTCCAGGAGCCCAAGTTAGAATTTGCTCTTGCTAGTGTGTTTTGAAAGGGAGAGAGAGAATGAATGAGCATGTCTGAGAGAGTGAGTGAGTGTGTATTTGTGTAGGAAGAAGAGATCTGAGAGTGTATGTAGGTGAGTAGGAGAGAGCTGAGTGCAAGTGAGCATGGATGTGAAAGTGAGTGGGCATGTGTGTATGGAAGAGGGAGAGACATGAGTGTGTGTGTGTGTGTGGGTGTGTGTTGGTGGGAGAATGGCAGAAGTAAAGGTGTAAATGGACATGTGAGAATGTGAGAGAATGAGTAATGAGAGTGTGAACATGTGTTTATGAGAGCAAATTTGTGAGCATCCAGTCCCACTGTGCAGTTGCCCCCCCCCCCCCCCCCCCCCCCCCCCCCCGGCTAATCCATGGTAATCTCAGGGTGACTGGAAGTCAAAAGTTCCCAGGTATGCGTCTCTGGGTCTAGGCCATGAACTCAGGGGTTTAGATCAGGGTAAACTGCTTATTTCATAGCAGGCTTGACACAAACTGATTCAATATTAAGACCTTTCCACTAAAGGACAAGTGTAGCTAACCAACTATAATTTCAAGTGAGCAGTCATCATCTTCTCCAGCTCCAGTCATCCATGGTCTTCACATTGGACAGGCAGACATTCAGATACTTCAAGACCTCCCTTTTCAATTAAATTACAAAGTCTCATGAGAAATGCATCCAACTTCTGAGGCCTTAACAAAAGCCTGGAGTACTTGGCCCAGTTGGTCTTCTGCTACTCTGACATAATTAGATTTCGATATTAAGGAAAACTACTTCAGAAAGTCATTCATTTTCTCCAATAAGTCCTCCATTTCTTACCCCTCCATGTGGTATCTATTAGAGCACTATCTTCCACCCACCACTAGGTGTGGCAGTCCTTCCCAAGCCAAAGTAATAACTGGTTGTTTAAGTCATCTGTATCTGAGGTGTAAGATATTTACTGATCCCAAGTTGAATAAGATTAATATTTTTTACACAGAGACAGTCCTCATAGCAAAAGACTTCTGCAAATATTACTGCTACAATAAAATTGCACAGCTTAACTCTCTTCTGTTCTTTAAGCTTTAGGTGAAACAGACTAGATCTAACCCAAGACTGAAGATAGATCTATCTTCATATTATAAAGGCAAGGACTGAAATTTCTCGTGCTGGGGAAAGCTCCAGTTCCTTGATGGCTTCCTCACTCTTCTTTCTGGAAGATCATATCTCCCTGCTCTAAAAATGTATGTAAGGTTTAGTTTTTCTTCTAAACTGGGTGAGCAATCAGGTTGAGATTCCTTCTCTCCTTAGGAGCTCAAACTCTTGATCTTCACACTCTACTTCAGTGGAAAAAGGATTTCCAGCAAAGAACACTTCCATATCTTCTTGGATAAGGTTAAATATTTTATTAAAGGTCTTATTTTATGTGGAAAACACCCAAGATTCAATAAAAGATATGCAAAGTAACTACCTGGTCATCTGTAATATATTCAAAAGTCAGCAAAGTCACAAAAGTCAGCAAAGTTTGGTATAAGTGTGCTACAGACTGCAGCTAACCCAAGCCCTTGGCATGGGCCCTTGAAGGTTCTACTCTCTCTCAGAAAGAGAGAGACACCAAGTTTCCTCTTACAAGGCGACTTTACTTCTCTGATTCAATCTGACTGACAGTCACAGTTTACAGCACGCCCAGAAAGACACATACAAATGAGAACATTCTCTATACCAGGAATGTAATTACCTTTTACCAAGGCAATTCAGTCTGCAGTAGGGCCTAAAAGTCCTACACTAGTAAGTAAAAGTCCTACACTAGTAAGGAGGAAAGCACCAACAAATGTAAATCATACATTACAGACAACGGATTAAAATGGCTGTTTACCCTTTTAAGGCTTAATATTAGCTGAGATTTCTTGTTGTGCAGCTGTTAATATACAAAATTTTAGTTTGTATATGAACAATATACACACACAATACACTATGAGGATGTATTTATGAATGTTTGTTCAAAAGCAGTAAAGTGTGACATTTGCAAGATTACAAAATGCTCTGGGGAAGTCTTGTTTTTGTTTGCATTGGTGCACCTGGGGGGATCTGTTGTAGGACACACACCCCCCCCCCCCCCCCTTCCCCTGCGCAAATCCTGAGGCACTCAGATTAAAGGAGTCAAAAGTCATAAATATTTACCTACAAAGCAGAGAAAAATGTAAGGATCAAACACTTTCTTGTTCATAGCTCTACATTTCCTGTGTTACAGCTGATTCTTATCCGGCCTATTTGGGAACGTGCCAACTGTTAAGAGTGTGGTTGGGTGGGATAAAAGAGAAATGTGCTCCCAAGGACAAATGGTAATCAAAGAGTTATCAGCTCTGAAGAAACTGCATGTCAGGGTTTGAAATCTCTTTCATTTTTTATAATTTTATTCCAGAATTATAATAGTGAAATAGCAGATCAAAACAAGTAATTTAACATAGTGAACAAGATAAATAAAATCAGGATTTTCCTTACCATCTATGTATGTTCTGCTGACTCTCACATGAGTGTATACCAAGGGCGAGAGACCAACTCCAGTATTAGCTTCGTGCTGTCTCTATCTCTTCCAGTGACATCACTGGTAGTAGAGCTTCTGGCCTAAATTGTGAGAACTTCTCCGGCATTAAGAACTGAAAGACAAGAATGCAGGAAAAAAAAAAAAAATTAGAAAATCAGACTGATTCATACTCTCACCTCATTTTAGGAAATTAGTTAACTCAGTGAAAGAAAAATCAGTGTCCTCCAGACGGAGCACATAAAATAAAAGGGGTCCAAAAGTTACTCTTTGGTTGGGTAGATGGTGGACTGGACCTGGCTAAAATGATTGAGGAAATAAAGCCCATTTTTTGCAAGACAGGGAAAATATCTGATGATCTGACTGCAACCTTGAAACCAAAACCTTCTGTCTTCTTCACACAGGAAGACTCAGCATTCCAAATCTCAACCCTGGGTATTAACAGATTCTCATTTGATAGCTATGTTTCAAAACATTTTAAACATTTATTCTTCTGGGGTTATCAGCAGATAATTCATTATATTAAAAATCACTGAAAAAGGATGCACCACAGGATGCCCAGTAGAGAAAAGCAGAAGCATTAAATAAATACACTTTAAACTTCCTCTTCCTTTAGCATTCAGATCTTATTCCGATTTTCAATAACCTTGTTGTTCTTCATGTACAATCTCATTAGTATTCAGATTCCTCCAAATAATTATCACTGAGAAAAATTCTCACAAAACCTATAGGATCTCTCATGAAGTAGGTGTCATCCCTAGTTTTCCCCCTAGATTCCACAAAGTATACCTAAGAGCCTAATGTTGGCACTCCAGCATCCATAGTGACAAAGGGCCCTGTTGGTCTAGGAGAATCAGCAGGCCCACAAAGGCTCACTACAGAACCACTGGAATTTCTCAAAGAACTTCTACAGAACAACAATGTAGAATCACCACTCCCATTCAGAACTCAGACTTATGTCGAACACAGGGCACAGTCCCCCCCAGACGTTCTTCTTAATAGACTTACATACAGGCCAATTCAGTACGGTGCACTCAGCCGAGCACACGGTTTAGCACCCGTTTGGCCACGCGTTTTCGACACGCGTCTATTACCCCTTGAAAACGCGCCTTGGAAATGTGCCGTCAAACTCGCAAAAGCTAATAGCGCTCATCACATGCAAATGCATGTTGATGAGCCTATTAGTTAGTCGCCCGGGATACTGAAAGTAAAATGTGCGGCCAAGCCGCACATTTTACTCTGAGAAATTAACGCCTGCCCTTAGAAAACACCAGGAAAGTGTACAGAAAAGCAGAAAAAACTGCTTTTCTAAACACCCTCCGACTTAATATCATAGCGATATTAAGTGGGAGGCCCCAAAAATAAAAAAATTAAAAAGTTCAAGCAAAAAAAAAATTTGCCCGCTGGTCGGCGGGTTCGTAAACAGACACTCAATTTTGCCAGCGTCCGTTTTCCGAACCCGTGGCTGTCAGCGTGTTCGAAAACTGACGCCAGTAAAATTAAGCGTCGGTTGTCAGCCCCACTGACAGCCACCACTTCCGCTAATCAGGAGGTGCTAGGGACGCGCTAGTGTCCCTAGCACCTCCTTATTAGCGCGGGCCCTAATTTAAATAAAGAATCGCGTGCCAAGGAGAGGTGCCTGGGCGCGCGTCGGGAGAGCGGGCACTCAACACGGAGCGCAGGCTCTCCCGCACTTTCTAATGAATCGGCCTGTTAAAGAGATAGAGAAGAACCATGCCATACTCCTCTATCACAGCACAAATACTAAATTTCCTTTCGAAGAAGTTAAGTGTCAAAGCTGGACTAACAACGTAAAGGGCATTTTAGTGGCTTAGGACCAGAACTTAGGACATGGGTCATAGCATTAAAGAGTTGAAATCAGAAGTAAGTGATGGGGCGATTTGGTGTGAAAGTTAAGAGAACAGGGATTGACGGTAAGGAAAATCCTGATCTGTCGTTCTCTCAGCCCAGCGTACACGATGAGATGTACACAGGCAGTACCTCGCAGGGTTGGGTTAGCTGCAGTCTGTAGCACACTTATAATCAAACTTTGCTGCAGAAGGGGCCCATTCATCTATTCTGTTGCGCTTTGTGACTTTTGAATATATTACAGATGACCGGGTAGTTGCTTTGAATATCTTTTATTGAATCTTGGGCTTTTTCCACATAAAATTAGATCTTTAATAAAATATGTAATCTTATCCAACAAGATATGGACGTCTTCTTTGCTGGACATCCTTTTTTTCACTCATACTGTATAATACAAAGAACTGTCGTATCTTCCTTACCAACAACCAGCCACCAAAAATAAAATTAAAAACATTGAGCCCTCTCCCCCTCCCTCCACGGATGCACCTCTCCATCTCCACCTCTCCATCTCCACCTCTCCATGAAAACACCATCTGATGTGTTCTCATGGAGCAGGAGCGTCCCCTAGTTGTTGCTGTGGAATACAGCAGGAATCTATAATGGCTCCTGCTATCTGAGGCCAGCCCTGGTTTGGATGTCTGCTCTACTTCACTACATGAGTGAGGAAAAAGCAACTGGGGATGGCTCCTGCCCCAGAAAGACCTCTGAGAAAGGGTGGAGGAGAGGATCCAGGGGTCTTTGGCACTCGAGCAGGCAAGGGCTTGGATACAGCCAGAGGAATCACACTCAGACTCTGGCTGTGTCTTCAATAACTTTATTTACAGTGCCACAGAAACACAAAGTCAGAATGGCAAACACAAATGCAAAACAGACTATTCTCATGTCCCAGCAACTCAAAATAACCAGGCACTTCCCAGAAGCCTACCTACCTTCACAGTATCACTTAAGCACTTCCCAGAAACTTGCCTACCTTCTCCAAGAGAGGTATGGAGCTCCCACTCTCAGACAGGACCTGAAGTTCCTATTCCCAGATCCACCGGGCCCACTTCTCCATGCTGACTCAGCAACGTATCCTCCCCTATTCTGGGCAGGATAGTATCTTCCAAGCACCTCCTGCCCAGCAGGGTCCCACCCATAGACATTCTCCCTCTAGGGGATTTAAAGGGGACCAGGCTCCCAGTCTGGTCCTGCACATGCTCACAAGGGGACACTAGAGGCACTGCCTCACATACCCTCACCCCCCAGTTTTCGCCTGTCAGCCAAGCGTCCTTACTCATCCTGAGATCCACCCAGAGTTATAACCATACTGTCAAACCCATTCAGCTGGGCTCTACCTCTCTAGGGTTAAATGTAAAAATCCAGGCTTCTGTGTACCCCACTCACTAGGGTCACCTCAGAAAATACACCCCCACCCACTGCACTCCCAGCCACAGTCCTTTTGAGTTTTTCTGGAGCTTCATGTTTCAGGTTCTCCTTGACAGGACTTTTATAGCCTTCTCTGGGTATTGTGGTTGTCACTTCTCCTTTCTTCCATCTGCAAGGAACTTTACCGCACCTCTTTCTGAGGCCCTAGGGGCCACTTCCGCTGGGTTCTCGGTGGTATCTTCATCTGGGCTCTTCTCCGCTCCCACTGGGGTCTCAGCGGTACCTCTCTCTGGGGCCTTTTCTGCTCCTGCTGGGGTCTCAGCAGACCCTTCTTCCAGGCAATTTCCAAGAGCGCATTGCCACATCTCAGCTAGCACTTAGTCCATTTCTGCAGTCAATGCGTGTATCTTGGACCTTGTCTATACCCAGTTTTGATCTTGCTCAGCTACTACCCGCCTCCATTCCCTTCCCTGCACAGCCAAGCCATCTGTGACTGATTCCTTGGGCACTGGAGCTCTGGCCTGTTTCTCCATCCTCCATATCTCAAGCCTCAGAGTTCCTCCTTCCTCTGACTCTTGAGGTCCAGGCACTCCATCCACACAGCAGTGTGTTGTACCAGACTTCACTTCCTTCTTCGGCCCTCTGGCTCCTCTTTCTTCTTTCTTCTTCTTTCTTTCCCCTTTTCTTCCTCTGTGCTGCAGTAATCCCCACTGTTTCCCAACCAAGCTTTACTGAGATACTGCCTAGGCTTCCAGAAGCTGCTCCTTCTTGCAGTTTCTCTTCTGCTGGGTCATGCCCTGTTCCAGCCCAGAACACAACAGTTTCCTTCTGCTTTTTCTGTCTATTCTTTCTAAAAAAAAAAAAACCAAACAAAGCAAAACCCCCAAAAGCAAAAGAAATCCTGCTGGACCAGCTCTAGTTACACTTTTGTTGCACCTCTCTCTCAAGGCAGGGCTAGCCCTTTTAGTCTTAATGGAAAAAAATACCCAACTTGCTTCCCTAACAGGCCCCTTATACCTCTCTCTGGGTATAAATCAGTTTTTTTTTTCTGTGCTCTGCAGACTAGCAGTGCTCCAGGGATCCAATGCTCTGCAGAGCCACACCCATTTCTTCAGCTGCTTCTAGGAGGCAGCCCAATTAATAAAACTGTGAATGAAGAGAAGAGGCATGGGGTGGCTTGTGGGAATGACAGCTACTACCTGGAGATTAGTTCCCTTATTCAATAAACATATACACGGTTAATGCGACTCCAACATCGCTCTATGCTTCAACGGCAAGAGGAAATGTGGAAAAAGGATTTGCATTCACAAAAAAGCAGGGGAGTAGCTGCATTCACAAAAAGCGGGGGAGTAGCTTGCTTGTTGCGGCAATTACTACCCCAAACCAAATAAGC
Source organism: Rhinatrema bivittatum (assembly GCF_901001135.1). Classification (NCBI taxonomy): domain Eukaryota; kingdom Metazoa; phylum Chordata; class Amphibia; order Gymnophiona; family Rhinatrematidae; genus Rhinatrema; species Rhinatrema bivittatum. The sequence goes on from NC_042616.1 coordinate 454,623,086, forward strand.
CTGATACTTCACTTTCAATGCATATCCAGCATAGCTCTCTGCTTCAACGGCGGGAGGGGGGGGGGAATGAAGTAAATGGGATTTATATTCAGACAACAACCAACAAGGACTGAATTACATAGTCTGGGTAAACAAATAAGCATGGGTGTAGCTTGCTTGTTACAGCGGTTACTACCCCGAATCAATTAAGCCTGATACTTCACTTGGAATACATATCCAGCACAGCTCACTGATTCAACGCAGGGGGAATTAAGAAAAGAGGATTTATATTCAGACAACATCCAACAAGGACTTAATTGCACAGGCTGGGTAAACAAATAAGCGTGGGAGTAGCTTGCTTATTGCGGCAGTTACTACCCCTAACCAATTAAACTAGATACTTCACTTAGATGCAGCTCCAGCACTGCTCTTTACATCAATGGCGGGGGTGGAAGGTAAATAGAACCAAAAAGTTACTAGTAAAGACCAAGAATATCAGATAAGTATGAGAACAAAATAAGTGTGAAAGCTTGCTGGGCAGACTGGATGGGCTGTTTGGTCTTCTTCTGCCGTCATTTCTATGTTTCTATGTTTCTAATTGATCTGTTGGCTCTTTCCAAATCATTGCACTGCAAAAGACATAGATTTCCTTTTACTGTTCAACCATTGGTGAAGATTTGTTGCACAAGTGTTGCAACATATGTGTGATGCCCAGCTCTTGTCCTGATCTCCAGTATTGCAGCCAAAATACAGGCGTTAGGCTTTCTATACACAGCGGTTATTCTGTGCTTTTGTGATGCAAAAGTCACTTCACCACAAAGATACCAGACGTTATCTGCATTGTTCACACAAGTATGAGGCATCTCTTATCCTGTTCAGATAGAAATCAAAATCTGACCAAAGACACTGTGTGATTTCTAGAGCTGACCTAAGGCAATTTGGTCAGCAGAGTGATCTAAACTGAGTTATGATTGCATCATCCATGACTTTTATGAATAACGATACAATTCATATCATGTATGATGCAAATCCAATCATAGATTTATTTATAGATTCAGTCAAAGATGTGTATTAGTCATTTCTAGTTTAATCTGAGATCCTTCCCTTTAACTCACTTATCCCCCACAATTCCCAAGTCAAAGGTTGTATATACCGACTCAGTAACATATCTTGAGAACTAAACAATTGTAAGCATCATTTTCATTCTCAGTGACCCAGATGTAGTAAAGTTTTACTTCATTAAGTTCATTCATTTCAGAAGCATTTTGGCTATAGACCTGTGTTACCTATACCTTGGAGACCAATAAAGATCGGTCTGTAAAGTCTTTTTTTAAGCTTAAGGAAAAGTATTTTCTGGGAAAAAGGATGGAATTTTTCCTGATGTGACCAAGGCTACGCAAATAAGATGGAAACTGTTTCTCCAGAAAAGACATTGTTTTGGCACTGCTTGCAACCTTTCAATTAAGATTCCTGTAAGTGTCCTATAAAATTGGCTGATGCTAAATCTATTTTTTATGATCCTGAACAATTGGAAAGATTTCTATAAAATAAAGCTGCTGTTCCATAGATTGGGTTTTATTTTGTGGAGCCCAATATAATGGGTTTATTTCATCATTTTATTTTATTTTTGGGGTCTTTCCTGATTGTGGTCTAAACACAGATAATATAGTATTTCTTTTGTTTCCTTTTTATTAATTGAATGTTCGACACCTGATTTTATCTATGCTGTCTGTATGGTTTCTGTTAATTTAAATAACTTATGTATAATGTTTTTTAAACTTAAATAATTTTTTTTAAATCTGTTTTTTTCAACTACCTGCAGAGCTGCAGAGCTGTTTTTTTCAACTAGCCTGCAGAGCTGAACAAAAATGATCAGCAGTGAATAAAGAATGCATAGGTTTAAGCACTTTACCATTTGCATGTTCTGAACTTGGAAAGCTAACTTATAATCTAAAATATATCCTAAATTCCTGGCTTCTAAAACAACTGGCAAGACAGTCCAGTCATTCACAGGAATCACAAAGTTTGCATCTAGGGGATTCTTCCCAATCCATAGCAATATTGGGGTTTTTTTTAAGATTTAACACTAAATTATTACTTTCCAGCCACCCTATAAGAGTGGCCAGGCAATGCTGCAAAAATGCCAGCAGAAACACCCCATTCTTCCCACAGATAAATAAAACTGTATATCATCAGTATAACTGAAAACCTCTACCCCTAAGGATTTCAACATCGCCCCTCCCCCTCCAAAAGATACAGGTAGATGTTAAAGAGAACTGAGGACAGTGCAGACCCTTGTGGCACACCTGATGATAATATCATATCCCCCTGCATGTCGAATAGGAATCTCCCAACTGAACATGGTTGTTTTCTAGTCTGTGAAAAAGAGGCAAACCAAGCTAAAACTGGACCTTCTTTACCTTATGGCTAACAATATCAAATGATGTTGCTAAATTCAGTTGTTCTAAAATACCCGCACCACCACAGTCTAACTGACAATATGAAAAATCAAGAAGAGATAATAATAGCAATGCTATGCCATGGGCTTTCCAAAAGCCATACTGCTGACCATCAAGGATGCGGTGTTCATCCAAAAATATCATTTAACTGTGTCAAAAAAACATTTTTCAGTTATCTTTCCCAAAGTGGGAAGATTTGATATAGGATGTGGATTTGCTAAATCATCTTTGGAAGTGCCTGATTTTTTTTTTTTTTTTTTTTTATAAAGGTCTTATTGTGGCAATTTATAAAAGGTACAGCATGGACTCTTCACAAAGGCCTAGATTCATCATTTTGCTACAAATTTTACCCATGGTTAGGGTAATTTTTGAGTTACTGCAACAAATGCTATGCTTCACATAGGCATTTTACCACAATGTATGTTAAATTTATCACACCTGCAAGTGCCCAGACAAGGTTTGGGGCTGCTGAGAGCAAGGGAGACTCTTTAGAAAGTGTTCATGTAAGTAAATTATTTATACCACTGTAGGAGGGTCAACTAGTAACTCGCTAGGGCGAGAGTACATTGTACAAATCTCATCTTTGTGGCCCTATCCTCACTTCAAATCACATCAGAGCTTCACTGATGTGTACTGTGCTGTTCATACCTAGACCACCACCAAACCCTTACCTCAAGTTACTAGTTGACCCTCCTACAGTGGTATAAATAGATGACTAATATGTGCGCCACCCCAGAAGTTCTCTCTCTCTCTCTCACCTGAAATGGGATTTGCAATAAATACCACAAATCCTGGTTCAAGCATAACACCAGGAAAAAAGGTATAGTTGTAACATATTACACTGTTGCATGCAATGTTAAAAATTCCTCCCTTTTGACTAAAATTTAAAAATTTGCATGTGCATCTCACAAGGCGAAAAATAACACCATAATGCATTTTGATGAATGACCCCCTAAGTGATTTATTGACAATACAGTGAATATTTGAAATAGTTAAATCTTTCATATCTCTTATAAAATAAAATGGACAAGGATCAAGTTTCAAATGGGTTGACTTCAGGGCAGTGATTGACATCAAAAACATCTAAACATAGTCCACTTCTCAACTCCCATCTCTTCCAGTACGATTCCATCATCCAACACATCTTCTACAGTTTGCCCCTACTACAACTTTAATAACTTTTCCTCAAACTAATCTGCAATCTTATCACAGATTATTTTTTCACCTACAAAACTGATACAGTGTTATCTGATCTCATATTAATATGTTGAATGTTGATTAGATGACCGAGTCTTTTTAAGGCAAAAAATATGGCTGTCATGCCTAAATACTTGTTTGAGAGTATTGAGAGAGAGAGTTAGGGGGGGATGGATGCTTTTGGGTTTGGGGGAGAGAGTAGGGTGGATGCTGCTGGGTGGGGCAAAGAGAGGAGGTATGAATGATTCTGGGAAGGAGAGGCAAGACAGAAGGGGATGCTGGTAAGGAGGGGAAAAAACAACGATAGGCAACCTTCAGTTTTTGTGGAAACCAATACTTTTCGAATTTCAGAGTATCCCTAACAAATATACATGAGATAGATTTGCATGCACACTGCTTCAATTGTATGCAAATCTATTTCATGTCTATTTTGTTAGGGTTATCTTGAGAAACCCAAGTGAGTTAGTGCCTCAACCATTGCCAAAGGAGGGGTAGCTGTGCTGCTGCTGCCATGGCTGACAAAAAAGAGCACTGTGCTGGAGATGCCACTGATAAGTTGGGGATAGGGGGGAGGGCTTAATTCTGAATATCTGCCCTGGGTGCAGAAAAAGCTGGTCCGAGCACTGTTTCTTCCTACTGGCAAGGACATTTCAGCACTGGAGATACTATAAGTGGTGCTGCTGAATTTTGAAAGAGATTATTCTGCAATAGATCTATGAGGAGCAGACTACAATAGTCCAGGTTTGAGATGTCAAGAGAGTGGAAAACTGAAGGGTATTCTTGTCAATCTTCTCATGAAAGAAATCAGCTATGTCCTGGACTGTAAACAAACAGGAGTGTGTGTGTGTGTGTGGGGGGGGGGGGGGTTTGGAAACGAGGGCTATTTGAGATGAGACGAAGGAGTGTGAGTGTGGTAAAGAGAAGGAGGGGTTGAGTTGGAAGGACAGATAAACATAATTGTCTTGTTGCAAGTATGATAGCCAATTAGAAAAAGGAAAACATGAATTTGGAGTATATGAAATCACCAGGACCATGTGCCAGAGTCACTTTTCACAATGAGTTCAGGAATGTAGGAAGCAAACACTTGGGGGTGAGCCAAGGTTGGGTCTTGGTATTTCTTGCAGGACACGGGAGGGTTGGTGCCAGTGGATGTCAGGTTCCCACCCTTCAGATACTTAAAAGCTCAGGGCAAGGCTGAGCCCCAGGTGTGGGTGTTCAGACCAGGACTAGAACAGGCAGAATCCAGCAGCTTGCTAGCAGGATCAGGAGCTGGTAGCAACTGGAGTGGCAGGTCAGGAACCAGAGTCAGGAACAATTTGCACACTGAAGTAAGCATGAATAGTAAGCTGGAGTTGCAGGCCAGAAGTTAAAGTCAGAAACAGGTCACAAATCTGAGGTAAGAAGATCAGTAGCAAGAGGCAGGTTAGCCTGCAGGTTCTTGAGAACAGCTTCCTGCTTCTCAGCAACCTCTTTTTAGCTGAGCCCCAGCCAATCCCTGTTGCCCAGGAAGCTAACCTAAAAAGCTCTGAATCAGTGTTCTTACTTACCGTTTCTTCTTGCTTCAGGTTTGCAGCTGGTCTAAAGCTTTGGACTCCAATCCTGAATTCTGGGACTGACACTGGTCTTGCAATGTGTCCAGAGCAATGCAGACAATAGTTTTGTAATGAAGAACTGCTTCATGAACAGATTCTGGTTGGGTTATGGAGGGCAGGCAAGAATAAATGGTAGCAGATAGGGCACACAGATGAGGTTGACAAGTAGTGTAGTTAAGTGTGAAGGATATGAAGTGATGATCAGAGAGGAGGATAGCAGTGGTGGGAAAGTATGAGAGGGAGCAGGTGGAAGAAAGGGCCTGGTCAAGGCACTGGCCAGTTGGTGAGCAGAGTTGATAGAAGAGTTGGTAGAGCCTAATTAGAAATGAGGAAATGAGGGCAAGGAGCATAGAGGCATAAGGGCCAGAGGAGCCATCTCTGTGGAATTTCGTCTCCAAGAATAAGGGAGGGGGGAAAATGGTTGAAGGAAGAAGGAAACCAGCAAGCTCCATCTTCCTTCCTCATTGACTTTGACTGCTGGTTTCCTTCTTCTGTCAGCCATTTTCCCCCTCCCTGGATAGCTATCCATCCATCTATACAGTACATATAATAGCTATCCAGGAAGGGAGAGGAGTAAATAGCGGGATGGAATGGACCTCAAGGAGGAAAAGAAATGGGACTGATGAGGAGGGAAGGGTTGAAGATGGAAGGAGGGCAAGAAGTAATCCACCATCGCCAGCATGATTGTCAGAGCGAGGCATGTGGGGAAAAAAAGATATGCTCCATGACTGGAAGCTGCAGCCGAGGCAGAGTCCACAGGAGAAGGCTAAGAGATGGAAGGAATGAAAGAAGAAGAGGCCATGAAGGTAGGACCAGTTTATTGAAAACACAGGAAGCTCGTGAAACGGAAAGAGGAGGGGGAAGGAGGCTTGGAAGTGTGAAAACCCTTCAGGGACCATGGTGAAGAAAGGATGGGGTAGATATTCAAGGGGAACGGAGGGAAGAAGGAATGAAATGGGGAGAAAGTCAGAATTGTTGCAAGGGCTGATGAATATGGGCAGAGCAGAAGCAGAGATGGTAGAGGTGGGAGCAGGACAAAGGACAGGTGATTTGGCAGTAGGAAGGAAGTATAGGAAGTTGCCACTGACTCGGGTAAACATGTTTCCTCATGTAAAAATGACTTTGAAAGCTGTTCCCCTCTCAGTGCTGGTGATAATATCGGGAGCCAGGACAAACACTTCTCCCAGCATCTGCCCTTTTACAATAAGCAAAATATTTAAAAAATGCACCGACACCAAAGTGGGATCAAATAGGCCGCAGCTTTATTCACGTAACAAACAGGTGCCCGAGCCTAACACAAGGAAATCAATGACACCCAGTGAACATCCGCCACCAACCAGCAAGATGGACACTGCCAGGTCCCCCGACCTGACAATTTATCAGCATTACACAAGCCATTCCCACGAGCCCCGTCACCTCCCAGCAAGGAGCCGTATGTGGGACAAATGCTCCCAGTTGTGCCCACCGAAGATCCAGACCTGACCCCCCCCCCCCCCCCCCCACCATCAGGTCAAGCAACAAATCAGCACAAGGCTGAACCCCGACTGACTCTGGCAACCCGCCCACCCCCAGCTGCGACAACAAACAACCACAAAAACACGAAACAAAACAAATGTGTGGGTGGGATGAGGTGGCAGCATAGTGACAGCAAGCAAGGGGGCTTGGCTACCACCCGACTCCTCCCCTTCCCTGTAATCCCTGCGCCCTGGGAGCCAATCAGCTCCCACCCCTGAGTGGTTCGAATACAAACCACAACTGCACACTGCACTAACCGGCTGGAAGATTCCAGTCCACCATCCGCCATAGGTCTCCCCTCCTCCCCCCTCGCCATCGAGCTGCTCATGAAGTGAACCTGTCCCCCATATTACTACGGGCAAGCAGGTACAAATCCTGCCTGCCCGTCCGACGTGCACACACGCTGTGTGTTTACAGTGCAGACAAAAGGGGGCGGGGTTAGAGCTGGGTAGGGGGAGCATGCGCGGAGATTTCTGGCGTGCTGACCGGTATTCAAAGGGAAGCTCTGTGGGGAGTTTCTCTTTGACGGTTAGCCTGCAGGCCCAAATCGCAAGCCGCCCCGGAGGCTCTGAAAATTGCCCCCCCCCCCGAAAACTTTCAACAGAGAAAATAAAATTTCTGCACTCAGATCCTTACTAAAAAGGAAAACAACAACAACAAGACTAACCCTAACTGTTTGTTTACAGAGCTGTGTTGTGAACTGCTCAGTCAAAATTTAATTGCACTGCCATCCTGAGGAAGCTGGTGGGAAACAGAAGGACATAAGGAGCTTAAGAAACAGGAAAAATGTCTGTCCCTTAAGCTTGCTGCTGGCATGTTGACTAGCAATACGCCAAACAAGAAACAAACAAGTCCACAAATGCAAGCTTCCATTCTTGCAATTTTGTGCCAGCTCTGCAGGAATTATTGCCTGGGAACAGCAGTAGCACCTCAACAAACATGATCTTGTTTCCATGGTTTGCAGATCATCACTGAGGTTTTCTGAAAGTAAGTTGCAAATTCTTGTTTCTGGCTTACGGGACTAAGAAATAAAACTCACACTAATTTTTTTTTTTTTTTTTTAGTGTGCAACTCACTAAATATTTAGGGCCAGATTTTAAAAACTATGCGCGGACGTAGATTTGTGCGTGCAACCTAGGTCGGCGCGCGTAAGTGGGTGCACAATTGTGAAACTTGCGCGCACCAAGGCGCTTAGCCTTCCTCCATTCGCACGCATAACCCTTTAAAAATCTGCCCCTCTATGTGCACAATAAAACGGTATTTAATGTGCTATGCAATAAATCCGTGAAAGTCTGTGCTAAAGACGCAGTATGTCCATGGGAGGAGTGTAAATAAATATCCCAAAAAGAGCATATTGTGCATGTTCCTGCCTCAGGAAATGCCCCATAATAACCGGACTGAAGTGAAAGACCCTGTTAGGAGGGGATTTATGTTTCTATTCACCCTTCCAAGTGACAGCACTTGCCCCCTGAGAGTCTCTTCTGTCCTCCATGTTGAGGGAATACATTACTACTACAATTATTAATCATTTTTAAAGTGCTACTGCACATAGAGGTAGATCTTCAAACGATACGCGTGCGCGTACTTTTGTTCAAGCAGCAGGCGCGAACAAAAGTACGCTGGATTTTATAAGATACGCGCATAGCCGCGCATAGCCGCGCCGAGCCGCGCAGCCTGCCTCCGTTCCCTCCGAGGCCGCTCCGATTTCGGAGCGGCCTCGGAGGGAACTTTCCTTCGCCCTCCCCCCACCTTCCCCCACCTTCCCCTACCTAACCCACCCCCCCGGCCCTATCTAACCCCCCCTTACCTTTGTTGGCAACAAACTTTGCCAACAAACTTTGCCAACTTTGCGCGCGCCGGCCAGCAGCCCCGCTCCGTCCTCCGGTCCCAGGGGCTGGTCCGGAGGCCTCGACCATGCCCCCAGGCCGGTGCCTCGCCCCCGGGCCCGTCCCCGAAACGCCGCAGCACGCCCCCGAAACGCCGCGTCGTTTCGGGAATGCCCCGGACACGCCCCCGAAACGCCCCTTTTCGAAAGCCCCGGAACTTATGCGCGTCCCGGGGCTTTACGCGCGCCAGCGGCCTATGCAAAATAGGCGCGCCGGTGCGCGAGGGCCGTGTGCGCGTAAATCCGGAAGGATTTACGTGCGCAGGCCTTTTAAAATCCGCCCCATACTGTACAGATACACATTGTAGACAGACCCTGCACGCTGTACAGTTTAGATTTTAGTCAGGACGAATATACGTAATCCACCAAACTTCAGCCCTGGGGACCAGGGCTCGCCGAGGGGGGGGCCTGAGCCTCCAAATCCGCAGGGGCTGTGATGGAGTAACCAGGCTGCACATTCACTCTTCCTCCTTGCTCAGTACTCAAAGCCCAAAATTGGTGTTCAAATCATAAAACAGTTTGCCTGAGCTTGAAAAATAATATCCAAGATATGATTCCAAAAGTTGTAAATAAGATGAGAGCAATACAATTAAAAAAGAAGTAGGTTTCTTTGTCCATGGTGCCTCTTTCGATGACCCTCCTTTTCTCAATGTACCCCGCTATTTTTGGGCAGTGACTCTCCCACTACAGTGGCTAAGGTGGCTATTAGAATATGGGGTTTCTGTTGTTACTTTGGGAGCCACTACATCCCACAAAAGAGGGGCCACAAGAGGAAAATGTGCCCTCTTTCTTGCTGGGTCTTTCTTCCAACAACAGGAACCAAGGGGACTGAAACTCATCCAACTAATCTCCCAGGGATAGAGAGGAAAGGCAGAGTCTTTAAAAGTATAATACTCAGATAAATTCAATGTTAAATTAAACAAAACGGTTTATTTAACGGTTTTGTTTACCAAGAAAGTAATGTAAATCAGCAATTCAAATCCTTATGAACTTTTGAAAATTATATTCAAAGCAGAAAGTACTGTTTTACAATAGTGAATAGCATTAAAGAACCTTTTTCTCTATCTCTTTTCCTCCTCGGATTCTTATTCCCTTTCTGGTACCGGTACCTGCTAATATGGAACTCTCATCAGATAAGCATATATATATATATGTCTTTATCTCTGAGTAGTAAAGTTTGTTGCACTTGAAATAATATGAATGTAAAGCAGATGTTTGTTTAAGAGCGTATGATTCTTTTCTTATGCTCCACTTCATAGGTGTTCTGGTGTATTTCCCTGCAGCAGATGAAGGATGGATGGGCTTTGGTGGGGGCAGTGCTACAAGGCTATACAGACCCTTGCGCCCGAGACAGACCAATGTAACACCCTCCCCCCCACCCCCGAGTTGAATGTGTCCCTCTTATGTGTGGAGATATATAGAGTGTCAGATTGTTTCTCTCCCCCCCCGCCGGTATTCAGGATCCCTCTGGCTCAAAATCTCCAGACTTGCACCTCATCAGGACCAGTAGAAAAGTCACACAGGTAACATGGTGTGGGTTGCCATGTTCAGCCTTGTAAAATTTGGGCGTTACATGCGTAAGTCTTCGCCCCTCCCCGGAACGCTCATGCCCCACCCTTTTTCTGCCTACTTATTCTGGCATCCGGATCTTTGAGTGCGTTGTCTGTATTTATTTATTTATTTTTATTTATAAACATTTATATACCGCTTCGTCTAAAATTCTGAACGGCTTGCAATTAATAACATGCACAATAATATAAGAAAAGTACATACAATTTCTACTTAATAAAACTTCAGCACAATACAAAAAAGAGAAATAAAATAATTTTTTTAAAAAATGAATTAAAATAAAGATAAATAAAATAATATAGGCTATATTTGCTCACATAGATGATAAATATTCCTGCCAATGACATGTTAAAAAATGCAATCTTAAATAAATGTGTTTTGAGTTGTTTTTAAAAAGATTTAGGACATGCTTTCTTTCACAATGATAAAGGCAATTTGTTCAACATCTCAGCACCAGCAATGGATAATAATTTGTCTCATGAGTCTACTAGATGAATGATTTTGTGATTCGGAATATCCAAAAAGCACTGCCCCTCTGATCTCTGATTTTTAATTGGACGATGGATCTTTAGAAGAATATTAATACAAACAGGAGCATCATGTGTATTAAATTTAAAATTTAAAATTTTATATTGAATTCTATTTTCAATCAGAAGCCAATGCAGGGATTTTAGCACTGGAGAGATGTGTTCAAATTTTGAAGAGCCCATTAGGATTCTTGCAGCAAAGTTCTGTATCATCTGCAAGGATTGCAATATATATTTTGGCAGCCATCAGAATAAAGAATTACAATCATCCAAATTTGAAAAGATTAAAACTTGTAAAACCAAACAAATCCACTAGGGCAACAGACTATGTCATCATATGGTTTTTTCTTTGAGCCCATTTTTGTATTTTTGGATATTCTTCTTAAGCCATTTACATTGAAAATGAAGTTGTAAGGGACTCCATGCATATGATCGATATTCTAAGCAAAATTTCTGTTACAGGAAAGGAGGTCACATTAGTCATTGTGCATTGAGCTCTTTATATTAATATAGCACAGACTGTGACTTTGGAAATTGTTTGCAAGACCCTTTCTTCTACACAAATAAAATGTTTCCCTTTAAGCTAAAAAAAAAAAAAAAAAAAAAAAACCAAACAAAAATTAGAAAAGTCTAAATATGGTTTTAACCATCTTAACATCCTTAGATCTGGATTCACCATTCTATTGCAGAATGGTGAATCCAGCGAAAATGGGGGGGTAGAGGGACGGGCCTGCGAAAGCTGGCAGCCATCGCACCACTGCGGTGTTTTTGCTGCCGGCTTTCACACCCAATAGCGCCACCATGAAAGGTGGCGCTATTGGGCGCACTACTGGCGACGATAACGTGTCTTACCTTATTGCCGCCAGCGAAGACATCGCGGAGTACACCTCCTCGCCGCCCCAACTCCATCCTTAGCAAGCAATCGCACGTGAAAAGTGTCTTTTCGCACGCAATAAGCCTCACAAAATGACCCCCTTAGTTTCCAAAATGAAGTCTTATCCAATTAGTTTAGTTTAGTTTATTAAAATTTGTTAATTGCTTTGTATGTAATTATTATGAATAATAGATAAAACAAAGAACATAATATAACACATATTTTATGTTATTTAAAGATAGTCAGGAATAGTGGCAAATGAAAGATCTGAATCAAACAGTACTCCAAGGTTTCTAACTTCATAAACGATGTGAATCTCTATACCTTGAAAGCTAAATTTGCTAGAAAAAGTTAAATTTGATCGCCTACTAAGTGGTATGATCTCTGTTTTCCCCACATTAAGTGATAGACGGTTATGGGCTAACCACATTAAAATAGTAGTGAGATAGAAGTTAAGTAAGCTTAAAGTATTTTTGACATCATTTTGACAAGGGATCTAAAACTGAATATCATCAGCACATAGATAATAATGAAGACCAAGGCTAGAGAGCAAAATGAAACTTTCTCTTAATGCAAAAAAGACTGAAATTTTATATATCTCCCCTAAATTAAGCCAGGCAAAGGAACTTGAAATTCAGGAAGTTGCGAAGAATTAAATGCCCATTTCCCTGGAGGTCCGAGATCTAGGGATCTTCCTTGATTGTGAATTCACAATGAAAGCTGCATTAAAAAAATCATTAACAATGGGTATTTTAAATTGAAAGTTCTTAAAAGATTGAAGCCTCTCTTATTTCCAAAAGATTTTAGAACAATTTTACAAGCTCTTGTTTTGTCAAAATTAGATTACTGTAATTCGATTTTTTTGGGCCTACCAGCGAATGTTATAAGATCATTACAATTATTACAGAACTCAGCGGCTAGACTTTTGACAGGAACTAAAAGATCTGATCACATTATGCCAATATTAAAGGACCTTCATTAGTTGCCTGTTAAATACAGGGCTCAGCATAAAGTGCCTTTGCTAATTAATAAAACCCTCTACAATGAAAAGATAGAATGGTTAACCTCAACATTGCATTTTCATATCCCATCAAGAATTACAAGATCAGCAGATACAGGGATGTTACCCATCCCTTCTCCTAAAATTGCTCATTTAAATAATGTGAGAGAAAGGGCTATTTCCATTGCCAGGCCCTAGCTGTGGAACTCTCTACCTCAGGAACTAAGGATGGAATCTGACATTAAAATATTTAAAAAGGGTATTAAAACTTGGCTTTTCAAACAAGCCTTCCAAGAGTTTTAACTAAGGATTATATACCCCTTTTAATATAAATATTTGGTTAATTATATTATCTCTGCTCTTACTGTTCTTCTTCTTTAACTGTTTAAATTTTAGGTTTAATTATTTTACTATTTTATTTGTTTTATTAGTTTATTATGAAACTTTGTATTTTCTTTTCTTCATTTAATTTTGGAAATGCAAATATTTTGAAATGAATATTTGATAACTAATGTAAACCAATGTGATATGTTCTCATGAAACTTCGGTATATAAAATTAAATAATAATAATTACCAGATTATGAATGTTCAATTGTAAACCACTATGACCAGGGAATAGCAGTTTAAAAAATGTTTAAATAAAAAAATGTGATAGAGGTGAAGCACCTCAATGTCATGGTTCAAGCAGGAAACTCCCTAGTCTGAGATGTGGTCAGCCCATCAGGACTGGGGATCCCTTGGGTGCTGTATGGTATACCTGCAAATAAGAGACTCAACAAGAGTTCAGGCTAGATAAGGATAGTTTAATCACTCTAATGCCTTACAGCAAAATCAAGTCAATACACACAATCAAAACATAAAAATACAAGGCAAGATATCTATGAACAAGAATTCATGGTGGAACAGGACCATCAGAATCAGGGACAGAATCAATGATCCAGTAAGGAAGCCACCCTGAGGTGTACAGATGTTCTTTTGGTTAGGCCCCTTCCTATGCAGTGCAACATTCCTCTGGCTCTCACCATCCTTTTATGCAAGAGTTTCACAACCTTGAAGTCATCAGAAACAATCACCCTGTGGTTTTTGTTCTGGTTTGTGCAGATCAGTCTCTCACCCTCCATTGTGTACTGCTCCCTTTGAATTCTGCATCCCAAATGCATGATCCTGCGCGTTTTTGGGTTTTTTTTGCACTTTCTTAGATAACTTCTCATTCTGTCTGCTTCATCAGGGGAGTGTGCAGGAACATTGGGGGGAGACATACATTTAAAATGAAATTTATAAAAACTTACCTCTTAAAAATAAGGTATTTGGATTCTTTTGTATGTATCTGTTTTTCTGTTGCATGATTTCTAGGTCAGATTTTCTACATTTAATAGCATTTTAGAAAATTACAAATGGCATGTCACATTCAAGAAATCTAATCAAGGTGACATGATAAGACGTATAAAACCAGGTTTTTGTACATGTAAATGGCTGTTCTAAAATTGGTCAGTATGCGTAAAACTGCACGTGTAACCTGATCACCATGCAGACTTTACCGCTATGCGAGCTCATACAAAATTACCTTCTCCATACGGGATAAAAATCCTGCAGTGCCAGAAACAGACATAAAATGGTGAAATCTCATTTTCAAGTACATAATAAAAGATCATTTGCGCTAAAGAGACAGCTGCAAAGAATAATGTGCTGAGGTGCCCCTGGGAAAAGGAAGGTAGACAGGGAGGCAGAAAGAACCTTCCTGTCGACAAATAGCGCACCTTCCCCAGAGGCTGTGAGAACATTACAATAAAAAAAAAATATGAAATTAGAGGGAAAAAATGAATCAGATACCAAACATAATAGATTTTATGACAGTCAAGGCAGGCATAGGCTCCAAGGATGTCATGATGTCACCAGAAGCATAAACACTGCACAGCTAAGTTTTTGTCAGTTTTAAATAAGAATGAAAAATGATTTCCCTGTAGGTTTAGCGTGAAAGATGAAATACTTAACATGAAACAGGTCAATTTCTTCGGGTAGTCATAAAGTATCCACCTCTGCCTCTCCAAGGTCTCGTTCACATAATAGGAATGATAAATAGGATCTGCTTTTTCTTAGAACAGCAGATTCCCAAGTATGTTTTCAATGTGAGAACTGGAAAGGAAATCTGAGCATCTTTTTATCTTTTATGTTCATGCTTTTAAACTACCCATATTTTCCAGATTACAGAGGGCAAAAAAAAACCCAACAGTAAAACCTGAAAATAAGGGCTAGTTTCCAGGCCTGGCAGATCAGGTGCTGGTGACTCAGATCCTCACCACAATAAGACGCAATGATGAAGTCATCTGATTGGCTGACGCTCTCATCATAAGTTTTAGTCATCAGCCTTTTCAACTGAGTTTAACGTGATTCTTTGTTCTTTAGCATTTTCTTTTTTCATTTATTATTTTTCCCTACTGGGTCTTGGGGTGACAATGAGGTGCCATAGGATTGTAATTTAAATCTTGCGCAGGTTCAGGTTGAACAAGGAAACCATACTCTGCCTCCGTGAGCAGTTAGAGCGGAACCCCATGTCCTTCCACTCGAGAGAGGCCGCGCTTTGCCAGCACACCTCAAGGTCACATGGCTCTGGCCTTTTTTGCCACCGGCACCTTCCAGACAACTCTAGGGGGTCATGGATGAAATAAAGCCAGTCAGCCGTCTCCAAATGTTTAGATGAGTTCTGGCAGCATTTCTCAGGAAAGCCCATCACTACTTATCTTTCCCTCAGAGGAGACAGCAACAACAGCAAATTATGATTGAATTCTACCAGAATCGTTCATTTTCCCCTTGGTTCTGGGGGCTATCAATTGCACACACGTGCCTGTAAGGGCAGGTGCAGGCAACTAGGTCACGTTCTGCAACTGCAAGGGCTTCCGCTCCCTCAGCATGCTGGTGGTCTGCAATGCCTAGGGGATCATCTCGGACACAGTGCCCAGGTATCCAGAATCCTGCCATAAGGCCTACATCCTTTCACAGTCAGGAATTCAAGATCTCTGTGTGGCCTCTGTGTGCTACAGGAAGGTGTATGGTGTGAAGACATGGAGAAATTCTATGCTAAATATATGATTTTCCTTCCTGTTGGGGTGGTGGTATATTTTATAATGGAAAGGTCTGAGAGAAGGAAGTTCAACCAGGGGACAAGGAGTGTTAGTGTTTGCAAGGTGAATGACAACCGGTATTGTCTTTTTTGGGCATGTGTTTAAGAAGAAGTATCTAATCTTTTGTTCAGCATAACTGAGTGGAGTAAAGATGTAGCTTTTACCCCCTCCCTGGAGTATGCAGCAAGGGAAAAGGAGTTTCAGATGGAGTGCTCATCAAGCCTTCAGAATACCTGAGTAAATAATTAAGTGTGTAACAGTTAAGTAGGTGGAGCTAAAAAAAAAAAAAAGGAACTGAAAGGAAAGCCAGCAGGACCAGAAGAAAATCTGTGCTGGTGTGGAGTTTCTGATATCACGGTTTCATCTGCTGTGCAGCCTCACCATGCCCTGATTCGGCCTACTACAACACCTCCCCACCAGCAGAGGCCTCCATTGAGCTCCGCTCCTAGTTACCTGAGCCATCTCCTCACTGGCAACCTACTCCAGACAATTGTATAGCCTCTGTTCTACCAGGGGTCCTCGGCGAGCTTAACCTCCAGCCTTGCCAAGCTCCTCTTCTGTTGTGACCGTCGCTGCCCGATGTCTTTCACTCTGCCCTCTTTACCTCTGTGGCGACTCCCTCCAGGTCTGAAGGACGGCTGGCTGCCACGGCATCTCCCTGCCGTCTCTTTCTGGTGTCCCCGGACTGGCTCGACGCTGCAGATCCGCCATGTTGCCTGAAGCCCAGGGCGCGCGCTCCGAGTGAAGTACCAGCAAGGGCGCGAACCTCAGGGGCATCCCCCTGAGATGACATCATCCGCTTCCGATATTTAAAGGTCTCTGATATCGCTGACAAACCGAGCTAGCATCGGACGGGTTAGGACAAGGTTACTCAGCTTACCCTGCCTATGCTACTCTGCCTCCTCGGACTTACCAGAGGTACCTGCTCCTCGGGGGCCTTGCTCTCTCTTTGCTTTTCAGGTTACAGACAGGAACCAGTACTCGCTCCTCGAGGGCCCTCATTCCTGACTATCTGCTGATTTCTCTTCTGCCTGGAAGCCATCACTGTCTACATCATTGTGAGTTACCATCGCTCTCTCAGAGCTTTCCCTGGAACCAGGTACTCGCTCCTCGAGGGCCTATCCTTTCCAGCTCCTGAGCTCCCTGAGACCAATATGTGAGTGTTGTCATCTAAGTTTTGTTCATGAACTCTGCATACCCTGCCTACTCACTGTCTACAGTTTCTCAACAGCTCAGCCATCCAGGGATCGCTGTTCCAGTATGTGAGGGACTTCAGCCCTGCTGGGCAATTCAGCTCACTACTGCCACCTCTGGTGGTTTCAAGACCTGTTTAATAAAAGAACTAGTGTGTGTCTGTCTCCATACTCTAAGCCTAGTCGGTGGTCCCTCTTGGGATCTTCCCCCGGGGGCATGGTCATCTGCCACCGGCCCAGGGATTCACCACTACTATCTCAGATTCTTAACAGATATAACAGATTGCTAACACCAGCTCTAACACAGAGCTTTCACAATAGATTGCTAACTCCGCAGTCTACGACTGCATTTGTGCCCTATTACTTTAATTGACAATGCCAACTTTTGGGAGATAGAGGTGAATGATTAGAACTTAATACAGACAGTTTCTGTTGAAAGGAGTCAATGCCAGAAGTCTAAGAAATAAGATGGGAGAGTTAGAGTGTATAGCAGTAAATGATGAGATATGCTTAAATGGCATCTCAGAGACATGGTGGAAGGTGGATAACCAATGGGATAGTGCCATACCGGGTACAAATTATACCGCAATGATTGGAAGAAGCAACTTGGTGGGGGAGGGGGTTGTGCTTTATGTCCAGGATGGCATAGAGTCCAACAGCATAAGGATCCTGCAAGAGACTAAATGTACAATAGAATCTTTATGGGTAGAAATCCCATTTGTGTTGGGGAAGAGTATAGTGATAGGAGTATACTGCCATCCAACTAACAAAATGATGAGACGGATGATGATATTCTAAGAGAAATTAAGGAACCTAATCAGATTGGTAGGCAGAAATAATGGGAGATTTCAATTACCCCAATATTGACTGGGTAAATGCAACATCAGGAAATGGTAGAGAGATAAAGTTCCTGGATGGAATAAATGACATCTTTATGGAGCAATTAGTTCAGAAACCAATGAGTGAGGGAGCTATTTTAGATCTAATTATTAGTGGAGTTCAGGATTTGGTGAGAGAGGTAATGGTGGTAGGCCCACTTGGCAACAGTGATCATGACATGATCAAATTTGAATTAATGACTGGAAGGGGGACAATAAGTAAATCCAAGACTCTAGCACTAAACTTTCAAAAGGGAAACTTTGATAAAATGAGAAAAATAGTTAGAAAAAAAATGAAAAGTGCAGCTGCAAAGGTTAGCAATGTACAACAGGCATGGACATTGTTAAAAAGTACCATCTTAGAAGCACAGTCCAGATGTATTCTACACATTAAGAGAGGTGGAAGGAAGGCAAAATGATTGTCAGTATGGTTAAAAGGTGAGGTGAAAGAGGCTATTTTAGCTAAAAGATCTTCCTTCAAAAACTGGTAGAAGGATTCATCTGAAGAAAATAGGAAAAAGCATAAGCATTGGAAAGTTAAACAGAAAACATTGGTAAGACAAGCTAAAAGAGAATTTGAAAAGAAGTTGGCCGTAAAGGCAAAAACTCATAATAAAAATGTTTTAAAATATCCGAAGCAGGAAGCCTGAGAGGAAGTCAATGGGACCGTTAGATGACTAAGCCATTAAAGGGGCACTCAGGGAAAATAAGGCCATCGTGGAGAGACTAAATTAATTCTTTGCTTCGGTGTTTACCGAGGAGGAATTTGGGAAGATACCCATTCTGGAAACGGTTTTCAAGGGTGACAATTCAGACAAACTGACCCAAATCACAGTGAATCTGGAAGAGGTAGCAGGCAGATTGACAAACTGAAGATTAGCAAATCACCTGGAATGGATGGTGTGTATTACAGGGTTCTGAAAGAACTGAAAATGAAATTTCAGACCTCTTACAAGTAATTTGTAACCTATCATTAAAATCAACCATTGTACTTGAAGACTAGAAGGTGGCTAATGTAACCCAGATATATAAAAGGGTTCCAGAGGTGATCCAAGAAATTATAGACGGGTAAGCCTGACTTCAGTTCTGGGAAAAATTGTGGAAACTTATAAAGAATAAAATCACAGAACATATTTATAAACATGATTTAATGGGACATAGCCAGCATGGATTCACCAATGGGATATCTTGCCTCACAAATCTGCTACATTTTTTTGAAGGGGTGAATAAGCATATGGATAAAGGTGAACTGGTAGATGTGGTATAATAGGATTTTCAGAAGGCATTTGACAATGTTCATCATGAGAGGCTTCTAAGAAAACTAAATGATAGGAGATGATGTCCTTTTGTGGACTGCAAACTGGTTAAAAGACAGAAAACAGAAAGTAGGATTATAGGGTCTGTTTTCACAGTGGAAAAATGTAAACAGCGGAGTGCCTCAGGGATCTGTACTTGACTGGTGCTTATAGAAACATAGAAACATAGAAATGACGGCAGAAGAAGACCAAACGGCCCATCCAGTCTCCCCAGCAAGCTTTCACACTTTTTGTTCTCTGATACTTATCTGTTACTCTTGGCTCTTAGTAACCTTTTTTATTCTATTTCCCTTCTACCCCCACCATTAATGTACAGAGAAGTGTTGGAACTGCATCTAAGTGAAATAGCTTAATTAGTTAGGGGTATTAACCACTGCAATAAGCAAGCTACATCCATGCTTATCTGTTTATCCAGACTATGTAATTCAGTCCTTGTTGGTTGTTGCCTGAATATAGATCCACATTTCTTCATTCCCCCCTGCCTTGAAGCAGAGAGCTATGCTGAATATGCATGAAGTGCCAGACTTTCTCCCCTGCCATTGAAGCAGAGAGCTATGCTGGATATGCGTGAAGTGTCAGACTTTCTCCCCTGCTGTTGAAGCAGAGATCTATGCTTTATATGCATTGAAAGTGAAGTATCAGGCTTATTTGGTTTGGGGTAGTAACCGCCGTAACAAGCAAGCTACTCCCTGCTTTTTTGTGAATACAAATCCTTTTTTCCCCATTTCCTCATTGCCGCTGAAGCTTAGAGCAATGTTGGAGTCGCATTAACCGTGTATATGTTTATTGAATAAGGGTATTATCACCAGGTAGTAGCCATCATTCCCGTGAGCCACCCACCCTTCATTTCACATCCTCTAGACTTTATGGATCCACAGTGTTTATTAGGGATGTGAATCGTTTTAGGACGATTAAAATTATCGTCCGATAATTTTAATATCGTCTTAAACCGTTATGGAACACAATACAATACAGATTCTAACGATTTATCGTTATAAATCGTTAGAATCGTGAGCCGGCACATTAAAACCCCCTAAAACCCACCCCCGACACTTTAAATTAAATCCCCCACCCTCCCGAACCCCCCCCCCAAATAACTTAAATAACCTGCGGGTCCAGCGGCGGTCCGGAACGGCAGCGGTCCGGAACGGGCTCCTGCTCCTGCATCTTGTTGTCTTCAGCCGGCGCCATTTTCCAAAATGGCGCCGAAAATGGCGGCGGCCATAGATGAAAAAGATTGGACGGCAGGAGGTCCTTCCGGACCCCCGCTGGACTTTTGGCAAGTCTCGTGGGGGTCAGGAGGCCCCCCACAAGCTGGCCAAAAGTTCCTGGAGGTCCAGCGGGGGTCAGGGAGCGATTTCCCGCCGCGAATCGTTTTCGTACGGAAAATGGCGCCGGCCATACGCGTATGGCCGGCGCCATTTTCCGTATGGAAAATGGCGCCGGCAGGAGATCGACTGCAGGAGGTCGTTCAGCGAGGGTTCGACAGCGAGATCGACTGCAGGAGGTCTGTTCAGCGAGGCGCCGGAACCCTCGCTGAACGACCTCCTGCAGTCGATCTCCTGCCGGCGCCATTTTCCATACGGAAAATGGCGCTGGCCATACGCGTATGGCCGGCGCCATTTTCCGTACGAAAACGATTCGCGGCGGGAAATCGCTCCCTGACCCCCGCTGGACCTCCAGGAACTTTTGGCCAGCTTGTGGGGGGCCTCCTGACCCCCACGAGACTTGCCAAAAGTCCAGCGGGGGTCCGGAAGGACCTCCTGCCGTCCAATCTTTTTCGTCTATGGCCGCCGCCATTTTCGGCGCCATTTTGGAAAATGGCGCCGGCTGAAGACGACAAGATGCAGGAGCAGGAGCCCGTTCCGGACCGCTGCCATTCCGGACCGCCGCTGGACCCGCAGGTTATTTAAGTTATTTGGGGGGGGGTTCGGGAGGGTGGGGGATTTAATTTAAAGGGTCGGGGGTGGGTTTTAGGGGGTTTTAGTGTGCCGGTTTTTCGATTTTTCGATTTTTCGATTTTTAACGATTTTTAATGATTTTTCACGATATTTTACCCCCCCAAACGGCAACAATACGATTCCCTCCCCCTCCCAGCCGAAATCGATCGTTAAGACGATCGAGGACACGATTCACATCCCTAGTGTTTATCCCATGCCCCTTTGAAGTCCTTTACAGTTTTGGTCTTCACCACGTCCTCCGGAAGGTCATTCCAGGCATCCACCACCCTCTCCATGAAGAAATACTTCATGAGATTGGTTCTGAGTCTTCCTCCCTGGAGTTTTAAATCGTGACCCCTGATTCTGCTTATTTTTTTCCAGCGGAAAAGGTTTGTCGTTATCTTTTGATCATTAAAACCTTTCAAGAATCTGAAAGTCTGTACCATATCACCTCTGCTCCTCCTTTCCTCCAGGGTGTCCATATTTAGATTCTTCAATATCTCCTCATAAGTCATTCGATGAAGACCATCCACCTTTTTGGTCGCCCTTCTCTGGACCGCCTCCATCCTGTCTCTGTCTCTTCGGAGATACAGTCTCCAGAACTGAGTGCAGTACTCCAGGTGAGGCCTAACCAAGGACCTGTACAAGGGGATCATCACTTCCCTTTTCTTACTCGATATTCCTCTCTCTATGCAGCCCAGCATTCTTCTGGCTTTAGCTATCGCCTTGTCACATTGTTTCGCCGACTTCAGATCGTTAGACACTATCACCCCAAGGTCTCTCTCCTGCTCTGTGCACATCAGCCCTTCACCCCCCATCGAATACAGTTCTTCCGGATTTCCACACCCCATATGCATGACTCTGCACTTCTTGGCATTGCATCTCAGCTGCCATATCTTCGACCACTCTTCCAACTTCTTTAAATCTCGTTTCATTCTCTCCACTCCTTCCGGTGTGTCCATCTGTTGCAGATCTTAGTGTCATCAGCAAACAATCAAACCTTACCTTCTATCCCATCCGCTATGTTGTTCACATAGATATTGAACAAGACCGGTCCCAACACCGATCCTTGCGGCACTCCACTTAACACCGCTCTCTCTTCAGAGTAAGTTCCATTTATCATCACACATTGTCTTCTGTCCGTCAACCAGTTTGCAATCCAGGCCACCACCTTGGCACTCAGTCCTAAGCTTCTCATTTTATTCACCAGCCTCCTGTGCGGGACTGTATCAAAAGCCTTGCTGAAATCCAAGTAGATGACGTTGAGCACTCTTCTTTGATCCAACTCCCTAGTCACCCAGTCAAAAAAATCAATCAGATTTGTCTGACAGGATCTTCCCCTGGTGAATCCATGCTGCCTCTGGTCCAGCAATTCTCCAGACTGTAGATAGTTCACTATTCTTTCTTTCAGCAGCGTCTCCATCACTTTTCCCACCACTGAGGTGAGGCTAACTGGCCTATAGTTACCAGCCTCCAATCTGCTCGTCTTGTGAAGCAGGACCACCACCGCTCTTCTCCAATCACTCGGCACTACTCCTGTTTCTAGGGATCTATTGAACAGGTCACACAGCGGTCCCGCCAGCACATCTCTGAGCTCCCTCAGTATCCTGGGATAAACCTCATCAGGCCCCATGGCTTTGTCCACTTTCAGTTTCCCCAGCTCTTCCCACACATTCTCCACTGTAAATGGAGTTACATCTACTCCAATCCCCTCCAGTTTCTTGCTAACTAGCGATGGTCCTTCTCCTGGGTCCTCTTTAGTGAACACTGAACTGAAGTATTTGTTTAATATTTCTGCCATTTCTTCGTCTCTCTCTACCCATTGCTCCTTTTCACCTTTCAATTTCACTATACCACTTTGAACTTTTCTCCTTTTTCTGATGTATCTGAAAAATGTTTTGTCACCTTTCTTTATCTCTTTGGCAATCTTTTGCTTTGGCTTTTTAATATATTTAAAAATGATCTGGAAAGAGGTACATTAAATGAGGTGATCAAATTTACAAAATTATTTAGAGTAGTTAAATCATAAGCGGATTGTGATAAATTTCAGGAGGACCTTGTGAGACTGGAAAATTGATGTGCATATGAAATATAATGTGGAGAAGTGCAAGTGATGCATATACCAGTAGGAAAAATAACTCATGCTGTAGCTACACAATATTAGGTTCTATCTTAGGAGTTACCACCCAGGAAAAAGTTCTTGGTGTCAGAGTTGATATTACATTGAAATTGTCGGCTCAGGGTGCTGCAGCAGTCAAAAAAGCAAACAGAAAGTTAGGAATTATTAGGAAGGGAATGGCAAATAAAATGGAGGCTGTCAAAATACCTCTGTATTGTTCAATGGTTAGACAACACCTTGAATATTGTGTGCAATTCTGGTCGCTAAATCTCAAAAAAGATACAGTTGCACTGGAGAAAGTACAGAGAAGGAAGATCAAAATAATAAAGGGGATGGAACGGCTCCCCTATGTGGAAAAGCTAAAGAGGTTAGGGCTGTTCAGCTTGTAGAAGAGACGGTTGAGGCAGGATATTATAGAGGTCTACAAAATCATGAAAGGACTTGAATGGGTAAATGTGAAACGATTACTTACTCTTTTGGATAATACAAGGACTAGAGGGCACGCCATGAAGTTAGCAAGTAGTACATTTAAAACAAATCGGAGAGCATTCTTTTTCACTTAATGCAAAATTAAGCTCTGGAATTATTTGCCAGAGGATGTGGTTAAAGCAGCTAGTATAGCTGGATTTAAAAAAAGGGTTGGATACGTTCCTGGAGGAGAAGTCCATAAAATGCTATTAATCAATAGGGAATAGCCACTGATTGTTGCCGGCATTAGTAGCATGGGATTTATTTAATGTTTGGGTTCTTGCCCGATACTTGTGACTTGGATTGGCCACTGTTGGAGACTGTTGGCTTGATACATCCTTGGTCTGACTCAGCATGGCACATCTTATGTTCTTATGTACCTACACATCATTATGATACCTCTGCTGGAAAGTTTCCTGTTGGTGAAAGGGCCATTAAATTTCAGCTTTTTGTCTCCCTGTTGAGTAATGTTAGTAGTGATGAAGCAAACAAGAAGTTTCCTTCTGTATTTTATTTATTTATTTAGCATTTTTATATACCGACTTTCCAATAACAGAATTACTGATCAATTCGGTTTACATTCTAAACAATAACATTGACAAGTAAATGTCTTACAATGAACTGTAGGCTATAACCTTGTTTGTGGCTGGACCATATTCACATCTCTGGTACTTTGAGGAGGTAAGACCTAAGAATGATGTAACAGCTCTGATGTGTTGTTTCTATTATAGTAAGATAAACCACCTAATGTTGCACCTATGTTAAAATACATATATTAAAAAGGAGGTATCAGCAAGCCTGTAACACATATGGCATAAATTTGACTACCGCTGGTCATCTCAATCATTTACCTCCAGAAAAAAATATTTTTTATATTTTTTTTCATAGCACATAAAAAGTTCTGTTGCCACCTACTGCTAATATTGACCCAACCTAACATCAGCCAATGTTTCATTGTGCAAACTGCACCAGAAGAGAATTAAAAAAAAACATTTATCTCAATCATGTTCTCTCAAATGGACTCACACATCTCCAGCGTCAATTTGAATCCATAGACGCAGTTAATGGATTGATAGTTCAAATACACTGAATGTGATGACATCAGCAGTGTCCCAATGTAGATCTTCCCTATTAAAGCAAAACAAGTTCAATCAGACACTGATAATAGTGACACAAAGAAAATTTAAAAATAACACAAAAACTCAATGAATGAACAAACATAAAAAATATCACAAAAAAGCATGACAGATCTAATTCAGAATTATATCCCACAGGATTAATGGTGTTCAATCAGTGTATCCAAAATTGTTCTCTCTGTAGCACTTTATTATTAAGGTCACCACCCCGTGAGCTGGTATTGAGGACATCAATAACACAAAAGCATAACTCATCAAAGGAGTGGTTATATTCCAGGCAGTGAGGTACTAAAAGAGCTATAAAAAGCAGAATATAATATATACCACTGGTGTAGTCAGCAGAAGCCACATAAACTGTAGCGGTGTCTAGAGAGATTGCATGTGCTGTGCATGAGCCACAGGGTCAATGTCATACAGAATGTTCTATCTCTCTAATCACCGCTCTAGTTTATGTGGCGTCTGCTGGCTACACCATTGATCTATGCTTTGAGTCTGATTGCACCACATCGGGAGTGGTATATATATCTTACATTCTGTGCATGTAAGAAAGCCTATATAGACAAGACTGTACGAAAAGCTGGGACCAGAATGATTGAACACAGAAGCTGCTTTAAGCATCAGTGTTTGACGGCTTCTTTAGTATCTCGCTGCCTGGAATATAACCAGTCCTTTAATGAGTTACACTTTTTTTTTATTACTGACGTCCTCAATACCAGCTCGCAGGGTGGTGACCTTAATAATAAACTCCTGCTGCAGAGAAAACAATTTTGGACAAACCGATTGAACACCATTAATCCTGTGGGATGTAATTCTGAATTAGATCTGTCATGCTTTTTATGACATTTTTGTGATGTTTGTTCACTCATCAGGGTCATTTTAAAATTTTCTTTGTGTTATTATATTGGGATCTGATTGAACTTGTTTTGCTTTAATAGGGAAGATCTTCGTTGCGACACCGCTGATGTCATCACGTTCAGTGTATTTGAACTGCCAACCCATTGACAGTGTCTAAGAACTCAAATTGACACTAGAGACGTGTTGATTCTTTTAAGGGCACCTGGTTGAGACAAGTGTTTTTTCAATTCTCCCCTGATGCAGTTTGCATAAGAAAACATCAGCTGATGTCTGGTAAGGTCATTAGAAGTAGATGGCAACAAAAGCTATGAAAAAAATATTATAAAAAATAATTTTTTCTGGAGGGACGTGACTGAAAAGATTGGTGGTAGTCAAATTTATACCACATGCATTATAGCTTTACTTTTACCTCCTTTTTGAACATATGTGTACTAACATCAGTGAGATATAGGTGGCTTATTTTTCACACTTTGACTTCAGTCATCAGTGTTTGATTGTGTGACAAAGTAGTACACATTTTTCGTATTGTGAATTGCCCATTATAGCAAAGACATTTGAAGAGCTAGGTATAGAATGCTGACCCAGATAACCTGGAGTGAAACAGAAGCAGGGAGGATAGAAGTTACAGGAAAAGGCTGCACGCCAGTTGAATACAGGCCAATGTATAGGTGTGACAGGTGAGTGCTGTAGGCTGTCCTGAAAGGGGCTAGTATCTGGGATGATATGGTACTTTGCATGCATGAAAAAAAGACACATACAAAAGTTAAACTTTAAAATAATTTTTATATTAAATGTAAAAATGTTAAAACTTTTTAACAAGCATTAAAAGAAACAAAGGGGGTAGAGGTGGGAACAGTTAAGGAGAAGCTATTTATTTAAATTAAAGGGTCCAGTATCCTCCAGAGGACAAGTCCTGATAGGCCTAGAGGGCTAGGGGCTGTGGTTGTTGCCTCATGCCCACTAGCTCAAGAGCGGTCGCTTGAGCCTGAGTGAGACACTACCACATTCACCAGCCTCCTGAAGTTGGTATGTAGCTTGTGGATGTCCTCTCCCGTCCTCTGAACTGAGGACCCCATAACCACCAGAGCCTGAGCCTCTGGGCTTGGAACTGGTGCTCCAGCTACAGAGCCTACCTCTGCAGCCATAGAATCCAGGCCTGAATCCGGGGGAAGCTGCCCTGCAATAGACTCACCTCCCTTGCCCATCAGTGGCTGCACATCCTTAGAACCTGCGTCCGGAGGCCCTGGGACAAGGAGAGAATGAAGCTCTACAGGGGAGGGGAGAGGAAAGTGAGCCTGTAGAGACTGAAGCCAGGGACTGTAAGTTGGGAGGGAGGGAGGTCTGGCTGGTGGTGATGGCTTGTGGCCACCAGTAGCCTAGCACAGCTGCTGCTCCAGCAGGAGGGGCTGAATGCTCTTCTTTTTCCTTCTCTGCTTCAGAGCTGGTGGTGTCTGGGATGAAGTGTGCAGTTATCATGTACATATAAACTGTTAGAATGCATTCCACTTATAAGCGAGGTGGAACACCTACCTGCTATAGGGGTTGCATGGCCA
Organism: Rhinatrema bivittatum; assembly: GCF_901001135.1. Taxonomy (NCBI): domain Eukaryota; kingdom Metazoa; phylum Chordata; class Amphibia; order Gymnophiona; family Rhinatrematidae; genus Rhinatrema; species Rhinatrema bivittatum. The sequence continues at coordinate 454,650,261 of NC_042616.1, forward strand.
TGAAATGATTCCCTGAGATATGTTAACTTCAGTACAGCAGTCCTTTGCAGCATGGGGCCTACCTAGTGATAAAGGCTCTTAGGCTGCCCCAGGGACCAGGTGGTATGTGTTGGCATATGCCTTGGATTCCAGCCTGTCAACAGCCAAGAAGCTGCCACAAGGCAAAGGGTACTTGTTGAAAAAGAAGTCCTAGAAATTCCCTGGTAAGTGTATATGGAGTAGGTTCTAACACCCTACTTACTTTTACAATTGGCCTATGAGTGCGTTAAAAGTAGCGCTTCATGACATGTCAGGCCATGACTCGGGGTAGTGCTGTGTCCACCATATCACCGGATGGACACCTGTGGGTTGTAGAAGGAAGAAGCTTTATGTGTCTAAAGGTCTCTTCCAGCTGTTGAGTGGCAGTACAGTAGCGGGGTCTGTAATGGAAGTAGGAAATAGACAGACTATGTTTACATCTCCCGGCCTCCTCCTGCCTGGCATGCAGCTGCAGTAACTAGTCCCCCTCCAGGCTATGTAGCTCCCAGGCCTTCTTCTTGAGGTTCTCAATCTATACAGAGGAGAGGCAGCAATAAAATGCTTAGTTAAATGGAGCAGGTTCTGTAACCTCCTCAACGGCACGTTTTTATTCATTCCAATGATAGGCTGTCAAAAGTAAGTAAACAACTTGAATCAAAAGAAACCTTCCACCTACACATTACAACATTTTTCAATAAATTGAAACTTGGATTTTCAAACGTGGAAAATGGAGGAAAAGACCTCAGACCACCAACATATCTTGTTCAGTGAACCTAGGATATGTCGTGTTGTTTACAATCATCTGTCAGAAAAACCTCCACCATCCAATAATCTTTATTATACCAGAAACATTATTTTGTATAATGTTCTATATTTTCTATAAAAAGAGAACTCATCTCAGCATAATTCTTTTCTTCAACTGAATAAAAATTGCTCTGTCAATCTGCTGTTGACGTTGGCCAATCGTTTCGCCAACTAGGCTGCCTCAGGGAGGAACTGTTTTGCTCACATCCACAACATTTGTTACCAAAGCAGAACACTCTCATTTAGGTTTCAGTATTGGACGGTGGAGGTTTTTCTGACAGATGATTGTAAACCACACGACATATCCTAGGTTCATTGAACAAGACATGTTGGTGGTCTGAGGTCTTTTCCTCCATTTATCACGTTTGAAAATCCAAGTTTCAATTTATTTAAAAAATTTTGTAATGTCTAGGTGAAAGATTTCTTTTGATTCAAGATGTTTTTATTCATGCCAGGTCACCCTTGAGCCCCTGTGATAGTGGCTCTTCACTGTCCCTTCTGACATAAATATTTGCAGTTTGGTCTTTGGTCACCAGGCCCCCCTCCCCCCCACACTCCCACAGCTCCCCAACCCACCCGCACTTCCCACCCCTCAAAATCCCACCCCTCATCCACACCCCCTACAACCTCCCCTATAAGGCCTCCCTCATGGCTTAGGCATGGCATGGGGAACAGCAGGTCTTCATTTCTCACTGCTAGGGAGGCCAGTCCAGCCATGTCACACTGATGGTGAAATTAGGATGACTTGCTGGAGGGTCATTTTGGAACCGGGAATGCGCACATACCAGCAAAAATGTATATCCATATGAAAATTCCCAACTACACATGAAAATGTGCATATACAGAAAAGTAGGCATGTACTTTGGGGGGACGAGATATGCGTATTTTAAAACCTGCACAAACAGGTCTGCACAGATCCTAAAATACCACATCAGTTCTCCACGGGCCTCTACACGCGTGAATATGGTGCCATATGGAGATGATTCCCTGCATGGAAATGGTTTCTCCACCCCCAACTGTGCTCTCTAGAATGCCTCTTTCAAGTAAATAGAGAAGCACAGGAGAAATTACTTCCAAGCATACTTTTACGTGGACAATCGCAGCAGAAATTTTCAAGAAGCCTATACATGCATAAATGCTTTTGAAAATCAGGCCCTGTCTATTAATATTGAGTAAGACCCCCTTATGCTGAATGTCTTGTGCATGTGGGAGACTGTAGGTTTCTGTGGCTTTAGTTTGCAATGAGGTGTATAGGGGGGATTTGTGCTATTCTCTTCTTTCAAAGTTTCTGTTTGAAGTTTGTTTCTTAAATTCTTACTAGTTTTTGGTTCAAGATAGGTTGTTGTCAAAATGCTAATATTTGGAGAGCAGGGAATATTTCTTTCAGTGATTCATCCTCCAGGCTGAAAGAGTGATTTGCTGCAGTAACCAGTCCCCCTCCAGGCTATGTAGCTCACAGGCCTTCTTCTTGAGGTTCTCAATCTATACAGAGGAGAGGCAGCAATAAAATGCTTAGTTAAATGGAGCAGGTTCTGTAACCTCCTCAATGACACGTTTTTATTCATTCCAATGATAGGCTGTCGAAAGTAAGTAAACAACTTGAATCAAAAGAAATCTTCCACCGCGATTCAGTATTGGCCCGCATGCAAATGAGGGCCCGTGGTAAAAGGAGGTGCTAGGGACACTAGTGCGTCCCTAGCGCCTCCTTTTTGACAGAATTGGCAGCTGTCAGCGGGTTTGACAGCCGACACTCGATTTTACTGGCGTCGGTTCTCGAACCCGCTCACAGCCACGGGTTCGGAAAACGAACGCCAGCAAAATTGAGCATCCGTCTTCCAATCCGTGAGCCACGGGCCGATTTAAAATTTTTTTTTAAAATTTTTTGATTTTTTTTTGTTATTTTTGGGGCCTCCGACTTAATATCGCTATGATATTAAGTCGGAGAGTGTACAGAAAAGCAATTTTTTCAGCTTTTCTGTACACTTGCCCGGTGCCGGCCGAAATTACATTTCTGAGAGTAAAATGTGCGGCTTGTCTGCACATTTTACTTTCTGAATCGCACAGAATCATCAACATGCATTTGCATGTTGCGGGCGCTATTAGTTTTGTGGGGGTTAGCCACACGTTTTTGACGCGCTATTACCCCTTACTGTATAAGGGGTAAAAATAGCGCGTCAAAAACACGCAGCCAAACGCGGGCTAACAGTGCTCTCCACCGGAGGGCACTTTACTGTATCGGCCTGATTGTGATCCCATTATGCAGCAAACAACTCCAGACTCCGAGGTGGTGTCCAGAAATAAAGTTTACTTGCGGATAAGCAGTGGTAAATGGGCTCAATCTATTCAGTCTCAGGCCCACAATTAATCTGCCTCTCAGTCTGGGCAGAAGTCTCCCTCACAGGGCCCCAGGGTGTCCCCATTTCCACACAGTAAATGGAGTGGAGGCCCTGGGTGTAAAAAGCACCCGCTTTAGGTGATGTGGCAGGGATTCCCCTCCAACCCTGGATGAAAATATGCAAAACAGTCTTGGCACAGAGAGTTGCAAATCCTCTCTCTCCCCCTAGGACAAAGACTCCTGTGTGTGGTGTCCTCAGTGTTCTCAATGCATTTGTTACTCACAGTTCATTGTTCTCTTGGTGCTTGGATCCTTTATAGGAGGAATCCAGATGGAAGCGCAGCTTCTGATGTTCCTTTCAGGTAGGGATAGTCAAACACTTCCTCCTGAGTCCCAAACGCAAAGTTTCTTCCCTTGTAAACCCATTTAACATCGGAGGGTCCTGGCAGCGAGTCATCACCTCCTCCGTCCTTGCTGAGGTGTAGAAGGGCAGGTCTTCCCTGACCTGGGCAGCCCCAAAAACAGGGTTCCCAAAGCCCCGAGTCCAGGTGCTGCACAGGGACTCATCAGGCCTCCTACCAAGAAACTGTAAAACCCCTGCAAAATATACCCAGAGGGATATCCTAACCAGCTGGTGAGTAGACTGGATGGAAACTCTCCTGCCCGTGGTCAGCTTCCACAGGCTATGCTCCTGAACTATCTGCTAACTTCATAAAACCCATAAAAGACTGCCCCCAGATTCCCTCTAGGGAGCTGCTTATAAAACCTCCCAGCGGGACGGCCATTCCAGACCCCTCAATGGGAAGGGCTGCCTCTGAATGGAAACCTCCCCCTTACTGGTCTGCACTACTCTAACTTGAAAACAGGACTCACCCAGGGCTTATTAGTGTGTAACCCTTTTCTTCTGAGGGGCATCTCCTCTAAGGACACGCAAAAGAATTTGTTTCTTAGGGCTATGTTCCTTTGCCACAGGTCCCCTTCCATTTGAATTACCCCAGGGCTGAGTTGTTTCTGTGGGGAAAAGCAGGTGCTTGAGGCCCAGGCAAGGAGGTGACTTCCTTCCTGGTATGCAGCTGCTTAGTGTAGATCTCTTATGCTGATCAGACAAGAAGTGCAAGACACAGGACTGGGTGTTCATAAAATAAAGCTCACCTATTGTGTTAAAGGTAATCAATGTCCAGGTAATGTAAATGTCTGTAGAAATGAGTGTCCTTTCTCTTTCTCTGTGTAAGTGCTGAACTCCGTGCACCTGGGGAAACCCTAACTCCCTTTACATAACAGCTTAGAAGTCTCCTACTCCTGCAGGGTCCCCGACTACAACATATTCCCTTTGAATGTTCACAGTCCTACCTGGATCCAGCAGACTTCACACCGTGACCCAACCTGCGCTTGTGTCCCATTCGAAAATCCTAGAGAGGGTCTTCCTTGATGCTCCTCTTAGCCTTCTTATTTGTGGTTTTCTTTTTCTAAGCCCCCCCCCCCCCCCTCCCGAAGGGAAGGCATTAAATCACTCAAAATCAGAGAAGGGGTAAACAACCTCCCCTCACCTTCGATGGGGTTTCAATATCTTCTGAGGCCACTGTCCCTGCACCCCTTCATTAGCACTAATAGAGCTTAGTGACCTGGCCGCTGGATCCAAAGGGGGTAATCTTTCCTCAAGAGCTCCAGGCTGTGATCCAGGCAAAATAGTCCTTAACACAGTCCAAATTCTTTTGACACTCTTGATTGCTCTCTATTGATACCTAACTCATCAGGTAGTGGACAGGCAGGTGTTGTCCAAAAGCATCTTGGGTGGAGCTGTAGGCCTCACCACAAGGAAAGGGACCCACACCACTAGGGTTCCTACTTCCCTCAAACTCTCCTGTTGACTCTTCCTGAATCTAGAGCAGGACCATAGTTATATCCAGGTTCCACCCACTCAGCTACCTCATAGAGGAGATGCTGAAAATGGTATCCCCTCTAGCTAGTTGTTTTTTCTACAGGGTGACATCTAGTGGTCAACCTGTAGGGGTGCCACATTAGTAACCAAAAATGGCTATCCGTTACAGATCTATCAGATAGCTTGAGAGGGGATGAAAGTGCTGAAAAACTTGAGTGAAATGCAAAACCACTTGACCAGAAATGCTGGTGATCTGGAAAGATACAAATTCCACCTTTATGGCTACTCAGTCCTTGGTAACAATGCTGTAACTGCTAACATGAAGGCCAGTAAGCACCAATTGTGATGGTGGTTCTTATGAAGTGGGCAGATGTGTAATGGGATCTGAACTAAGATCACTACTCCTTTCTTACAGGACATTTGCCAGCTTTCACTTGGTAATGACTTTCACACACTACCGAGATGAGCGCAGTTTGAAGCAGCAGCGTAGAGGTAAAGGCTCCCTATCATTGCAACACTCCCACGAGCCAAGCCTTAGTGCCTCACTTATTCTCCTTGGTGGTGCATTTCTACAGTTGCCAAGTTTATTGTATTGTATTGCATTTTATTCTATCAAAAGCGCCCTTGATGTGAAGCCACAGTATCATGAAAGTGAGACCAATCAATGAAACCATTCACTCTGTCATTGCTTCTCTCTAACGAAAGGCTGTGGCTAGAGCACAGTTAACTCCCATCCAATTGCTAGAGTACCCCTGGCATCAATCACTCCAGGGCTGGAGCCTGCTGGACGTCTGCCGGATATACACACACCGTTTTAAGTGTCCGTTGAATTCATCTGGCTGCTTCCTCTGAAAAGCTCTGTGTTTGGAGAGTAAGAAAGAAGGGATGTACTGCAGATTAGCAGCTGATCACATTTGGTTTTATTATGCCTGCTCTTCCTTCGCACATATCCCTTCTCTCAAGGCCTTTCTTAGATCTTTGCTTCTCTTCTGGGATTGGGAAGGCCTGCAGGAAAGAAGCTAAAGATAAACTGGATTGCAAAGTTACAGCACAAAAGATGGCAGGGGTGGGGACAGGAAAGGGTCATTATCTGGTTCCGATCAGCTCTGGTTTAGTTCCACAAAGCTTGTCTATATCCTATTACTGTGAAATATGTTTGTTTGTTTCTTTAAAGTTAGGTTGTAGTGGAAGATACTGGATGACAAAGTGATAGTTATTAACTAACATCTTCTGATTTACTCACTGCATAGATACAGGCAGGGAGTGACTGTGGTTCCTTGATGAGGTACAAGGTGTGAAATGGCATTGTAGTAAAGTCACAAAGGGATGGTGAATGCTTTCTGAACACCATTCATAAATTATCTAATAGAGGCATCGTTTTACTAAATATCACTTGGGCTTCCTGTAGGCTATTTCAGACTATATGTTTGTGATGGGGTTGATAGGATATGATTGTACCTCCCTGTCCAATTTAGCCTATGGCAGCAGATTAATACTTCTGAAGTCATACATTACCGGACTGATTAGGATATACTGTATATTCAAACCTAGCCATTTAACTGGGAAATGCATCAAAGCGCAGTAGTGCTTTAACACACGTTAAACTGCGTATATCGCATGATAGAGCACTATTGTGGCAATTATTGTGTGATATACGTAATATTTTGCATGACTCCTCCCTGGTACCCTCCCCTATTACAATGACCACCTTTGCATGCAATTTGCATGCACGAATAATGCAAATGCATGCAAAGAAGGTCATGAATAGGCAATTGGGTGTTAATATTTTATTGCTGCTGACCGAGAACGTAGTCACCTGTGATAAAATAACACGTGATAAATGTTGAGGCGGGAGCCCCGGGACCCTAATAAGGGTCCTGAGGCACCCACCTCACATTTAAAGTGCTGGCAAAAAAAATAAAAAAAAGTCCCGCCGCTCAAGAAAAAATTCCTGGGGGTGCAGGGGGGTGACGGGTGAGGCCCAGGCCCTTTTGGGGGGAAGAGGATGTTGTGGGGGTGGTTGGGAACCCCTGAACCCCAATGACTTGATTTTCTTATTGGCAGGAGGGGGAGGGAGTTGGGGGCATGACCGCATGGGCACATTCTTGTAACTTTTTACTTTGGGGAGTCAGGTCTGCCTCAAGTGGCTGCCCCAGGTTGATCCTCAGGGCTTTTGTTTTTGGTGGCAGTTCCTTTAAGGCAATGGTAGTCCCTCGAGGTTGGGGCTGCCGTCGTATTAAAGGAGACAGTTTGGTGCTGAAAACCCGGGCCAAGGATGCAGTTAAGTGTTTTTACTATTTTAAGGCCGCCTTATTGTTGCTCGCTTGGATCTGGTAAATGGGTTTTCCTCTCAACAGTGCAATGTGGCCTCAGGAAAAGATGGGGGAAGTAGTTGGTAGAGGAGCTGGGTGTTACAGATTTCAGAGATTTTAGGGTATTGTATCCCCCATGCTGTTGGATGTTGCATATATGGGGAACCGCCAGGAATAAGACTGTCACTGAGACAGTAGTTTAAGAGAAAGTGCTGTAGGTGGGTTTGCTGCAGCTAAAGGCACCAGAGATCAGAGTACAGTCGAGAGAATATAGAGAAACAGTACATAGAGCCCCTTGCCACGTGAAAGCACGTGTGGCTGTGTTTACTGGCAAACTCCATTCCCACAGAGTTAGTTTAGTAAAAGTTCACAATTTATCATGGAGCCTGGCTCGTCATTTACTACTCTCAATGTTATTCGTCTTTTGTCTTCCAAACTAAGCATACAACCTCATTTAAACTCATTTTACTGTCAGAGCACAGTAAATATTTTTAGGAAGTTTCTGCATCAGATCAAGGGAAAGTTTATACTGCTATAATCTTGTTGAAGTTCTGAGAAGGAATTTGTTTAACAGTAAAAATAATGAAAGAATGCGAGGTTATGAAACACTTCTAGATATGCTTTGGTTGTTGTTTATCACAAATTGGTGGTGCCTGCATTTTGTGTCCTGGCCACAGTTGCCCTTCCATTCTCTGGTAGCTGTTTGGTAATCAGAGACATTCAGGAAGAGTCTTTCGTCTTTCTATTCATTATTATTGATGAGAGAGAGAGAGATGGCTGTACCGTCTGGGTTGGGAGGCCTGGTCTGTTTCTTCTGTCGCCAAATGTTCACAGTAAAAATCTCTTGTAAATGAAAAGCACTACAGCACAGAGTTTATGAGTTGTAGCTTGTACCATAGCGTTGCTATTTGCATTTTATACCTCAGTTAGAAATATTATGTTTGCTATAAAGTGTCCTTTGTTGTAGGAAGGAGCTGTGAGCTGAAACAATGGATAAAGCGTAAAGACATAGGACTAGTATTCGGAAGAATAAACCTGATTCTGCCTAGGACTCTTTTGTATGACTGGGTCAAGTCACTTTGAGATCTGTGTGCCTTCCCCTAAGACCCACATCCTCAGCCCAGCTTTCCAAAATCCAGCGAGAAGTTTGGAAAGCTGGACGAGGTATTCAGCTGGGTCTTAAACATATTCACAAAGGAGTTTTCCTATGCTGGATCTCAAGGCTACATTAATTGAAAATTCTGATTTGACTGTGAGCTGTCCTACTGCCTCTGTTCATTTAAATGTATTGTAATCTGCCTTGAGACCAACTTTTGGAAAAGGCGGAATAGCCAATGTTCAGAAATAAATAAATAGTACTAAAGAAAGAGGTTTACCGTCCTATGTACTAACCCTGTGCCATGCCTGTAAACTCATGGGAAAAAGCCATTGCAGTCAGCATAATTATTCATCTCTTCCACTTCCTTAACCTCCATCTCTTCTTCCTCTTGCCTCATCCACCTCCTCATCCTCATTCTCCTCCCATAATCTGTAAGTGGTTCACACAGCGGGGGGGGGGGGTCCCTGGTGAGGTTGCTGTTATGACTTTGTCCAATTACTGTGCCTTTTTTTTTCTGCCAGTACAAACTATGGAAAATAATGTGCTTCTTGTGTAAATAAACCACATCTAAAATGTAGAGGAAGGGCTTTCATAAACTAGTTCTTTTACACTTTTCATTATAATCATTTAGTCCCTTAAAAAGTTCTCTTTGTTTTCTCTCTCTTTTTTTTACAAAATGCATTAAAAAATAAACTTGCATTTTCCTTATTGTTGTTGCGCTCAGGGGTGGACCCTTGTCCTGGAGCAGTGGAGAATGGCTCCCTGGTAGGGAACAGGAAGCACCTACCCCAGGGGGCGGAGCACTGGAGGAGACAGAAGCTAGGATGAGCTTCACCACTGGAAACCCAAGGTCTCAGGCCGCTTGGACTTAGGTGGGCCTTGCAGGGTCTCCTGGAGAGATGAGAGTCAAGCATGCCCTCAGACAGCAAGGGAGCACGGTCAAGTTCAAGACTGGAGGTCAGGTGGAGCAAGGAGGACCAGAATAGCGTAGGTGATGACAAGGCTAGGAACAGAGCCAGAATCTGAAGATGTGGTCAAACAGACAGAGGTCAGAATCCAGGAGTGTTCAACAAAGCAGGGCTCAGGTTCCAGAGGAGAGACAAGGTCACAGGCAGGCTGAGGTCAGCAGACAAGTCAAGGAACAGGCTGAGGTCAGAAGGAAGGCAGGTTGAGGAGCAGACCAAGGTCAGTACCAGAGAGACAGTCCAAGGGTTACTACCTGGCTAGACAAACAGGAGGATGCTGGAGAACTAGGATGCAGAAACAAGACCAGAACGAAGTGACAATCTAGCAAGACACTAACCCAAAGCAGGGCTTGATCTTCATCCATGCTGGGCCATGTCTCTGGCCATCAGCAGGAACATGGAAGACCAGACAGGGAATGAACTGATTGACAGGAGCAAAGTCCGGGGCAAGTAGTTGAACAGGGTAGACATGTTCCAGTACCAGTCTAAGTGGATGTTCTGATTCCAATCAACATGGATGTTCTTGGAATTCTTGAAGTGGGAGCTTGAAAACAAGTGTTTTTGGATTTAGGGATGTGTGGGCTGGGACCTACAAACTAGGAATCAATTCTTGGAAGTGCCAAGAGTGGGGCTTGAACCCATGACCTTCAGAGCAAGGTCTCTTCACCTTAGGTATTGCACCACATGCCAAGGCAAGGAAGTGCAAACAGGCACTTCCTTATATCAGGGAATCAATCAGGCAGTGCCGTGGAGCTAGGACCCGCCCCTGGCCCTACAAGAAGCCGGGCGGTCCGTGCGTGCGTGCGTAGGGGCGTGGCCAACGCCACCGAGGACACCGAGCTCCAGCGTGAGGCCCGATGCATAGTAGAAGGCCCGGCGACCGCCGCAGCGGGACGCAGAGGCCTGGAAGAGCTCGCAGATGCCGCTAGGGAGGCCAACCCGGGACCTGCCGTGGAACCAGGGAGATGAGCAGGCCCGTGCGCGGGCCGGGCATGGATGAGGTGCGTAACAATTGTCACTTGCATATTCTTCAGGATCCACTGTTTCTCGACACATATCTGTGTTTTGAAAAATCTGCTTCAGGGGCTATAAAGAATTCATCTTGATACACTTTTGCTTCCTCTGTATTTAGTCACCACTGTGTATTGATCATTCTATAATGACAGGAAGGCTTTTTTAAATCCAAGCTGTCCAGATAGCTTTATCCTAAAGAATCCTCACACAACAATTGGTGGATGAACCACATGTTAATTGGGTTACACTGAACATAAGAACATAAGAATTGCCATACTGGGTCAGACCAAGGGTCCATCAAACCCAGTATCCTGTTTCTAACAGTGGCCAATCCAAGTCACAAGTATCTGGCAAGTACCAAAATATTAAATAAATCTCAAGCTACTATTGCTTATTAATTAATAGCAGTTTATGGATTTTTCCTCTAGGAACTTATCCAAACCTTTTTTAAACCCAGCTACACTAACTGCTGTAACCACATCATCTGGCAATGAATTCCAGAGCTTAACTATGTACTGAGTGAAAAAGAATTTTCTTTGATTCATTTTAAATGAGCTACTTGATAACTTCATGGCGTGCCCCCTAGTCCTTCTATTATCTGAGAAAATAAATAACTGATTTACATTAACCTGTTCAAGTCCTTTCATGATTTTGTAGACCTCTATCATATCCCTCCTCAGTCAACTCTTCTCCAAACTGAGCAGCTCTAACTTCCTTAGCCTTACTTCATAGGGGAGCCATTCCATGCCACTTATCATTTTGGTCGCCTTTCTCTGCACTTTCTCCACCGATTTCTCCATATTCCTTCATGTATTTATATATGTCTTCAAAAACAATTGTAATCGGTATTAGAAAAAAGATGTTTCAGTCCACTTTCTTGGTGAACCAGCTCATCATAACATTTTTATTTCTCCCACATTTGATTGCTGCTGTGTGCTAGTCATAACTATAATGAGTGGTGGGAAATTTTCAAACCAGAGCCATCCAAAGAGCTATATTTTGCAAATCACTATAAACTGATTGGATTGTGTTGTTTTTTCCCTATTCCTCACATGCAGCAGGCATGTGCCTATACACATGCATATTGACACGTGAGCGGAGATACACTGACATTTTAAATCATGCATGCATATGATTTAAAAATGCCTACTGCACATAAGTATGCTCCTAATTTTAAGAGGTTACTTGAGCAAACCTACTTTGTGTATCTTCTATAGGACTTTGCCAGCCTTAACGCATGTATATAAGCGGATTTTAAAATATGCTCGCGCGAGGGACATTCTTAGTTTTTCCAATTATTCCATCAGTTTGCCCAGTCAATCTCGAGGTCATCCAGACCCCTCTGGTTTTTCATCCTGCATGCTGGCCCCCCCCCCCCCCCCCCCCCCCTCCGTTGACCTGGACACTTACCCTGTTGTGTAAGCCCTAAAACGCGAGATCTACAGACTTGCTTCTCATCAGGAGCAGCAGTAAAGTTATGTGGCTAACAAGTTGCCATGGCCGGTTTTAAAATATGGATTTACATGCGTAAATGTTTGCCACGCCCTGGAATGCCCATGCCCTCTCCTTTTCTGCTTTCTTATTTTTTGCCTGCTCATGTGTTATGATCCCTGCCCGCGGGTTTCCCCGCGAGCAGGCTCACTCACCCACGCTGCTTCTCTTCACCCGACGCGGCAGGAAAGCCGACGTTGGGCCTTCCAGCGCGGCCGGAGCCACCCCCGGGGCCTCCTGCAGTGGCCGGAGCTGCTGCCGTCTTCGGGCCTGCTCCTCAGGCCCTGCCCTGCTTCCCTGCGTCTGTGCATCGGTGCAGGCCACTGTCCGTGGTCCTGCACAGCTCTCCTGCTGCTCCTTAGGCGCTGGCGCGCACCTCTCTTCTGGATTTAAAGGACCAGGCACAGGAAGTGTGCTGGCCCCACCTAGGGAGTGGACTTCCTCTACCAGCATTATAAAAGGGCTGCTCCGTCAGTCAGTCTTGGCCTTGCACCGGAGTTGCTTCACTCTGGAGGCTCCTGCCTGCCAGTGCCAGCCTCAGTAAATTTTCTAGAGGGCCAATTTGGGATCCTAACTCCAAATGTTAGGTGCATAAACCCTTTGAAAATTGAGCCATAATAGACAGTCCCCTTCTCCTTGGAGCTTATAATGTAATCAAGACATGCAGCAAAGAACAAATAAGAGGCTTTGCACTAAGCCATGAATGAGAAGGATTTAAGGGGATTAAATTGAGGATATTAAGTGACTATCTCAAATATGGTATTAGGGTCATAATTGTTTAAGAGGGAAGAATAAAATCAGGTGGGTTATAGGTAATTAGGTGCAGTCTCAAAAGGTGGGGTTATAGTTTGGTTATCTAATTGGTTAAAACGTCAGAAATCAGGCCGCTGTTAGGAAAGTCAATAAAGGCAAGAGGAAAAAAAGAGGCCATTTTGATTTTCTAAAGAAGTAGCTCAACAGGTAAGGGAGAAAAGGTCAGCGTTCATAAACTACAAGAGATCGCAGGAAGAGTAAGACAGGCAACGATGTCTGGAAAAGCTAAGGGAAGCTGGGAAAGTAATCAAGAGAGTGAAGATGCAAATGGAAGAAAAATACTTAATAAGGTACAAAAAAGGGGGACAAGATTTTCTTTTTTAGATACATTAGTAATAGGAAGAAGCGCAAAAGTGGCATTGTGAGACTCAGAGATGAAGAAGAGGAATATGTAGAGGCTGACTAGGGAAAAACAGAATTGCTTAACAAATATTTCTGTTCGGTATTCACTGAGGAAGATCCATGAGTAGGACTACAGAAAAGAGGCAGAAAAAGGATTGGAAGTGAGCTAAACCTCAACCGATTTTCAGGAGACTGTGTGTGAGAGGAGCTTGCTAATCTAAAAGTAGAGAAAGCAATGGGGTCTGAATGGATACCTCTGATGGTTTTAAGGGAATTTAGATGTTCTGGAAGCTTTGCTGGCTGACCTTTTCAATGTTTCCTTAGAGTCGGGAGTAGTTCCAGAGGAGTCAAGACAGGCAGATGTGCGTCCTCCTCACAACAGCAGAAGTAAGGAGGAGGCTGGAAACTACAGGCCGGTTAGTCTGATCTCTGTGGTGAGTAAATTAAAGGAATCACTGCTAAAACAGTGGGTAGCACATTTTCCGGCATTCAGTGGATTACAAGATCCGAGGCAGCACAGTTTTACCACAAGTAGTTTTGTCAGATGAATCTGATCAATTTCTTTGACTGGGTGACCAGAGAGTTGGATCAGGGGAGAGCACTATATGTAATGTACTTAGAATCCAGTAAGGTGTTTGACAAGGTTCTGCATAAGCAATTTATAAATAAACTAAGCGCCCTTGGTATAGGCCCTAAAATGTTTGGGTTAGAAACTGGTTGTGTGGGAGGCTACAAAGGGTAGTGGTAAATGGAGTTTTAGTTTAGTTTAGTTTATTAGGTTTTTATATACCGACACATCGGACAAGCATTCACATCGGTTTACACATGATAAAACAAGATTAGAAATACAATGTTCATAAATAGTAACAGCTAAAAACTATATAGGGTAAAAGAATAAATTAGCTGTTAAGAGAAATAAAATCATAGATTAATTATATTAGCCCGCGTTTGGCCGCGCGTTTTCGATGCGCTATTTTTACCCCTTATTCAGTAAGGGGTAATAGCGCGTCGAAAATGTGTGGCCAACCTCTCCGAAACTAATAGCGCCCGCAACATGCAAATGCATACTGATGGCCCTATTAGTTATTCTCGCGCAATACAGAAAGTAAAATGTGCAGCCAAGCCGCACATTTTAATTTCTGCGGGCACCGGAAAAGTGTACAGAAAAGCAGAAAAAACTGCTTTTCTGTACACCCTCTGACTTAATATCATAGCGATATTAAGTCGGAGGCCCCAAAAATAAAAACAAATGTAAAATTAAAAAAAAAAATGTTTACTCTGCCCGCGGCCCACGGGTCAGAAGATGGATGCTCAATTATGCCGGCATCCGTTTTCCAAACCCGTGGCTGTCAGCAGGCATGAGAACCGACGCCGTAAAAATTGAGCTGTCAAACCCACTGACAGCCGCCGCTCCTATCAAAAAGGAGGTGCCAGGGACACGCCCTCATTAAATACTCAATCGCACGCCCAGGAGAGTGGCCTGGGTGCACGTTGGGAGAGCGGGCGCTCGCCTCGGAGCGCCAGCTGTCCCGCGGGATTTACTGTATCGGCCCAAATGGTAGCACTGTTACTACAAAGCAGTGAGTGCAGGGAGGGACTGACTCAAACCACAGAGCTGCACTCACAGGCACAACAGTGTCTCAGTCCCTTCAGGTTTATGTGTGAGAGATGGGGCATGTGTATCTGGGGCCATGAGCTGACTCAGTCATTGCCTTCTAGTTAACAGCACCACCTGAACCAGAGATCTGTGGAAGGAGGAGGGTATGGATCAGAGGCCAGGCCATAGGGCAGCGGTGGGAAGAAACTGGAGGTCCCCAGGGGAGTTGAGAGGGAACTGGAGGTCTGCTGAAGTGGAAGAGCAGAGGAATGTGGAGGCCCAAGAGGAGTGTGGCAGAACTGGAGATCTGTAACCTGCTGCATGCAGCTGCTTATTGGCTTCTGGTTTCTGACTGTGCAGCCATCAATGTCATTTTTAAACTTTACATGTACAAGTTACTGCATGTGCACAGTTGAAAAATGAGACCGATGGACTTGGTCAGGCACATAATGCATTTCAAAGTATACAGACAGTGAACAATGCCAAAAACTGCTTTATTCTTCAACCCCAAACCAACCAAGAGAAAAAGAATGACAGTCACCCTCTTCACTTTATGTTCCAAACCCTACTCCTAAAAGAAGATTCTTCGATGCACAGCTTAGTGAGAAATATTTCTATACAGAGAGGGCAGCGGATGCATGGAACAGCCTCCCTGTAGAGGTGGTGGAGACAAGAACTGTATCTGAATTTAGGAAATCAAGGGATAAACCCAGGAGTTCTCTGAGGGAGTGGTAGATTTGTAAGGCTGAGCAATTGATCTGAATGGGCAGACTAGAGAGGCCATCAGGTATCTGTTTCTAATCGATGAGATACACTGCTGGAAGCATGCGGAGAAGGTGGGAGAAAAGAACATCTTGTAATAAACTATTGAGAGTAATGACATAATGTGCAGCACTTAAAGCTGCCCTGCAGCTGTCAGCCTCTCATCAAGGTGCTGGTGCCTCTGGCAGGAGGATTAACAACAGGCAGTACTTCAACTGGCAATTTTCCCCTCATCTGGCTGATGGTTGTAATTAGTGGTAACTAGCCCCTTTCCTATGGCTAAGTTATCAGAGGCTGCAGAGTGTGAGAAATCAGCATGGGTAAGAAAGAAGTGATATCCTTTTCGGATTTTACAGTCTCTCTCTCTCCGAGGAGGTTAAGCAGTTGAGGGGAGTGGCACGTGTTCTCTTTGTTGCGCAAGATCCGGGCATGGAACATGGGCATTGGCACTTAGTGTTCAGTGGAACTGACGACATCACAGATCTTTTGACATTCTAGTTCCATCTCAGAGCTTAATTACATATTGGCACTGCTCAGGGCTAGCACAGCATATTAGGCACAGTGTCTGCCCTGCAGTTCCAGGGAAGAGGGGGAGAGGAACTGATAGAAGGACCAGGAAATGGGATGAGAGGGAAAGAGGTGATGATAGAAGGATTGGTAGAAGCACTGCAGGGTTTCTGCAGGGGGTGAACAAGAAGGGCCAATTGACCTGGGTGCCAAGTTAGGGAGGGGGCGCCACATCACGCTTCTGTGCCTCTGCAAGTCCAAAATGGAAGGGGGGGGGGGGCCAGAAGCAACCCTTGCCTAGGGCGCTGTTTTCTCCACTGACTGCCCTGAGTAGAAGAGAAGAGAAGAGGAGAGAGGAGCTATGAGGGAGGTAAGAGAGAGGCCTTGAAAAGGCGGGAGGAGAGTTGGGAGAGGATGAGATGGGCTGCCTGGAAGAGAGAATACTGCTGTGAGGAGGAAAGGGGAGAGAAGCTGGAAGGTAGGATGCTGCTAGTGAGAGAGGGAGGGTACAAAGGCTCAGGGAGGGGGCTATTGGCTGTGAAACGAAGAGACGAATTGCGAGGGGGAAAGGGGTTCACTCAGGGCCTAATGTAATATGGTGCTGTCTGCAGAGCGCACAGCTTTACCTGCAGTTGTGCGCACATTTTTTGTACGCAAATGTTACTCCCAATGCAGCAAGGAGTTTTGCAAACAGAGAGGCCGATGCAATAAAGTGCGCGTAAAAAAAAGTGCATCCAAACTGGGTGCCCATTTGTTTAATGCGCACATATTCACCTCTCTTGGGTGCCCGATGCAATATGTAAATGGGCTACCATGCTGAAACGGACACGCTAGAGATAAATTGTGCGTCCCTAGCGCATCTTTGGTATCGGGCGCCCAGGAAACACGGATGTGGGCGGGTTACCAAAACGGACACTCAATTTATGCGCGCCCGTTTTATCCTGTGGCAGCTAGTTGACTGGCACAATATACACAGCCTGGAGCGTGTGTACTGTGCATTTTATATTGTGCGCACATACATTTTTTTTCAGGCAAGCAATTTAAATTTAGCATGGTGCTGCTTTCTGCGGTTCCTCCTACTTAGTATCACGATGATACTAAGTAGGAAGAACCACAGAAAGCACGATTTTTTTGTATTTTCATTCAGCCCACTATGCGCTCTTGGGCTGACGTTAAATTTACAGCATTAACAAGGGTGCTTTGGGCGAGCAGGGATTTTTTTGCATCGCGGGTACAGGTGATGAGCGCTATTGGCTACGAGCAAGTTTGGACACTCGTTTTGGAAGCGCTAATCCCCTTTCTGCATTGGGTGTTAGCCCAGAACATCCAAACGTGCATCCAATCGCGGGTTAACCTGTGCGCTAGCCTGAGCGCACGATATTGGCATCGGACCTGAAGAATGGATGTCTAAAACTGTGAGCCATGCTTAGTGCTGTTGCATGGAAATCCCATGCTAATGAAAGCATTAGCTATTACTTCCCCACAGTGCAGAGAGGTGTGCTGGCTTAACTAAAGTTTTCTTAGTACAGGAAATTTTACTCCTGGTCAGAGGTGGAGTAAAGTTTCCAGCGCTCGTGACAGTCCGTGGGCAGAAGTTGAAATTCTGACATGGGACCTGTAATCAGGATTTAAGGGCAGAAAACATACTTGTGCACACAAAACATATTTTCTGTAATAAATATGCTTTATGTGCACAAAAAATGCTTTCTGTGCTGAAAGCATTTTTGTGTTCATAAATCATATTTTACGTGCACAAATCATGTTTTATGCACATAAAAGTCTTTCATATGTACAAACCATGAGTTTTGTGTGCATAAATCACATCTGAGAAATTCCCCCTCTCTGCCAAGGTTAAAGTAGGCATTCAGCCTGTGCTGAGCGCACATTTTAACTTGGTTTTGTGCGCACATTTTCTAGTCAGTGCACTTTAACTCTTGATGCATTACATAGTAACATAGTAAATGATGACAGATAAAGACCAAAGGTCCATCCAGTCTGTCACTCCATTCAGGTTACCCCCATGCAGAAGTGTTATACCTAAAGTTAACATAGGTTAACCCATTTTTTCATTTTCATCCCCTAACCTGTAGGGCTCCACAGTGTTTATCCCATACCCTTTTGAGTTCCTTTGTCATCCTTATCTTCACCATCTCTTCCAGAGGGCATGCCATGCATCCACCACCCTATCTGTGAAAAAAATATTTCCTGATGTTGATTCTGAATAGTTTCCCCTGGAGTTTCATATCATGACCTCTAGTTCTGCAGTTTGATGTTTGTGCATCATTAAAACCTTTCAGGTTTCTGAAGGTCTGTACCATATCTCCTCTGCCTCTCCTCTCCTCCAGGGTATACATAATCAGGTCCTTCAGTCTCATCTCATATGACTTTTGATGCAGAGCCCGCACCATTTTGGTCACCCTTCTCTCTGGACTGCTTCCATCCTGCCATTATCCTTTTTTGAAATAAGGTCTCCAGATCTGAACACAGATCTTCAGAGAGAAAGCCATGTTAGTCTGGTGTAGCAAAAATGACAGTAGGTGGATGGCACTTTATAGACTAACCAATTTATTGAGGCAGGAGCTTTCGAGAACAGAGCCCAGATGCAATGAAGTGGAAGCTGTCCTCGAAAGCTCATGCCTCAATAAATTGGTTAGTCTATAAGGTGCCGTCTACCTCTTGGCAGAACTGAACACCTGGCCTCATCAATGACCTGCACAAGGGCATTATCACCTCATTTTCTGCTGGTTATTCCTCTTTCTATGTAGCCAGCATCCCTCATTGTTTTGGTGCCTTCAGATTGCCAGTCACTATCACTCCAAGTCCTTCTCCCAGTCCATGCACATTAGTTTTTCACCCCCTTTTCATACAGCTCTTTTGGATTACTGCACCCCAGATGCACGACTCTGCACTTCTTGACAATGAATCCCAGCAGCCAAACCTTAGACCACTCGTCAAGATTTCTTAAATCACCTTTCATTCTCTCTGCTTCTCTCTGCAGATCTTAATAACATCCGCAAAAAGATAAACTTTTCTGTCTATCCTCTCTGCAATGTCACTCACAAAGATATTGAACAGAATTGGCCCCAAAACTGATCCTTAGTCACTCCACTTAACACTGATTTCCATTTGGAGTAAGTTCCATTTACCAGTACACACTGTATCTAGTCATTCAACCAATTTGTAATCCATTCCACTAATCTGTTACCCCTCGCAGGCTTCTCATTTTATCCATGAGCTTCCTGTGCGGAACCATATCAAAATTTTTGCTGAAATCCAAGTAAATCACATCATGCACTCTTCCTTGATCTAATTATCTAGTTACCCAATCTAAAACATCAATCAGATTCATTTGACAAGGACTTCCTCTGGTGAAAACCTGCTGCCCTGGTGTTATGCTCAGCTCCTGTAGAAGGGAGGAGTTAGCAATCTGTAATGTTTTGCTCTTCCAGAAGGGAGGAGTTAGCAATCTTGTCATGGACTTGCAGGGAGTTAGCAATCTTGTTATGAACTAGCTCCTATGGGAGGAAGAGTTAGCAATCTTGTTATGCTTCGCCTTCTGAGGAAGGGAGGAGTTAGCAATCTGTTAGGTATTGGACTGCAGAGTAGCAATCTGATATGAGTCTGTTGCTGAAGACTCCTGATGGAGAAGGAGTAGCAATCTGTTACCAGCGGAGTGCTTGGAGAGGACACTCAGCTGTAGAGGAATGTAGATAGGTGGATCCTTGGGCCGATGGCAGATGACTGCGCCCCCATGAGGATATCCTGAGAGGGACCACCGGCTAGGCTTGGATATGGAGACAGACACAGATATGGTAGTTCTTTTATTAGACAGGTTAGTAGAACCACCAGAGGTGGCAGTAGTGAGCAGATATGCCCGGCAGGACTGAAGTCCCTCAGGTACTGGAACAGCGATCCCAGGGTTGCTGAGCTGTAGAGAAACTATAGATAGTGAGTAGACAGGATATGCTGTGTTCATAGCCAGAACTAGATGATAAAACTCACATAAGGTCTTTAGAAGGCTCAGTAGCTGGAAAGGGTTAGGCCCTCAAGGAGCGAGTACCTGGTTCCAGGGAAAGCTCTGAGAGAGTGATGGTAACTCACAAATGTCTGTACCTGCGATAGCTTCCAGGCAGTAGAGAATCTTCAGAGTGTTCAGGAACATGGGCCCTCGAGGAGCGAGTACCGGTTCCTATCTGCAATCTGAAATAAAGAAAAGAGAGCGAGGCCCCTGAGGAGCAGGTACCCCTGGTAAGTCCGAGGAGGCAGAGTAGCTTAGGTGGCGAAACCCTTGCTAACTCGATGTGTTAGCAAATTCTGAGACCTTTTATATTGGAAGCGGATGACGTCATCTCAGGGGGACGCCCCCGAGGTTCGCGCCCTTGCTGGTACATCAATCAGAGCGCACGCGCACGCGCCCTATGTCATCAGGAACATGGTGAATCCGTAGCGTCGAGCCAGTCCGGGGATGCCAGAGGGAGATGGCAAGAAGACACCGTGGCTGCTAACCGTCCATCAGACCCGGAGGGAGTTGCCACAGAAGTAAAGAGGGCGGAATGAGGGCATCAAGCAGCGACGGACGCAACACCTGGATCCAGCAACCCACTGAATTGTAGGTAGTTCGCTGTCCTTTCCTTCAGCAGAGTCTTTCAGCCTCCTTTCTGCTGCCAATTTTGTGAAGCGGGACCACCATCGCTCTTCTCCAATCATGCAGCACCACTCTTTTTCCAGGGATCTAGATCTTTCAGCAGTCCCGCCAGCACATTTCTGAGTTCCCTTATCGTCCTGGCCCATGGCTTTGTCCACGTTCTCTTTTCCTAGTTCTTCCCATACATTATCTTCTGTAAAAGGGGTTGCATCTATCCCACTGCCATCCATGCTCTTCTCAACCCAAACTTCAGAGTCTTCTTTAGTGAACATTGAACTGAAGGATGTATTTAATATTTCTGCTTTTTCCTCATCTTTCTCTATACAATGACTTTGTCTCCTATCAATCTGGCAATGCCACATCTGGTCTTCCTCCTTTCTCTGATATATCTAAAAAATGTTTTGTCAACTCACTTGGCCTATTTGGTGATCCTTTCTTCTGCTTGACCTTTTGCTTTCCTGATTTCTTTCATCGTCTCCTTCAGCTTTAACAGATATTCTTCTCTGTGTTCCTCTTTCTGGGAACCTTTGTACTTGTTGAATGCTGTTCTTTTTTCCTTTATTTTTTTAGCCACTTTCTTTGAGAACCAGATTGGTTTCTTTTTTCTCCTACTTTTGTTTACTTTTCTGACATACAGGTTTGTGGCTGTTATTATAGACCCTTTTAATTTGGCCCACTGTTGTTCCACCTCACCTATCTTTTCCCAATCTTCTAGCTCCCGCTGAAGGTTTGTCCCCATTTTACCAAAGTTCATATTTTTGAACTTCAAAACTTGGATCTACGTGTGACTTCTCTTCATCCTGACTGCTATATCAAACCATACTGTCTGTTAATCACTGGTGCTCAGCTGAACACCTACTCTGATATTAAAGACATTATCCTCATATATGAGCACTAGGTTGAGTATCACTCCCTGTCTCATGGGTTCCATCACTATTTGTTTGAGCAGAGCTCCTTGAAGGGCATCCACTATCTCTGTACTTCTTGCGAATTCTGCAGTAGAGATACTCCAATCCACACCCAGCAGACTGAAATCTTCAATAAACAACACTTCTCCTTTCTTACCCTCCTTTTGGGTGTCAACCAGATCTCTGTTCAGTTCTTCTGTTTGAGTTGGAGGCCTGTAGACCACTCCAGTTTAAAAGACTGATCATAGTACTTCTTCCATACCCCATTCCCCTTGCATTTCAGTGCTTGGATATTGCTTTTGACATAAAGAGCTATTCCTCCCCCCTTTCTGACCACCCTGTCCTTCTTTAACAAGTTATAGCCCAGTATGGCCATATCCCAATCACGAGACTCACTGAATCATGCCTCTCTAAATGTCCAAGTCCGCCTCCGTCATTAGGGTCTGCATATCTGGGGTTTTATTGCCCAGACCCCAGACTATAAGCGTTTGTGATTGTAGCTCTCTTCCAAGGTTAAAGTATGCATTTAGCCTGTGCTGAGTGCACATTTTAACTTGGTTTTGTGCCTACATTGGACTGAGGTAAGATTGGCTCTACCTGCAGGGAGAAACCCCGCAGGTTCTCACCATCAGCAGATGGACCCAGGCAAAGTAGAGACCGGACAGGACCTTCAACTATATCAGCCTGCGTTCCTCTCAGGTTGAGCTTTTGGGTGCCGGGGCTGGCAGGATTTAGGCGAGGGTCTCTGTTGATGGTTGAAGACATGGTTCGAGGCCAGGCGAAAGTCATAGGTGGACGGCAAGTGGGCATGTCAAGGTCCGGGCAAATGTCAGAGGCAGGCAGCGGTCAGACTTATCCAGAGTCCAAGCAGGTATCTGTGCAAGGGAGGTGAAAAGGAATGGATAGGGCTTGAGGTGGACAGACAAGGCAGGAGCAGGCCAAGGACTAAAATTGAAGACAAGGTGGAATGAAGACTGAAACAAGCTGAAACAAATACTGGAGACAAGCTGAAACGAAGACTGGAATGCTCGGATGCACCACACATTACAGTATAGTAGCTGGACCTGTTGTTGAGGCAGTAAGGGAAGGAAAGAGAGAGCCCCTTATAGGGCTTGACATGAGATATCATCGGGATGCCCCACAGGCCCTTTAAATCAGATAATGCTGGGTGCACGCGTGCCTAGGGAGAAGCGTGGCTGGTTGAAGCCAGCGGAGCAACATGGTACAATGGCAGCACTAGGCTATGTCGGGAGCAAGTGGTGATGGCTCGACTGGAGAGGTGAGTGCAGCGGTTCAAGGGACTGGCCACAAACTGCCAAACACAACACACTATAATTCATTTATTCCTGGATATCTGACTCCTCTGTGGTAGTGGGGATGAATATCCTGGATACTGCACAGTTGGGGAACTTGGATGTCTCTGGGCCACAGGGCTTGTTCTAACAGAGCCAACTGTAATCCATTTATTCCTGGGATTCTGAATCCTCTATGGGAGTTGGGAGAGAGATCCTGGATGCCACAAGGTAGGGGAGGTTTTTTGAAACCCAGAAATTCTTCTTTCAGAAAAGTCTGCTTCTTTTTCATTGCAGACAGCTGAATGCAAATAGTTCAACTCTTAAGTCTCCAAATGGTAGGTTTTGGGACATAAGCACCACAATTGTTATATCAAATAAAAGCCATTCTGCTTATAAGTGACTAATATACAAGTTGATAGATTGGTATTGGGGTCTTATATTTTTCACTTAACCTCTGTCCTTGCAAGAGCTATTTAAGAAGAAAACACCCTAGGGGTGATTGGGGGAGAGGCAGAGTGGGAGGGAATAAACATTTCAAGATCTAGTTTCTACTACTATGTCCTCTGAATCCTAAACTGTTAGCTTTTTACTTGAGCGGTATTTAGTTATCTGTTCATTTTGTCTATTTAATGAATTATTTGTTTTATTATGTATGTTTCCTTTATAATCCGCTCTGAAACTTAGAGGGTGTGGGCAAAACAATGCTTTTAAATAAATAAAATACATATCTCTTGCAGATACAAGCCCTTTTTTCTCTTTTAACAAAGCATTGGGATGTAAAATAAAAACTAGCAAAAATTCTTAAATTCTTTATATCTAGGAAGAGAGATAATAGGGCAGAAGGTATTGGAGGTGGAGGGAAGAAGAGATGGAAGGGTCAGGAAAACAGGGGCTGGCGAGAAGGGAGGGCCCAAAGATTGGGGGAAGGTTTATGAAGAGAGAGCCAGAGAAGCAGTGACAGGGAGTGGGATGGTTTGGAAAGATGAAGGGGGGAGAGAGATGGAGAAAAGAGCTGTCAAAGGAGAGCTATTTGAAAGAGGGAGCTTTTCAGCCCACTATATTGTACATAGATACCTAACTCTTAACTCTCCCCCCTCCTCCTGTTCTTCCTGTAAAATACCTTATTTACTCTGGTGAGCAGAAAATTGAAGGATAATGTCAGATACTGGCCGTGTGACCTCCCATCATTCTCTTACCTTCAAACAGACCAGCCAGCCCAGAAATCTTTTGTCAATCTTATAATCAACAATTTTCCAGCCTAGTTTGATTTCAGTCCTCTGTCACTGCTTGCTGCAATGGACAGAGACAAGGCAAGGAAGCGAGCACAGCCAAGGAATGATACAAGCAAGGCAGGGTACTGGGCAAGAACAGGGTAGGAGTGTGGACAGAATACTGGAACAGACAGGGAGCTGGACTGGATACTGGAACAGGCTGGACTGGACAGGGGGCGAGAAGACCAGACAAGGACAAGACCAACAAGACAGACTGGGGCAGGACTTAGACAAGGCAGACAAGGGTAACACAGAGCAGAGAGCATATAAGCCCAAAGGCAACAAGGCTGGAGGCCTGTAGGCCACTAGGCAAAAGGCCCAAAAGTCCTTAAGAGAAGGAAGAGGCCAAGACAGGCCACAAGGCTAGAAGCAAAAAAGCAAGAGGCCACAAGGCAAGGCACTAGGAATAAGAAGGCCCAGGGACCACGAGACAAGGCAAGGAGCAAGAAGGCCAAAAGGCCACAAGGCAAAGTAAGGAGCAAGAGGCCTGAAGGCCACAAGACAAGGCAAGGAGTAAGAAGGCCTGAAGGCCACAAGGCATAAGGCAAGGAAACAGCAGCCAGATCAGAGAGCCAAAAGTGACTCCTTGAGTAGCAAGGTTATACTGGCGAGGCTGGTTTACATAGGCCTGGAGCTTGAGTGTGGTACAGACAGTGAGGAGGAGCTTGGCAAGGCTGGAGGCTAATCTCACTGAGGGCGCTTGGTGGAATGGAGGCTGCAACACAGAGTCAGGGGGTCATTGAGTTGCTGGCTCCGGTGGCTGGAAGGAGAGCTCGCCAGAGGCCCCCACTGATGGGGAGGTGCCATTGCAGGAGGCAGCAGGGTAGGATGAGACTGCATAATAGGTGAAATCCTAACACCTGTTCTCTTCAAATGATCCCCTTCTCTCACAACCCTTTTCTCAGTTTTCCTCCTCAATCAGTCCCCTCTCATTTTCATCTAGAACATAAGAACATAAGAAATTGCCATGCTGGGTCAGACCAAGGGTCCATCAAGCCCAGCATCCTGTTTCCAACAGAGGCCAAAACCAGGCCACAAGAACCTGACAATTACCCAAACACTAAGAAGATCCCATGCCACTGATGCAATTAATAGCAGTGGCTATTCCCTAAGTAAACTTGATTAATAGCCGTTAAGGGACTTCTCCTCTAAGAACTTATCCAAACCTTTTTTGAACCCAGCTACACTAACTGCACTAAACACATCCTCTGGCAACAAATTCCAGAGCTTAATTGTGCATTGAGAGAAAAAAAATGTTCTCCGATTAATCTTAAATGTGCTACTTGCTAACTTCATGGAATGCCCCCTGGTCCTTCTATTATCCGAAAGTGTAAATAACCGATTCACATCTACTCATTCAAGACCTCTCATGATCTTAAAGACCTTTATCATATCCCCCCTCAGCCGTCTCTTCTCCAAGCTGAACAGCCCTAACCTCTTCAGCCTCATAGGGGAGCTGTTCCATTCCCTTTATCATTTTGGTTGCCCTTCTCTGTACCTTCTCCATCGCAACTATATCTTTTTTGAGATGCGGTGACCAGAATTGTACACAGGTCTCCTCTTTCCCTAAATATCCCCTCTCCCAGCCGTGTCTCCCTCACTCAACTCTTCTGCATAAGTACCTGAATGTAATCTGCAGTGAAGTACCTGAAAAAACGGAATATAAATCAAATAAATTTTAAAAATGAGTCCCTGTCACCTCTCTCGACTCCTCTTCCTGTCTCTTCTCTCAGTGTCTCTCTCCCTCTCTCCACCCAAGTATCACTCTCAGATTCAGATCTTTCTGTTCCCTCTCCCAACCCTTTTGCTCCTCTTCCTCTCCCAGACTGTCTCTATTCTCCCTTTCTCATCTCCTTTGTCCCCTCGTACAGCACAGGTCCCATCTACCTCTTCTTTTTTCACAGCCTATGTGCCCTCTCACTCTCACAGTCTGTGTCAACTCATCTGGCTCCCCTCTCTACTCCTCTCCCCACAACTAACATACGGGCCGATACAGTAAAAATCGCGGGAGAGCAGGCGAGCGCACACGCCACTTTCCTGTGCGCATGATTCAGTAAGTTAATTTATTTAAATTAGGGCCCTCGGTAAAAAAAGGCTCTAGGGACACTAGCGCCTCTTTTTGGACAGGAGTGGCGGCTGTCAGCAAGTTTGACAGCCGACACTCAATTTTGCTGGCGTCGGTTCTCAAACCCGCTGACAGCCAGGGGTTCGGAAACCGGACGCCGGCAAAATTGAGTGTCTGGTTTTCAACCCGCGAGCCAGGGGCCCATTTAAAAATTTTTTTATTTTTATCTTTTTTAACTTTTGGGACCTCCGACTTAATATCGCCATGATATTAAGTCAGAGGGTGCACAGAAAAGCAGTTTTTACTGCTTTTCTGTGCACTTCCCTGGTGCCGGCAGAAATTAACGCCTACCTTTGGGTAGGCGCTAATTTCCTAAAGTAAAATGTGCGGCTTGGCTGCACATTTTACTTTCTGAATAAGGGGTAAAGCTAGCGCATCGAAAACGCGCGTCCATATGCCGGTTAACAGTGCGTGCTATGCTAGCTCAGACCTATTTTTCCATTGAGCCTGGCACCCTGTCTCCAGCAGAGGTCAATCTGAAGCCCGATGTAATAAGGTATGGGTTAAAACTGTGCATAGCACTTAAAATGTTTAACTTCCGATGCAGTAAGTTAATGGTAGGCAAGGTCTCCCAGGTCTGAGAGGAGACTTGGAAGAGATGAAGACGACTGAGCCATTGGTAGATGAGAGGGCACTGACTGAGGAGGTAAACTGACAGAAGAGTTGTGAGAGGAGAGAGAACCACTTACCTACCTGAACTTGAATCTCGGATAAGTCTTTGGAATTTAATTTAATTTTAACCTTGCTATAACATAGCTTGCTTTATTTCTTTCTGAGAGTTTTTCCATCATTTGTGTTTGCTTGGCTTGAAATCTTTCATCTGTAAAAGTTATGTTGGTAAGCATCCAATGCTTCCAGTGTGATTATTGCTGCTGTGATTGTCAGTGCTGTTTACAATTGACTTTAAATTGGGATTTGAGTAAATGCAATGCACAGGGCCTAGAAGAGGAATTCTTCCTCCCACCCAGTGAATCATGGATACTCAGATAAATTAACAACATGGGAAGAATTTATTTTAAGAGATCGTATTTGAGGTGTGGTTCCTGGGTTCTTTATTCAGGATTATCAGCCCAGGGGTTATATCTGTGTTTGCTGGACTTTGAATTTTCGTATTGCCTGGAAATTTGACCAGTTTTTGTACAGTAAACTTTCTTCTGTTTGGAGCAAAGCTCTGGTGTGCACTTTTATTTTTCCTAGTTTATTTGGTGGATTTACCTGGTTGGCCTTGCAGGAATATTCCTGCCCTCATTCCACAGGACCCTGTTTGTGTTTTTTGTTCTCTACCCTGGGTGAGTGGACTCTGTCTCTGCAGGAGTAGGATGATGGCCCCCCCTCCCCTGAGCTGTGGGTTACACCTGTTTATATTCTAGCACATAGCTGATCTTCAGGAATAGCAAGGCAAGGTATTCGCATAATGTTGTACCCATTTAGCATTTAGCAAATTATAAGAAATGATGGGAAAAAGGAAGGAAATTAGGGGAATGATCTGGAAACGTGAAGAAATGGTGAAAAGTGGATGAGGGAGAGATAACGAAAATTGGGGAAGGTGGTAAAAGAGAAGAAATAGACAAAGAAAGAAAGTGAAAGGAAAACAGAGAAAGAGGCAGCAAGAAGGAATAAAAAAAAAAAGGCAGAGAGCTTGCAAGTGAAATACCAAGAAAACCTAATGAGATAGAAGAATTCTAATTTTAACATTTTATGATCACTATTCATCTCTCTTTTCTTTTTAAGCTTGATTTATTTTGTCGTTCTCCTAAATTTTCCCAGGGACCTTGGGATATGACAGCGTTCCTTTAATGATGATGATGATGATGTCATCATGGCTGTATCTATGGCAACCCATCAAGAGAATAGCCATGGGGAAGCTTCAGGTCTCCTGGGATTCCAAGATAAATGGATATTTTATTCTCGAGGTAAAAATAAATGCAGATATATACACAGTATGAATATATAAATCTGTATATATATATATATATATATATATATATATGTGTGTGTGTGTGTGTGTATACACACACTCACACATGGAAATGTTTATAAGAGATATATAGATATGTTCTCTATGGAAAATCCCACAAAATTTTGGCCTGCTTCATGGGGCTTCTTAAATGACCATGAGAAATCCTGACAGGAGGGTACATACATACAAATAAAAACTCAGAAAAGTCAACTAATATGGGAAAATGTTACCTAACATCAGGGTCTTGTGACTGACAATACCATAAACATGAAACTGAGAGTTGGAATGCCAATTGTCCAGTGCATTCTGTATTGAATGGTTATAAATACCTTAGGAGGTAATTCAGGAAGGTAGAGCGGCCTCATGTCTCTCTCTTACACATACCATGCGCTATCCTTGCACTGATGGCATGACCTTACAGACTCCAAATTCTCTTTCACGCAGACCTGCAAGGTTTGAGACATCGGGCCTCACCTTTCACACATAAGAGCTCCATCAATGCCTCACCCGCCCTGCAGCCTCAGCAGTCATGTCATAACATGGGGGGAGGGGAGTTCTGGCTTTATTAATGCCACTCCTCCATGCACCCTTCCACCATTTACAACATAGTCACCATGCATATTCACCGGCTTAGTGCCTTCTAGGTTAGGATGTCCTGAATACCAGTTGGGAAAGTATATTTTGACATTTGTATCTTTATATATTTTTTGCAATATTAATAAAGGGTGGGCATTTGGGTAAATGTTTATACCAATGTAAGATAGCATAGTTTTGTATACAAATATGATCCCACACCGAGTTATTATTGATAAGTCCTATTAATGATAACTGAGGCCGCTTTATCCTCAAGATTTTCGCATCATCCCAGGTCAACTAAACAGGCTGATCCACTTCTGCTTTTGGCCTCATTGCATGCACAGATTTGTAGTTTTGATTTTCCTAGGGAAACCGGTGGTAAAAATAAAAACTACAAATTCATGCTTGCAGTGTGGCAAAAGCAGAACTGGATCAGCCTGTTTAGTGAGGTGACCACCCTAGGTATCCTATGGGGCTGATGCAATGAGATGTGCTCGGCAGAGTACACGGTTTAACCCGCAGTTGTGCACACATTTTTTGTGCCCAAACTTTACTGCCGATGCAGCAAGGAGTTTTGCAAACAACAATGTGCGTACAGGTTAGCACCCTCTCATGCAAATCCCATGCTAACGATGGCATTCGCTATTACCCCTCAATGCAGAGAGGTGCACTGGCTTAATTTCTAGTGCTGGAAACTTAACTTCTAGTCCGAAGGGGAGTAAAGTTTCTCGGGCTAATGTTTGTCTATGGGCAGAAGCAGGAGTTCCAGTGCCAGGACCTGTCGCTGGGATTTTGTGCACAAAAAAACATGCTTTGTACACACCAGCATTGTTTTGCGTGCATAAAATATGAATTATATGTACAAAAAATTGCTTTCTGTACTGATAACATATTTTGTGCGCAGAAATCAGTGTTTCCCAACCCTCTCCTGGGTCTCCAATATATCCTGAAAACCTGACAGGTTAGGTATGCTTTCAGGAGAGAGTTGGCAAACTCCTGCACGCACATTTTCTGTGTTCTTTGCATTTTTTTGACTCCTGAGGCATTAGCATAGCTTTAGCGTACTACATCATGAGTTATAAAAAATCTTTTAGCATGTGCATTAAGAAACTGTGTGCTGAATTTCAGTGCACAGTTTTAACTCTTAGCTAATTACATCAGCCACTGTGTACTGTCATTTTTTTTTCTCTCAGCCTTACCTGGACATGCTTATGTGCCTGCTAAGAGCAGGAGGTAGCAGGACCTTTCTCTCTCTGCCCAAGACATTGGAAGCCTGTCATCCAGGTTGCCAGCCTCCACATTTGATGGGGCAAAAAATTATAGCATTTAAAAAATATATATATATAAAGATTGCTCTTTTACGGCCTCATTTATTAATCATTTTTCCCCATAGACATAGAATGCGAGAAAAACCTTAGTAAACCAGGCCCTTAGTTTGATTCTTGGTGTCCATTGTGGGTTTTTTCTAGGTTTATTGGTGCATATGTCTGTCTGATGAGTATGCGCACAGGGTAGGTCCCTACAGCGTGTGGCTGGCTTTGGTGTGCAGGATATGTCCCAATTGTCTGTTCTTGTGAGAGTGATTTTGAGAAAGTGACATGAATTGGTGGGGGAGGGGCACAGAGTGAGGGAGAAGCATGGGGTACAGGAACATGCACAGATGGTTTGTTAAAATACTTGTGCAGAAGGTAGGGACTGCCAGCGCTGCTTTTCAGCAGCAGAGTCCAAAGTATTCAACAGTTGCAGTAGGTTATCCCTTTCGGCAGAGTCCCTTCGTCAGAACAGCTCACTGAAGTTCCCCCTGGTTCTCCAGAGGTTGCCTATACAATGTTCCTACCTGAAGCCTGGTGCGTCACCACTTCTCGTTGTCAGCCTGTTAGCTGCTAAATGAGCAAACCTGAGTGATGAATAATGCACATATGTTCAAGACAGAGGATCATTGACTGCACACCTGCCGCCTACTTCTCTTGCTTGTCACTTGAATCTGCTCTCTGACTCTCCCTTACTGTTTTTCTTCTTCTCTCCTCCAGTGTCCCTTTTCATGCTTTCCAACAAATAGAATATTGGAAAGAATATATAGAAGGGATAGATATCTGTCTATATGTTGACCCATCTGTCTGGAGGCACAATAACTCTCCAAAAAAGGGTCAGAAATTCACCAAATAATGGCATGCAGAAAGAAAATATGAATATCTTGAACAAGTTAAAAAACCAGAAACATAAGATCAGTATTTCAGTGAACCGAGCCTCCAAAAAATGTCCCCATACTTTCTATGGGAAACTGTTAAGTGATAAAGAGTGTTGACCACAGCTCCATTCCATAACCGCCCCCCCCCCCCCCCCACACACACACACACACACAACCTTCCATCCCTTTGGCCCAGAGTAAAGTCACCCACAGACGCCCACACCCTTGCACATTCTACTCCACACCAGGCCCACACACACATCCCCATATTCCTACACCTTCACATCCTGTCACACAAACGACCCCATACACAGCACACACAGTCATCCCTACATACCTCCACCCACCCACCTCCTGCTTCCCCCACACACACCACCCATCACACCCACAGACCCACAACTCACACTCTCTTATACCCATCACATTCCCCTATACCCCCCTACACAAACCCACAACACACACACTTCTACACCTCATACATACACCCTCACACAGCCCCACATGCATTCACAACCACATCTCCTAACATACATACCCCAGCTCCTATACACCCCAGTCACCTGTCACACAAACACACACACAGTACCCAATGCACCCCACACACAGACATTCCTACACACTTCTACCCACCTGCCCCTTCTTCCCCGTACACACACACCACATACACAAACCCACAGTTCACATTCTTTCATACCCACCACATCCTGCACACCTCCCCACACTCTCTTGTGCCCATGACATGCACCCAAACAAACTCTAACCCCCCCCCCCCCCACACACACACACACACACACACAGCCCATCCCTCAGAACTCCCCACAAAGTTTACTTCAAGTCCCTAGGGTCTAGTGGGGGCAGGAGCAATGTCCATTTGCTCCTTCCTCACCCGTGCCATTTTCTAAAATGGCACCTGTTGACTCCTGACGCTCCTTGGCAGATCAACCTGTGCCATTTGCATGCAAAACACTTCAAGTAACATACCCACATTGCAGCTGGTTTGCTGCATCACAGATAATGCACAGCATTACAAATTCTGCACATGATCTGTGCATTAGTGCTTTTACCCTGCAGTAAATGCCTTAATGCAGCTTATTAATTGACCCCTTTAGCTGGCTAAACCTAGCCACCCAGTACTGGTATTCAGAGCTACTCGGCTAAGTTGAAGTTCTGCCTCTGGAATACTCCCACACTGCCTCTTTTTATCCAGCTGATTGGTCAGTGAGACAACTCAGTCAAACAAACCCTTTTGAATACTGACCTCCAAGTTCATAAGGGATACAGAAAGGGAAGCTCTAGCTGTTCTGCAAATTTACTCATTGGTCTGAGAAACAGCATTTTTTATTCTGTTGATTGTTGACCCTCTAAAAAAACTGTTTTCTGATTTTTATAACTCGTTACGGCCTAAATTTGTGTCACTCACAGTTAATTTTGTTTTGTAACAATACTTATCACTTACCAACCACCTGTTTGTGAGAGATCCCCTTTGGTCAGGAGAGGAGAGATTGTGTTAACACATGCTGTTGGTGGACCTTTAACAGAAACCTGACCAGTTGGGAGACTGATGTTTTACTCTATGAGTCATTGGAGGACACTGATGAAAGGAAGCTGCAGGCAGAACCATTAACCCAATCCAAGGAACCTCCTGGAGTAATGTATGGCCTGCGTTCGGTCCTGCCTTCACTGTGGTTTCCTCTGTCCGTGTTTGCTGTCTGTGGTTCCCGTCATCTGGTTGTCCTTGGATCTCCTTGTCTGTGTCCTAGTCCTCCTCCTCTTCGTCATCCTCTGTGATTAATCATCTGGCTTTGACCCTGGACTTGACTCTGATGCTGCTTGAACTCCACCTGCTACTGACCATAGCCTGGAGACTAGGGATGTGAATCGTTTTCCATATCGTCTTAACGATAGAAATCGTGTGGCAGGGCAAGAAAATCGTCTTAGGCACGATTTTTTAGTTAAAAAATCGTTAAAAATCGTTTTTTCCGATTAGTGCGCACTAACTCGAGTTAGTGCGCACTAACGGGAGTTAGTACGCACTAACTGGGAGTTAGTGCGCACTAACTGAAAATGATACAATTTGACACTTTTCAGGTCAGTTAAGGTCAGTTTAGGAATGAATATGTATTCCTATTGGCTGCCCTCTTATTTATTCATGTTACCAAGTTTCCTACTGACAGTATATGGGGGATGGGAAATGGAAACAGTTGGTAGCTTGACAAAACAAGTAATGTGATCAGTCAATGTGACTAGAACTTGTGCCCTACCCCTGATACCAGGGGTATTGTGATCTTCCTGCACACAGTGCCCTATCCCTATTAATACCAGGAGTGTTGTGATCTTCCTGCACACAGTGCCCTATCCCTAATACCAGGGGTGTTGTGATCTTCCTGCACACAGTGCCCTATTCCTGATACTGGGGGTGTTGTGATCTTCCTGCACACAGTGCCCTATTCCTGATACCGGGGTGTTGTGATCTTCTTGCACACATCCCGATATCAGGGATAGGGCACTGCATGCAGGAAGATCACAACACTCCTGGTATTAATAGGGATAGGGCACTGCATGCAGGAAGATCACAACACTCCTGGTATTAATAGGGATAGGGCACTGCATGCAGGAAGATCACAACACCCCTGGTATCAGGGATAGGGCACTGTGTGCAGGAAGATCACAATACCCCGGAGGAGTGAGGGTCAGGCAGCTCCCCCCTGTCTGTGAAGCCAGCCTCTCACTAGTAATGCAGGGAGGGAGCTGTCTCAGACTTCACCATCCTCCCCCCCCCCCCCTTACCCACACACCATTCACTAGCTGGGACATGGGGGAAGTCAGGAGTGAGGGTCAGGCAGCTCCCCCCTGTCTGTGAAGCCAGCCTCTCACTAGTAATGCAGGGAGGGAGCTGTCTCAGACTTCACCATCCTCCCCCCCCCCCCCCCCCCCTCACCCACACACCATTCACTAGCTGGGACATGGGGGAAGTCAGGAGTGAGGGACAGGCAGCTCCCCCCTGTCTGTGAAGCCAGCCTCTCACTAGTAATGCAGGGAGGGAGCTGTCTCAGACTTCACCATCCTCCCCCCCCCCCCCCCCTCACCCACAAACCATTCACTAGCTGGGACATGGGGGAAGTCAGGAGTGAGGGTCAGGCAGCTCCCCCCTCTCTGTGAAGCCAGCCTCTCACTAGTAATGCAGGGAGGGAGCTGTCTCAGACTTCACCATCCTCCCCCCCCCCCCTCACCCACACACCATTCACTAGCTGGGACATGGGGGAAGTCAGGAGTGAGGGTCAGGCAGCTCCCCCCTGTCTGCGAAGCCAGCCTCTCACTAGTAATGCAGGGAGGGAGCTGTCTCAGACTTCACCATCCTCCCCCCCCCCCCCTCACCCACACACCATTCACTAGCTGGGACATGGGGGAAGTCAGGAGTGAGGGTCAGGCAGCTCCCCCCTGTCTATGAAGCCAGCCTCTCACTAGTAATGCAGGGAGGGAGCTGTCTCAGACTTCACCATCCACCCCCCCCCCCCTCACCCACACACCATTCACTAGCTGGGACATGGGGGAAGTAAGGAGTGAGGGACAGGCAGCTCCCCCCTGTCTGTGAAGCCAGCCTCTCACTAGTAATGCAGGGAGGGAGCTGTCTCAGACTTCACCATCCTCCCCCCCCCCCCCCCCCCCCTCACCCACACACCATTCACTAGCTGGGACATGGGGGAAGTCAGGAGTGAGGGTCAGGCAGCTCCCCCCTGTCTGTGAAGCCAGCCTCTCACTAGTAATGCAGGGAGGGAGCTGTCTCAGACTTCACCATCCTCCCCCCCCCCCCTCACCCACACACCATTCACTAGCTGGGACATGGGGGAAGTCAGGAGTGAGGGTCAGGCAGCTCCCCCCTGTCTGTGAAGCCAGCCTCTCACTAGTAATGCAGGGAGGGGGCTGTCTCAGACTTCCCCATCCCCCCCCCCCCCCCCTCACCCACACACCATTCACTAGCTGGGACATGGGGGAAGTCAGGAGTGAGGGTCAGGCAGCTCCCCCCTGTCTGCGAAGCCAGCCTCTCACTAGTAATGCAGGGAGGGAGCTGTCTCAGACTTCACCATCCTTCCCCCCCCCCTCACCCACACACCATTCACTAGCTGGGACATGGGGGAAGTCAGGAGTGAGGGTCAGGCAGCTCCCCCCTGTCTGTGAAGCCAGCCTCTCACTAGTAATGCAGGGAGGGAGCTGTCTCAGAATTCACCATCCTCCCCCCCCCCCCTCACCCACACACCATTCACTAGCTGGGACATGGGGGAAGTCAGGAGTGAGGGTCAGGCAGCTCCCCCCTGTCTGTGAAGCCAGCCTCTCACTAGTAATGCAGGGAGGGAGCTGTCTCAGACTTCACCATCCTCCCCCCCCCCCTCACCCACACACCATTCACTAGCTGGGACATGGGGGAAGTCAGGAGTGAGGGTCAGGCAGCTCCCCCCTGTCTGTGAAGCCAGCCTCTCACTAGTAATGCAGGGAGGGAGCTGTCTCAGACTTCACCATCCACCCCCCCCCCTCACCCACACACCATTCACTAGCTGGGACATGGGGGAAGTCAGGAGTGAGGGACAGGCAGCTCCCCCCTGTCTGTGAAGCCAGCCTCTCACTAGTAATGCAGGGAGGGAGCTGTCTCAGACTTCACCAACCCCCCCCCCCCCCCCTCTCACCCACACACCATTCACTAGCTGGGACATGGGGGAAGTCAGGAGTGAGGGTCAGGCAGCTCCCCCCTGTCTGTGAAGCCAGCCTCTCACTAGTAATGCAGGGAGGGAGCTGTCTCAGACTTCACCATCCTCCCCCCCCCCTCACCCACACACCATTCACTAGCTGGGACATGGGGGAAGTCAGGAGTGAGGGTCAGGCAGCTCCCCCCTGTCTGCGAAGCCAGCCTCTCACTAGTAATGCAGGGAGGGAGCTGTCTCAGACTTCACCATCCTCCCCCCCCCTCACCCACACACCATTCACTAGCTGGGACATGGGGGAAGTCAGGAGTGAGGGTCAGGCAGCTCCCCCCTGTCTGTGAAGCCAGCCTCTCACTAGTAATGCAGGGAGGGAGCTGTCTCAGACTTCACCATCCTCCCCCCCCCCTCCCCCACACACCATTCACTAGCTGGGACATGGGGGAAGTCAGGAGTGAGGGTCAGGCAGCTCCCCCCTGTCTGTGAAGCCAGCCTCTCACTAGTAATGCAGGGAGGGAGCTGTCTCAGACTTCACCATCCTCCCCCCCCCCCTCACCCACACACCATTCACTAGCTGGGACATGGGGGAAGTCAGGAGTGAGGGTCAGGCAGCTCCCCCCTGTCTGTGAAGCCAGCCTCTCACTAGTAATGCAGGGAGGGAGCTGTCTCAGACTTCACCACCCCCCCCCCCCCCTCACCCACACACCATTCACTAGCTGGGACATGGGGGAAGTCAGGAGTGAGGGTCAGGCAGCTCCCCCCTGTCTGCGAAGCCAGCCTCTCACTAGTAATGCAGGGAGGGAGCTGTCTCAGACTTCACCATCCTCCCCCCCCCCCCCCCTCACCCACACACCATTCACTAGCTGGGACATGGGGGAAGTCAGGAGTGAGGGTCAGGCAGCTCCCCCCTGTCTGTGAAGCCAGCCTCTCACTAGTAATGCAGGGAGGGAGCTGTCTCAGACTTCACCATCCTCCCCCCCCCCCCCTCACCCACACACCATTCACTAGCTGGGACAGGGGGAAGTCAGGAGTGAGGGTCAGGCAGCTCCCCCCTGTCTGTGAAGCCAGCCTCTCACTAGTAATGCAGGGAGGGAGCTGTCTCAGACTTCACCATCCACCCCCCCCCCTCACCCACACACCATTCACTAGCTGGGACATGGGGGAAGTCAGGAGTGAGGGTCAGGCAGCTCCCCCCTGTCTGTGAAGCCAGCCTCTCACTAGTAATGCAGGGAGGGAGCTGTCTCAGACTTCACCATCCTCCCCCCCCCCCCTCACCCACACACCATTCACTAGCTGGGACATGGGGGAAGTCAGGAGTGAGGGTCAGGCAGCTCCCCCCTGTCTGCGAAGCCAGCCTCTCACTAGTAATGCAGGGAGGGAGCTGTCTCAGACTTCACCATCCTCCCCCCCCCCCCCCCCTCACCCACACACCATTCACTAGCTGGGACATGGGGGAAGTCAGGAGTGAGGGTCAGGCAGCTCCCCCCTGTCTGTGAAGCCAGCCTCTCACTAGTAATGCAGGGAGGGAGCTGTCTCAGACTTCCCCATCCTCCCCCCCCCCCCCCTCACCCACACACCATTCACTAGCTGGGACATGGGGGAAGTCAGGAGTGAGGGTCAGGCAGCTCCCCCCTGTCTGTGAAGCCAGCCTCTCACTAGTAATGCAGGGAGGGAGCTGTCTCAGACTTCACCATCCTCCCCCCCCCCCTCACCCACACACCATTCACTAGCTGGGACATGGGGGAAGTCAGGAGTGAGGGTCAGGCAGCTCCCCCCTGTCTGTGAAGCCAGCCTCTCACTAGTAATGCAGGGAGGGAGCTGTCTCAGACTGGTATCAGGGTTAGAGCACTGTGTGCAGGAAGATCACAACACTCCTGGTATTAATAGGGATAGGGCACTGTAAGAGATGACTGTAGTAGATTGAATAAAGATCTGATGTTTCTGCTCTCCTCACACCAAACAAAAACAACACACAAGCAGAGAAGCCCTTCTTACAAAGCTGAGCTAGTGAGTTAAGTAGGAGGAAAAGTAAACATACTGGTGCCAGTGTGGCTACTTAAAAAATACACTTACCAACAATCAATTACATATATTTGAACTGTGTACAGTTCCAGCCAGGACCACCTTTCTAAAATGCACAGTGATTGGCAAATTCAACATGCACTAGCATTTCAGGTGCCTGCTAACAAAAATAATAAACAAACAAGTTCTAGTCACGTGAGTGCTGATCATTACATTACTTTTTTTGTCAAGCTTCCAACTGTTTCCATTTCACATCCCCCCAACCATATTGGTAACATCAATAGATAAGAGCACAGCCAGCCAATAGGAATACATACATACATATTCATTCCTAAGTGACCTTTACTGACCTGGGAAGTGTGAACACTTTGTTTCATTTTCTGTTGGTGTTCGTTAGTTTCCAGTTCCATTTCCCATCCCCCCAACCATCACCTCAGTGGTAACCTTGGTAATATCAATAGATAAGAGGGCAGCCAGCCAATAGGAACACATATTCATTCCTAACTGACCTTCAGTGACCTGGAAAGTGTTTATTTGTATCATTTTCAGTTAGTGCGCACTAAATCGAGTTAGTGCGCACTAACGGGGAGTTAGTGCGCACTAACTCGAGTTAGTGCGCACTAACACGATTTAACGATTTTTAACGATAAATCGTTAGAATTTCTATTGTATCGTGTTCTATAACGATTTAAGACGATATAAACATTATCGGACGATAATTTTAATCGTTGAAAAACGATTCACATCCCTACTGGAGACTGACCTTGAATCCTCTCCGCCTGCCACCACCACTGCCTGAACACCGACCTTGATTCTTTTCCACCTGCCTTTGACCACTGCAAAGGCATCGATATTGTTAGTGCTCCACCTGCCCTGCTCTCCACCTGACCATAGCCTGTCCTCCTGCTGCTCCCTCAGCAGGCTGGCCTGCAGCGTTCCCACCTGCCTGGACTTCCATCATTGCAGAGGCCTCCACCTAAGACCAGCCGGCCTGGCACATGAGGGCTCAACCTAAGACAAATGTGGGCTGGTATTGGCGAAGCTCCAGTTGGGCCTCTGCTTCTGCCAGTTCCGCCTGCCAATGGTGGGGACCTGCATGGCTCTTCCCCACAGGTAGCACCAACTCCACCTCAGTCCAAGGATCCATATTCACAATAGATTGCCAAGGCCATGAACCCACCCTTCAGGCCATTCCAGGCCTGGCCCAGGATCAGCAATACTTCTTCAAAGCTATAGCGGTCTCTATGGAGCATCTTAGCTTACGCCTAGACTCCTCAGCCTCCCTTGGCACACCGTCTCCTGTGCCAGTACCCGTCACTCCCATGGCACTCTCACAGCCTGTCTTTCCGTTACCAGCTCCTCCCCACTATGCCGATGAACTTCAATTATGACGGGGTTTCATCAACCAGTGCAATATGCATTTTGTTCTCCAATCCACACTGTTTCTGGATGACGCTGTGAAGACTACCTATATTCTCTCTCTTCCAGACAGCAAAGCCCTAGCCTGGGCCTCCCCCCTGTGGGAGCATTCTGACCCCATCCTTTGGGACCTCAAATGCTTTTTTGTGGCCTTCAAGCTTGTATTTGAGGACTCTGGTCGGCAAGCAGCCTCAGGCTCGGATCTCCTCCACCTCCGTCAGAGCAGGCGCTCCCTCTCTGATTGCACCATTGAATTCCAGACCCTGGCCAATAAACTCAACTAGGGAGAACGCTGCTTCTGCTCCATCTTGCTGGATGGATTGTCATCCCGCATAAAGTATCAATTGGCAGCCTGCAAGCTTCCTGACCCAATCCCTCATCGAGGTGATGGGCTGGATTGACCGCCAGCTCCAGAAGAGAAACTGGGAGCTGCAACCATCCAGAAGACGTGTGGCTGCCACCAGCCAGCCCTAGCACCTCTCCTCTCCATTGGAGCCCTCTCCCTCCTCTGGAAGCCCTGCAGAGGAACCGATGCAACTGTGACATGGGCTTCTGACCCCATAAGAGTGCTTTTGATGCTGCCAGGCCAGGCTCTGTCCCTATTGCTGCGGGGCTGACCACCTAATAGCCCGCTGTCCAGTGAATCCAGTAAACTCCCGGGCCTAGGGCTCAGCAGGAGGTCTGACCCTAAGCTTCACCTCTCCAGCTCCCCCATTAACTCTCCTGTGACAGTCTCCGTGAGCAATCAGGACTTCACCACTCTATCCCTAATGGAGTCTGGGGTAGGAGGGAACTTCCTCATGAAGGCCCTTGTGGACCATGCTCTCTTGCCCAGTCCCTTTGGTACTCTCCTCCATCCATTGGGATTGGCTGCCAGGGAAAATTACCCGCATTATGTCTCCAGTGAAGCTCTGTACAGGCTCCCTCCACCTTGAGCACCTGGCGTTTCATGTCATCGACAAGGCCATACATCTCATGGTTCTGGGATTACCCTGGCTCCAGCAATTTGATTGGGCTTCCCTTCAGCTTTCCCAGTGGAAAGTACCATAGTTCCTGTTTAGAGAAGGTGGAGACCCAGAAATGTCTCTCCGCATCTGTTGCTTTGTCAGGCCTCCCAACACAGTACACGCAATTCGCCAATGTCTTTTCCAAAAAGAAAGCTGACTCCTTACCTCCTCACAGGGAGTTCAACTGAGCCATTGACTTGCTACCTGGTGTCAAGCCACCCTGAGGAAGGGTGTACCCCCTTGTCTCTTCCTGAGATGAGGGCCATGTTCGAGTACATTCAAAAGAACCTGGACAAGGGGTTCATCCATTGGTCCACCTCTATAGCTGGCACAGGCTTTTTCTTTGTGGCTAAGAAGGTCAGGAATCTCCGTCCCTGCATAAACTATCAAGGCTTGAATGTGATTACTGGAAGGACCGTTATCCCTTGCCTTTAATTTCAGAGTTGTTTGACTGCCTGCAAGGAGCAAAAATCTTCTCTAAACTGGACTTCCAGGTGGCTTACAATTTAATTTTTATCCGACACGACAATGAATGGAAAACGGCTTTCCACACAAGAGATGGTCACTATGAGTACCTGGTGATGCCATTCAGCTTATGCAATGCTCCAGTCATATTCCATAACATGATGAATGAGATCTCCAGGGACCTTATATATGAGTGCTTGATAGTATACCTCAACTACATCTTAATATTCTCCAATGATCTTGCCTCTCATTGTTAGGATGTCGGCCGGGTACTCCAATGTCTCTGGGACAATCAACTGAATGCCAAGCTGGAAAAATGCTTGTTTCAAAGGGAATGTCTCCCTTTTCTGGGCTACATCGTCTCCAGCTGGGGTTTTAACATGGACCTCAACAAACTTAAGAGTATCCAAGATTGGCCTCAGCCAAGTGGGCTACGGGCCCTGCAGAGATTCCTGGGTTTCGCTAATCATTATCGTCATTTTATAAACAAGTACTCCAAGATAGCTGCACCTCTCACAGCCCTTACTCGTAAAGGAGCTAACAACAAACTCTGGTAACCAGGGGCCATGACAGCCTTCCAAGACTTAAAGGCTGCCTTCCTACGGGACCCCTGCATCATCTGGATCCCATGCACCCCTTCAATGTTGAAATGGATGCC